>NC_133785.1:40185643-40521286 GCF_003597395.2 Chelonoidis abingdonii | reverse complement strand
GGTGTCGGAAGGGGGGGGCAGCGGGTGCCGGCGAGTGGCTGGTGTCGGAAGGCGGGGGGCAGCGGGCTCCGGCGAGGGGCTGGTGTCGGAAGGGGGGGGCAGCGGGTGCCGGCGAGTGGCTGGTATCGGAAGGCGGGGGGCAGTGGGCACCGGCAAGGGGCTGCTGTTGGAAGGGGGGGCGCGGGCGCCGGTGTCGAAAGGGGGGGGCAGCGGGTGCCGGCAAGTGGCTGGTGTCGGAAGGGGGGGGCAGCGGGTGCCGGCGAGGGGCTGGTGTCGGAAGGGGGGGCGCGGGCGCTGGTGAGGGGCTGGGTGTCCAGCCCTCAGGCCCTGCCTTGCCTTTCAGGTGCATCTACCCCACGTACGACTACACGCACTGCCTGTGCGACTCCATTGAGCACATCACCCACTCGCTCTGCACCAAAGAGTTCCAGGCCCGGTGAGGCGGGGCCAGCAGAGCTGTGTCTCCTCTGCAGCTGTGGGGAGCTTGCTCTGATTGTGGGGGGCAGTGTCGGCGGCTGTGGGGAGCCGGGAGGCCAGCAGGGGCAGTGCCTGTGGCCAGTGGGAGCTCAGTGCAGCTGGGGCTGAGCCCAGCTAGCAGGGGGACAGCGGTGTGAGTGGCAGGGCACGGAGGGGGCAGTGGATGGGCAGGGGCAGGGGCAGGTGAGGCGTGACCAGCTGTGTGATTTTTCCCGCCAGGCGTTCCTCCTACTTCTGGCTGTGTAATGCGCTGGGCGTGTACTGCCCTGTGCAGTGGGAGTACGGGCGCCTGAACCTGCTCTACACTGTGGTGTCCAAGAGGAAGATCATCCGGCTGGTGGAGGCGGGCGCTGTCAGGTGAGGAATGTGCAGGCTGCTGGGGCGGGCGGGGCTGCTCCACGCTGCCCCCTGCTGGTCACAGCTGGTGTTGCCATTTCAGGGACTGGGACGACCCGCGGCTCTTCACGCTGACGGCCCTGCGCCGCCGAGGTTTCCCCCCCGAGGCCATCAACAACTTCTGTGCGCGGGTAGGTGCTCTGGGGCGGGGGGAGCGGGTGCTGGCTGCCCCTCCTGGGCGGGAGCTGAGCGCAGCCTGTGCCCGCAGGTAGGGGTGACAGTGGCGCAGACGACAATGGAGCCCCACCTGCTGGAGGCGTGTGTGCGGGAGGTGCTGAACGAGCGTGCCCCCCGCGCCATGGCTGTGCTGCAGCCCCTCCGAGTCATCATCACCAACTTCCCCACCCAGAAGGTGAGGCTGGCGGCGCACAGAGGGGCGCTGGAGGGCTCCAGGCCTGGGGCGCGAAGGGGCTCAGCATGGCCCTGCTGCTGGCACTGACCTGCTGCTTCCCTGCCAGGCCCTGGAAGTTTTTGTGCCCAACTTCCCAGCCAACGAGACCAAGGGCTTCCACAAAGTCCCCTTCCAGGCCACCATCTACATCGAGCAGAGCGACTTCAGGGAGGTGAGCAGGGCGGGGGCACCGGCATTACCCTGGCTCCAGGGCTCCTCCCCATAGGGAATGGGGGTGGGGGACGGGCTCCATGCAGGGAGTGGGACTAGGCTGGTCAGTTGGGGCACCTGCCAGCCACTGAACGGGAGAGCCCAGCCAGTCTGTATGGGCGGGAGCCAGGGCCAGAGCTCGGCTGACGCTGGCCGGGGCCGGGGCCGGAGCTCGGCTGACGCTGGCCGTCGGCCGGAGGCCGGAGCTCTCAGCCTGACGCCTGCTGGGCGCGCGGGCCGGACACAACACAGGGCCGAGGGTCTCTGCCTGCAGGTGAGTGACAAAGGCTACAGGGCGCTGGCACACGGCCAGCCAGTGGGACTACGGACACACCGGTACGTTCATGCTGTCCAGGAACTGTCTCAAGTGGGCTACTATCACTGCCACTTGCCTTGGTGTCGCCTGGCCATTAGACTGATGTGCCAGCCTCATGCTCTAGGCTTCCAGAGTTTGCTTCCCAGTGCAACCTGCGCGTCACGCACCAGGGGGCGCCCTCCAATCACTTTTTCTGGAGGGGGAGCCAGATGCCTGGTCTCGTAGGGTGATATTCCCGCCGGGAGGTGGAGGAGGCAGGGATGCCTGGGCTTTCCAGAGACTGAGAGAGTGAGCGGAGCCAGGATGCCATGCCGATCAGCTGCGTGAGGCGCAGAGGGGACACACGATAGCCACCTGCACCAACTATAAAACAGCCAGGATGCCGGGTTCCAGACCAGGGAGAGATGACGGGCAGTAGTCTGGGTTCTGGCGGAGGGTGGCGTGGGGGAGCAGGATGCCTGGGTTCCAGGGAGGGTGGGGTGGAGGGACGCAGGATGCCTGGGTTCTGGGGAGGGCAGAAGGGAAGAACCAGGATGCCCGGGTTCCAGAGACTAGGGAGAGGAGGCAGGATGTCTGGGTTCCAGGGAGGGTGGGGTGGAGGGATGCAGGATGCCTGGGTTCCAGGGAGCAGGGGGAGGAGGCAGGACGCATGTGTTCCAGGGAGGGTGGGATGGAGGGAGGCAGGACGTCTGCATTCCAAGGAGGGTGGGGTGGGGCGGGGCAGGAGGCCTGGGTTCTGGGGAGGGCTCAGCTGTTGCTGGGCCTCAGGCCTGCTCCCCTGCGCTTGGTCCTGGAGCTGCGGGAAGCTCTGCAGGGGGCGGGAGCTGGCACAGGCAGCGGTGGTCTTGGCTCTCCAGCCCCCAGCCGCTCGGCATGCAGCAGACCCCCCCCCTTCTCCCCAGGCTGGCTGTGTGGTGGGCACAGGCGCGAGGCCGTGGGGTGTTGGCCCCTGACACTCCTCTTACTCCGTGCTCAGGATGCTGGCGGGCAGGTGATGGAGCTGGAGGTGACCTGCACCAAGTCGGACACTGCAGAGAAGCCCAAAGCCTTCATCCACTGGGTGTCAGAGCCACTGGTCTGCGAGGTGCGGCTCTACGAACAGCTGTGAGTACGGGGGGGCGCTGGCTCAGGGCTGTCCCGGGGGCAGGACTGGGCCAGTGCCCCAGCCCCGCTGTGTGGAGCCACGCCTTGGGCACAGCCAGCGGCACCCAGCTCCTCTTAGCAGGTGAACCCGGAGCTGCCACTTCAGCAGCTCTACTGCTCTCACCAGCTGCCCTGGCAGCTGCAGGGACCTCGGTGCCAGCCCCTGCCTGCTAGGAAACGCACCAGAGATCTCAGCGCTTCCCAGGCCACTGCGGGGGGAGGGCTGCAGCCCTGGTGGCTACTGCTGGGACTGCTAGGTCAGGGGGCTCCCCGGCACGGCAGAAGGTGGCACAGGGTAAGACCCAGCCAGGTTGGGCAGCTGGTCACTGCAGGGGGCAGGGGAGAGATTTCAGGGATTCCTGCCCCTGGGGCCTCAGCCCCGGCCCTGACAGGCCTTGTCTTATTTGCAGGTTCTTGCACAAAAACCCCGAGGACCCTGCAGAGGTGCCAGCTGGGTTCTTGAGTGACCTCAACCCCGTGAGTGCTGCCAGATGCTGCGGCTCGGCTGCAGCGGTCCAGGCCTCACTGCTGTGACAAGGTTCCCCGCCAGGTGCCCCGAGTACAGGCCTGTGCCAGGCCACTGGCTTCCCTCTTCTGGCTAGGGACGTGCTGCCCCGTGTACCACGTCTCCGGCTGGGAGGGCAGGGCCAGCGCCTTGGGGGCTTGCTGGGGGAGTCCCAGAGTGGGAGGGCCTGAGCGGCACTGAGCATGTGACCCACTGGGCAGAGCAGGAGTGGGTTCCACCCAGCCTGGAGTGAGGGGAGCACCCCCATCCGGGGGCCATTGGCACCGGGGAACGGGGACACCTCCCCCGGTTCTCTGCACGCCCGCAGCTCACGGCTAGGGGCAGGAAGAGTGAGAGATGCTGAGCTGAGGAGCCTGCCCTGCCAGCCCCCCAGGGTCTCCCTTCCCTCTGCCCCTGGGCTCTCCCCTGCCACCCCACTTGGAAGGTCCTGGCTGTTGGGGCAGGGGGGCAAGCAGTGTTGGGGCCACACATGCCTGTTGCCCAGCCGCTGAGCAGTGCCCCTCTGTCACGGAGCAGGGAGGAGACAAGGCCCGGCACCCCCGGGTTCCTGCGATGCACCGACTCAGCCAGCCAGTAACACAGAAGGTTTATTTAGATGACAGGGACGCAGTCCAGGACAGGCCTTGCCGGTACAGACAGCAGGACCCCCTTTAGTTAGGTCCACTGGGGCCCCAGGGAGGCCACAGCCCCGTTGCAGGGGGGCACCCCTCTCCATTTCCCAGCCAGTCCCAAACTGAAACCCCCCCAGCTCCTCCCCCAGCCTGTGTCCCCCTTGTTCAGTGTCCCAGGCAGAGGTGTCACCTGGCCTCCAACCCCCCTCCCTTCCCCAGTGCAGCCGTCCCAGCACAACCCCCTGCAACCTTCCCAGGTCAATACTCCCCACTCAGCATTCACAGAACACAGCCAGAACATTCCCACTTCATCACATCCTCTCCCCTGGCCGTGGGGTGGGCCGGGGGCCCAGGTGCTGAGCCGAGCCGCTTTCCCTTGGCCGTGGGGTGGGCCAGGGGCCCGGGACCCAGGCGCTGAGCAGTGCCGCTCGCCCCTGGCCGTGGGGTGGGCCAGGGGCCTGGGACCCAGGTGCTGAGCCATGTTGCTCTCCCTGGCTGTGGGGTGGTCCGGGGCCCAGGCGCTGAGCCATGCCGCTCTCCACAGGACTCGCTGCGCATCATCACTGGCGCCCTGGCTGACAGATCCGTCTGCTCCGCCAAGCCCCTGGACAAGTTCCAGTTTGAGCGGCTGGGTTACTTCTCGGTGGATCCCGACAGCTCGGAGGGGAAGGTGAGTCCTTGGGGTCCCTGTCGCTCGGCTCCGGGGGGCCGGCCGGCACTATCGCTGCTCGCTCAGTGCGGCTCCCTCTCCCTCCACAGATGGTGTTTAACCGGACGGTGACGCTGAAGGAGGATCCCGGCAAGATGTGACGGAGCCACTGCTGCCGCCTTGGGCCTGGGCACAGCCAGAGCCATCGTTCTGGTACGGGGAGACTGCAACCCAGGAACAAGGGCCCAGCCCTCGCCCGTGGGCCACAGCTGCCTTAACCCAGGGCTCACGGGGCTGGCACATCTCACCGCAATAAACGAACATTGGAGCTGCCTTCCCGCCTGCGTCACTGGCATGGGGCGGGGACCCGAGGGCCTCCGTGCTGAAGGGTCCCCCCACCGTGCTGCCCCCCAGGCCTGACCATGGGGAGCTGCCCTTCCCTCCTGCACCCCCATGCCAGGCTGTGCCAAGCTTTATGGGCTGGAATCCTGCCCCTCTCCTAGCTCCAGGGTAACCCTCCTCCCGCCCCCCAAACAGCTCATGAGCTCAGGCTGACCTGCCCTCCTCCTGCCTGTCCCTAAAGCCAGCATGAGGGGACAGCCAGACCTTGGGACTCCTGGGGCAGCATTTCCCTGGGTGAGATGCAGGGGGTCCTGGCCCCCTAGCCAGCTGCCTGCTGTGGGCGGGGGCTGTGATGGGCGCCACCCTTGCTGGGGGCAGGGTGCTGTAGTGGGCACAGGTTGTGTGTGTGAGGTTCTCTGCTGCCCCTCGCAGGAGCCAGGCCCCTCTGCAGAGCTCAGCATGGCCCCAGGCATGGGGCTGCTCCAGGCAAAGGCGAGGTCACGGCCACTTAGGCAGCCTCCTGGGAGCCAGGGATTAGGGGCAGCCCCCTGAGGAGGAAACCCCACCTGGTTTACAGGGGACACCACACAGCGGGGCACCTGGGCACAGCCCTTGGGCTGGCTGCAGGGCCACAGAGAGTGCCCTCCAAGGGCCAGGCTGGCCCTGGATCCCCACCCCCTGGGCTGCTCTGTTCCACTGCAGGGCCAGGCAGTGGCCGAGGGCGGGACAGAGACTTTCAGGGTATTCCACACAGCACCCAAAGGCCACAGCTGGCCCAGGCTGCAGGGCAGTAAAACTGCAACGTAGACGCCTGGGCTCCGGGCCGAACCTGAACATCCACACGCCGGCAATGTTTAGCCTGAGCCTGTCACTGACCCAGCCCAGCCCCAGCTACCCCGCGGGCCTTTTACTCCAGCAGAGACGTCCCTCAGAAAGCAGCCCCCAAGGAGGGGAAGGGAGGGGAGGCCCCTGTGCTCAGCCCGTTGCTGCTGGGAGGGCACCGAGGTGACGCCTGCAGTTCCCATGAACGAGGCTGGGTCACATCTTCCCGCTTGCTAAGTCACCATCACCACAGCAGCCCAGCCTGCAGGACCCGGCTCCAGCCCAGCAGCGGGATGGCTGCTGGCCCCCAGCCCTGCCTTCAGCGTCCCTTCCTAGCTCAAAACTGCAGGTTTGGTCGCATCCCATGGGCGGCTGGGAGCTACCAACCCCGTTCGATCCAGGGCCAGTCCTTGCCCAGCCCTGCCTGCTGGCAGGAGCCCCCCCCTCGGAGCTGGCCGGGCAGGGCAGGACATGCCTGGCCGGGGCGAGTGGGCATCTGGTTGAGAACCAGCAGAGGAAGCAGCCCGGGCTGCCCACACGACCCTCAGGGGGAGCAGAGTCACCCCAGCGCACTGTGCTGCAGCTTGCTGATGAGGGCACCCAGGGGCCCTACTCCCCAGGTGCGGGTGTCCCAGCAGCACACAGCTGGGCAGGGCCAGGGGACCCAGGAGAGCCACTCAGCCAGGCACGGCCTGGGCCATGGGGCCTGGTGGAGTGCGGCTGGAACCCAGCAGCTGTCCTCGGAACAGGGAGAGACCCACAAGCTCTGGCTCAGGCCCTGCATGGGGCCAGGGCTGCAGAGCTGGGCCCGGGAGTGAGGGGGGACACCATGGGGAGAGGCTGGGGGCAGCCTGCTTACAGCCCTGGCTGAGGGTCACGGGGTACCAGGCTCCGCTGGTGCGTGAACCACACTGCAGCGATACCTTGGGGGCCAGCATGGGCTGAATGCCCCCCAGGTCTCAGGGTTCTTGGGAGGGGAGGAGGCGAGGGGGGAGCGGGGTGAAGCCAGGGGGCCTGCAGGAGGACAAGGGTGGGAGGAAGGGAGAGGCCAAGTTACTTAGCCTGTGTCCTGAGAGCTGGCCGGCCCAGCCCACTCCTTGGCTCCTGTTTGCATGTGCCTGGGGCATCTGGTGGGGTCCCCCCCCATTTCTGGCCAGCGGCGCCTGGGGGGCCGTTCTCCAAGCTGGGCAGAAAGCTAACGTGCCTGTCACTGGGCTGTCAGCCTGACCGCGATCCCAGGCTAGACAATGGCACGACTGCTCTGGCCTCCGTTACTGAGGAACTAAAGGAGGGTGATGTCAGTAATGCCGCTCGGGCTGGGTTTATGGCGCATGAAGCCCGTCCGACTAACTCCGCAGCCTTTCTGCTGACATGGCAGGTCTGACCATGAAGGCCGCGGTGTGAGGCTGTGATGTTATGTGACACGCTGGTTTTAGAAAGGTGACCTTCCCATGGCCCCGCATCGCAAGGATTCTGAACTGGCTAACGGCTCACTCGCAAGCTGTAACTAGCTGGGGCATCCTCACAGGGCAGGGCTGGTGCCCGGGAGTCCTGCAGGGATCACGAGATTTTTGTCAGTGACCTGGAAGAAAAAACAAAATCATCACAGATGAAGTTTGCAGAGGGGAGGGGTGACTAGGGGAAAGGACAGCTGGCCAGGACAGAGCCAGCTAAATGGAAGTGTCCACACCTACAACATCAGAACAGCCAGGCTGGCTCAGACCAAAGGTCCATCTAGCCCTGTGTCCTGTCTGCTGACAGTGGCCAGTGCCAGGTGCCCCAGAGGGAGTGAACGAAACAGGGAATCACCAAGTGATCCATCCCCTGTCGCTCATTCCCAGCTTCTGGCAAACTGAGGCTAGGGACACCCTCCCTGCCCATCCTGGCGAACAGCCATTGAGGGTCCCGTCCTCCATGAACTTCTGTAGGTCTTTTTTGAACCCTGTTATAGTCTTGGCTTTCACAACATGCCCTGGCGAGGAGTTCCCCAGGTTGACTGTGTTGTGTATCTGGCATTGATGTGACCATTGTGGGAATCCTGGGTCCAGCTCTGGTGCGCACAATGCCAGGAGGACGTTGAATAAATTGCAGAGGGCTCAGAGCAGAGCCAGGAGATGATGAAAGGGTTAGAAATCTGCCCTGCAGGAGGCAGGCGAGGGGCTTGGTCTGGTTAGCTCCCCCAGGAGCCAGGCTGGGTGAGTGAGCCTGGCCTGGCCCTGCCCAGGGGAACAGAGTGGGCGAGGGGTGTTGGCTCCAGCAGCGAAGGGGTAACCCAGCCTCGGAGCCGGAGGCTGATGCCAGCAGCCAGGAAGGAGGGATTTGGCCGGGAAGGGGACTGGGCCAGTTTCCAGAGCCCGGGTGGGGTCTCCAGACCAGGCCATGGTTAGGGGAGGGGTGATGCTAATGGGGCCGGGCTCAGCCCAGGGATCGCACTGGCCCCGCTGGGGATGTGAGACACTAAACGCTGCACCGACCAGTGTCATTCTCGCCCTTAATGACAGTGACGCTTAAAACGTCGGCAGCCCCAGCCCCCAGCCCAGCCCCCCAGGCGGCCCCAAGCCCGCAGAACGGGGCTAGGCTGAGGGGCCCTCGGGACAGGCTGTTCGCAGGCGGCCCTGCCTGGGGATCTGGTGGGCTCAGGGCCTGGGCGGCGGGGGCGGATCGCGGCGGGGCCGGGGCGGGCAGAGGACCGGGCGGGGCGGTCGCGGGGCGGGCAGAGGGACCGGGCGGGGCGGGTCGCGGGGGGCGGGGCGGGCAGAGGGGACCGGGCGGGGCGGATCGCGGCGGGGCCGGGGCGGCAGAGGGGACCGGGCGGGGCGGGTCGCGGGCGGGCAGAGGGGACCGGGCGGGGCGGGTCGGCGGGGGCCGGGGCGGGCAGAGGGGACCGGGCGGGCGGGTCGCGGGGGGCCGGGCTGCTCTCGGAGCTGGACTCAAGGCCGAGGGAGCCGGGCCCGGATCCCGCACAGCGCCGGGGAGCTGAGCTCGCAGCCGGGCTTGCCCCTGCTCCGGGCCCGCGGGCTCCCGGCCCCACTTAAGGTGGCTGGGCTCGGGGCGGCCTGACCCCCCGGGCGGTGCCCGGGCCCGCGGCCAGCGGCTGAGGCCGCAGGCGGGTTTGGGCCCCGGTCGCTGGAGGGGGGCAGCTGCCTTGCGGGGCTGCGGCAGCGCCCCCCCTCCCCCGCGAGCCCCGTGGGCCACCTTAAGCGGCTGCCGGTGCTGCCGGGTGGGAGGCTGCCAGCGAGCACATGGGGCTGTTAAAGCAGCCGGGCCCGGCCCTGGAGTCCGGCTCAGGCTCGGCGCCTTCCAAAGATCCCAGCCGCGGGGCCCTGCTCTGCCCTGGGGTAACGGGGGTGGGGCGAGGAGAGGCAGGGAGCAGCCTGGGCCCGGCTGGCGTGGCGGGAACCTCCCCTCTGGCTGCACTGGCCGGAGCAGGATGTGCCTTAACAAGCCCCCTGTCTCCTAACAGCCTGTGCCCTGCTCAGCTCCTCTGGGCCGCCCTCACCCGGCTGGCACCACAGCCAGTGGGGCGAGGGCTGGGGGCCGGTGCAGAGAGGGAGTAAGTGGAAGCAAGGCAGCGGCAGGGAAAGACCCTGGGGGCCGGAACAAAGAGAACAGGTGGCCAGGGCTGCTCTGGAGGAGGATGACCCCATGGGCTGGGCACTCGCCTAGGACTGACCTTTCGGTTCGGTTCAGTTCCCAGCACTACCCAAGGCTTGCATGGCTGGGAAAGTGGCTTAGGCCCAGATCCTTGAGGCAGGGAGGTTTTTCTTTAAACCAGCGGAAGGCTCTGGGCCTCAGTTCCCATCTGTCAGTGGGGATGATGCCCAGGTTGAGCTCCCCAGGGGCATGAGGTTCAGTGCGTTGGAGTCAGGAGGTGCCCAGGTACCATGGTGATGAGGCCATAGAAGGACCTTCGATAGCGTCTGCACTGGTCCAGAATGGCACAAAGTGCCAAGGCTGCTGTGGGCATCTCACTGCTGTGGCATAGCTAACATCTGCCTGAGCCTGGGCAGATGGACTGAAAGCGCCTGCTGGAACCTGGAGGTGACTCCCTGGGCTCTCACTGCAGAGAACTAGCTCCTGGGCCCAGCTGCTTACAATTAGCCCTCGCTCTCCCCACTGGGTCAGTGTAGGAGTGAAAGTGACCACACAGGGCCTGCATAGGGAGTGGAGGCTCGGCTCGGCTCGGCTCGGCCTCCCCTGGTAGCCTGTGGGTCCTGTACTTAGCAACTGACTGCTGGAAGATCCTTTCGTGTGGATGGGGTAGATGCCATAAGCAGGGCCTGCTTTTCCATTTCCGTTTGCTAGCTAAAAGTCTGTCCTCTGACTCTGGGGGAGGCTGTGCTAATTACCTGTGCTGGGGGGGTCAAGTTAAATGCTCTGCTCTGCACGCCCATAGCCAGGCCTCTGTGTGTGTGCAACTCCCAGGCTGACACTGGGGCAGAAATTGCTCTGCTGGCCTATAGCTCGTCACTGTGGGCTGCCTGTGAGAATCCCTCAGGGCTTCTACTCCTTGATAAGGAGATTGTTGATTTGCACAGGGCCCTGCACAACTCAGTTCTCCAACCTCAGGCAGAAGTACCCACAGCCAAATTCACTCTTCCTGGCCTGCTTTAAGCCACAACAGCTGTGCTGAGCTCCTGGAGCGAGCTGGAACAAAGTGCAGAAGGTGTTAGCAGGTCACCACCAATGGAAACTACTGAACAGATGCTAAACAGTGGGCCAGTGTAATCCCTTCTGTAACTCCATGAAGTGAAAGGAGTTACTCGAGGGCTGAATTAGCCCTGCATTTCTCTTCATCTCTGGGTTACCCAGTCTCACTTGCTAGTCTTTAAACTCCTTCCTGTGTGGGACGTTGCCCTGTGTTTTAATTAAGCAATTAACCATTTGCTTTCCAACTCACCCAGCCTGGCTGCCTTGTAGCAGGGAGGGGAGTTAAGATACTTGGACCAATCAAACTCCTCTTTGTGATTGCCCTTCCACATTCTGTCCACACAAACCCTGTTTAACTCATTGCATTGTGAATGGTCAGGCATAGTGCTGCCTTGCAGAGCCCAGGATACAGCTTCTAAAGCCAGGAAGCAAAACGAGAGCATGCTAGCTGCAGGGCTCCAACAGGTGATGCATGGAAGACAGGGACAATTTTCAGGCAGCTGTATGTCACCCTCACAACTCTGGCCTCACTAAGGATAATACCTGCTAGGTGGAGCACCTCCTGCCTTAGCTGCTGTGGGGACAAGCCCTTCCCAAGCACGCTGCAGTGCCTGGGGTGTGTGCTGGAAGTTGCTCCTGTTCTGTAACACTAGAGTTTGTCCTGAGAGGGGAAGAGCTCAGCAGTGAGAGGAGAGGGCATGGCAAAGTTGCTTCCCAATCATACAAACCACACAATGCTCTCCTCCAAAGCAGCATTCCAAAATGCTGTGGAGCAATGTTTGCTTTTGGAAAGGCCTGCAAGCTTCTCTGATGCATTCTCCTGCCCCAAGCAATTTGATTTGACCTGTTGGTGTTTTGTTTCCATACTGACAGTGATTGTGAAATCCATGTATCCTTCCACTGCTCAGCTGTGAATATTCTAGACAGAGGGTCTCTGCATTTCTCACCGGCAGGTGTGGATGTTATCTCTGAACCTTGCTAATATCATGGCTGCTTCAACTGGAAATAGAATTGTGGTTTCCCCCCAAAAAAACACAACCCATTCATCTTGTATTTCTACAGCTCCTGATCTTATTCCCTTTGCCTGAGTGCAGCCAGAGCTGCTCTTTCTCTCCTACCAATGGGACCCAGTATTTCCCGCCTCTGTCCTCTTCCATGGAGTTGTTTTGCCAGCTCCATCCATAGTGGTCAGCACTTTTCCTTCTTCCTCTCTGAATGCCATTCACAGCTACTTTCCTAATTGTCAAAACTGTCACTGGGCATTTTTTTGTACCAAAATAAAAAACTGCTGCTAGAGGACCTCTGTATTGCCCTTTCTAGCCCACAAAAGCATATGCTCAAATAAATGTTAGTCTCTAAGGTGCCACAAGGACTCCTGTTCTTTTTGCGGATACAGACTAACACGGCTGCTACTCTGAAACCTGCCACTTCTGGATGGCATCACATTGGGCCCTGCTCCTCTTGTCAGATGGGTGAGAGCACAGGAGCCTGCCTCTGTGGTTGTGGGCCTATTATTTGTTTTTAATTCTTCTTTCATCGTCCTACAGGCTTGACTTCATCTTAAAAGGACAGGATGTCACTTGACTGATGGGGAAAAAGCCAACTTTCAGTCTGCATTTCTCACATCTCCGTCTTGTCCCCCACGAAGGGTGTGGGGAGAAGGTGTTAAATCAGAGACATGAAGGGCTGGAAGGGGCCTCAAAAGGTCATTTAGGCCATTCTGCTGCCCCAGGTCCGGCAAGCAGAACGAAACATTTCGTTACTGCTGAGCATCCCAGGTACGTTGAGACCCATCTGTAAGGCAGAGGCTAGTCTCAAAAGGTACTGATGCAAGAGACTAAGCCACAAGCAGCCTTCTGCTGTGGGTGAGAAATGACATTCTCTTCCCCCACCTGGCTGGCGCTTGGCCAAGCCAGACTTTTGGGTTCTCCCATTGTAAAGCTCCCTGTGAACATTGGGTTAAAAGCGTTCACGGGAACCGGAGCTGGGGGGGTGTTAGGGGACGGGCTGAGCTTGCAGTCACCTGCCCACTGTTGGCCCGACCTCCCCACCGGCAGTGGCCTGGTGCTTTCTCTAGGGCAGGCTGGTTAACGACTGGGCTGTGTCACAGCCCTGCTGGGCTGGGGTGAGTCCGGGCCAGACCCCAGCGGGTACAGGGGCTGTGCAGCGCCGTGCACTGGGCCTGGCCCAAAGCCTGGAAGGGGTCCGCAGCCCCACTCTGGAATCTTCCCCTCTCCGGGGCGGGGCAGGGCCGGGCCGGGCCGGGCCAGGCCAAGGCGCCCACGGGCGCTAGCAGCAGGCAGCGCCTCCTTCTCCGCTGCCAAGAGCCCAGTCCCGGCGCACGGCCCCTTTAAGGCGCGGGGTGGCTCCGGACGCGGAGCTCTCGCGGGGTTTGGCGGCCGCGCTCTCGCGAGGCCGGGGCTGAGCGCTGATTGGCTGCGGGGGGTTGAATGTAAGATGGCGCCCAGGGAGCTGTGAGGGGAAAAGAGTCGGGCCGAGGCGGCGGCGGAGCGAGGCGGCGGCGGGGCCAGGGTGAGGCGAGGCGGGGTGGGGCCGTCCCGGGCGAGGCGGCGCGCGGGCTTTTCGGGCCGGGGGAGACGGGCTGGGCCGGGCGGGCCTCCGCCAGGCAGGGTTCCGGGGGCGGCGCGGCCCCGACGGGAGGCGCGGGCCCGCTTGTTGTGTGGCGCTGCCGGAGCGCGCAGCGAACCGAGGCACCGTGTGCCCGCGCGAGGCCTTGGCCTCCCGTGAGAGGCGGGGCTCGTCCCCGTGTCCCTCCCCCAGCCGCGGGCGGCCCTTTCTGCGCCGCTGTTGCTCCCGGGCACGCGCACGGGGCCGCTCGCTCCCGGCGGCGGGCGCGCTCGTCTCCCTGTTGCGGGGCGGCGCGCGAGTGTCCCGTCCCGTCCCGTGGGGGCTCTGCTGGGGCCGGGTGCAGCGCCTGGCCCAGCTCGGGCTGACACCGCGGCCGGTACCGCCGCCAGGAACCGGGGCGGGGGCGGCTCCCGCTTTAGGACAGTGCGAGCGGAGAAGTGCAGGAGATCTTCAGACCGGGCCTTGTCTGGCCAGAGCCTTGGGAAGTGCCGAGGCTCCTGCGTCCAGAAATCTCGGTTTTGGAGACAAAGCAAGAGTCCTAGTTGCTTATGTGCGGTGAAAACCTTACTAAGCAGTCTGCTGTCCCGGGAGACCTCTGCCAATTGCGTGAGCACAATCTTGCTGCACGTTTACTGGAAAACATCTCCCGTAAGCACCTGATGTGTCAGGCTCTTGAGTGGTCTCTTAAGAAAGTTTTGCTGTATTGCACAAAACCTTAGTATATTTTGTATAGTGGGTGAGTGGTTCAGTAAAGGACCGGTCAAGTCTGTTTACAGTTTTGTTTATTAGCTGCAGCAAGAGCAGCAGATATTTTACTTAACTCCATTAAGAGGGTTTTAAAAAATCTTGAGGTGTAACCCATCATTTAACAGATGTGTATGGAGTTTAGTCTTCTCTCCATTTAACACTGACTCTTTTTTTAGTGTTTGTTATCTCCTCAGAGAGCCTTAATTGGACTACTGGTCCCCAGCTCTGCCTACTTACTCTAGTCTACCTTGAACACTTGTGAGGAGAACGGAGCAAGAAAAGGCCTCTGGACCTTATGGCAATATTTTTTTTCCCCACTGCTGCCTTGTTCTAAGTTTCAGTAACTCCCGTGTCCATTGAAAAGTGTTATGTAAGTTCCAGCACAGTTCTCTGTCGCAGAGAACATTCTGCACTGTGCAAAAGATGTACATGAAGATCTGTTTGTCTTAATACATGTTCTTAAGACCTGGAAGTAAAACAAACTGGTTAGGAATTGGGCATGTCTTGCAATAATTGGTTAGGAACTATCTATTAAGGGTGTAGCATTTTTATGATTATATTCATTTTGTGTTTTGTTTCATTTTCGTAAGTCTCTTTTTAAAATACAATTTAACTAAAAAACCCAAAAAACTGGGGATAGAAAGGGCTTCTTTGTTCTGTCTTCTCCAGAATGTTACAAGTCTAAGAGCTCAGGACAAGTGCAGCAGAAATACCTGCAACATGGTGACTGGTGAGTCCAGATAGTCCACCTGCTGCAAATCTGTGTGTACGTTTTCAGTATCTTTAGTTGCTAAGTTTTATGAACTAACCACTTATGCTCATGAACTTGAACTATTTTCCAGATCCTATTTAGCGGAAAATGCAATTAAGCTGAAAAGGGAGGAATTATATCCATGTATCCAAGCAGCAGCCTTTGCTGAACAATTTAAAAATGCATTCTGCCAAGTTTTAGCAGTGATGAGTATTCACTTCAGTTTGAAATGGACTGTATGTAATGGATAAACTGAGTGCATAAGCTGATCCACCCTGATATTTTAATAGCTAGTGGTAAAGGTGTTTGCCTGCCTGCCATTATACATTTGTGTATGTTCTAGTATAAAATCTTTTTTCGGTTAAATGCAATACTAACGTTGCATAAAGAGAATTATATTAAGTGTGTGCTTGGAAACCTGAACAGGTTTTTATTTAAAAAAATAAAAATCTATATGTTAATGCTGAGGGAGGTGGTATGTTAGGTGATCAAAGGGGGAGGCTTAGTCCTTTTTATACTTGTTTTTTTAAACTTCTGCTCATTACAATGGAAAAATAAGGCTTCAATACGTGTTACCTTCCTGAATCTACAGCCAGTGCTCATACCTCTGCTATTGCTCATACTTTTGCCAAGGGGAAGAAAAGTGAAACTAACAAGAGCCTGGTCAGTTTAACTACTGCACTTCTGTATTTCTGTAGGTAGCCTTGAAATTGACAAGAATGTGGTTAGGTCAGTTTAGCTGAGCTGCTGCTTAGAAAAAAGGAGACTTGTTTTTTAAATTCTCTATATAAATGAAAAGGGAGCATAGGAATGGAGCACTGGAGTCCAGTCTGCCTCTTTCCCAATCGCGCAGAACGTTGGGAGAGGTAGAACAGCAGCGACTCCCCTACTGTTTGGTGCAAGGACCATCTCTGTTCTCTTGGTACAGTGCCTAACATAAGGGAGTCCTGGTCCATGACTAATGTCCCTATGCACTCTGGATAATATGTATATTAGATAATACTCTGAAGGAGCTTAGATACCACAGTGATAAATGCAGTGTAAGAACTTAATAGGACAGCTGTCAGGAGGCTCTGGGATTGGGAGGGAGAGGAAAAGGAAACTTACTTCCCCTACAGTCTGCTAGAAGGAAGAGTGGGCTTCTGATTTCAGCTGACTACTAGTCAGAAGCTGATTGAGAGATTGAACACCTAAGTCAAGTAAAGGGACAGTAAGAAAGAATCCCAGCACTTGTTCTACTCCCTCAGCTGTTGGAAGTAATGGATGGCACCTTGGTATTCACACCCCTAGACCTCAGTTGTGGTGGGTCCCTCCTTATTTTTTATCTACCTGTACCTAGTAGATATAGATTTCTGGGTTGTGGGGTTTTTTGGTTTTGGTTTTTAAGCTCTGCCAGAGAGCAGTCAGCTGTATATGTGAAAACAGCTTCCAACACAAGGACCAAGATTTTTCACAAGTAACTAGAGAGTTTTTTTTTTTGTAGGGGGGGTCAGTTTTTGGGTGCCAATCTTGAGACATTTGAGAGGAGTCTTTCTCAAAATTACTGAGCACCTGCCTTCTGAAAGTCAGGCCCATTTAATGCATCTCAAATTGGGCACCCAATGTAACTATTCAGGTCTGAAAATCTTAGTCAAGGTACTCGGGCCAATCCCTGCAAACTTTAGTGGGCTTAAATTCCAACCAAACGTGCACAAACATGGAAAACTTAACAATTCTCTACGTGAAAGTATCATACTGGGTTTCTGTTTTTCTTTCAGTGAGGTTTAATACTCATTTCAGAATTTGTTGATGAAGGCCTGGTGGTCTTCTGCAGCGCTGAAAACAGATTAGCAAGGCCAGGGTTTCTGTTGCTTTCAGCATGGCTGTAGATAGTGTCAAACTTTTTCTTCCTGAGAGAAGGTAAACTGTTAAAGATGTTTGGAGTGTGTTCTTGGTGGCTTCTGGGGAAACTTGTCACTGAGTCAGCAGTGACACGAATAGCTTCATTAGTTGTGTGTTCCATGTATAGCTGGTGAGAAAGCTTGTTAAAGTGTAACTTCAGTGAAAGAGAGATTTCCCCCTTCCCCCCCATTATCAGATAGTTGTATGGAAGCTTCTGCATGCTGTATTATAAAACATTGTGGCTAAAGGACAGTGGCAAATGCAGCTATTCTGTATTAAAATCCTTCTCTTACATAAATGAACAATGTAAGCTTGTACTTTTTATTTGTGTAAGCACAACAGTATAGTTGTGTTCACTATAAATGCTTAGATTTTTCCACAGGAACCCATTGCAGAAACTTGTCACTTATTTTTAAGGTCCCATAAGTTCTGTTCTGCAAGAATTGCCTCACACACATCCTCTGCCTTTGGGAGCCATACGTCTTTGACTGCAAGCCGGACGCATGTGCTAGTAGTGACTTGTATCCGAGTCCCTCCTGCATGAATTGTCATGGGTGTGGTGCTGCCTGACCAGGTTGGGGTGGAATTCAGACCAACAATGAGAAATGATTTAGGGTCTGATCCAGCTCCCATTGCTAGAACTCTGCTGCACTTAATGTTGACAGTCTATTACTAAACCCCCTTTTGCTTGCACGCTGCTTTAGAAATAACACTTTGGGCTACCTTGTTGAACGAATGTAGTCAGTCTCTTGTGACCAAATCAGTGCTGAAATGTTGTACACCTTCTTTCTTCTCATCTATTGTTTCTGTGGTCCCAATCACCATAATGTGTGTATATGTAGTGTTATCTGTATGTGTCCCTTTCTCTTCTTCTGTGTACCTAATTAGGCCCAGTCACGGAAAGTTCCCTAGCCTGGTAATTGTTGCTGCAACCCCATATCTCCACACACCATTTCATGACCACATCAGTAGTGGTAAGGTTACCATCTAAATGTGTTTACCCTTCACCATGAGTTATTACTGCCACAGAAACAAGAATACACTCACAGAAAAGGTGATAGTGAAATAGGAATACTTCTTGTACTTAAAGAAGATAGGTAAGCAATTCAAACAGTACCTGTGAGATAATACCCCAGATGTTAATCTTGTTCTTGGGTGATTTTTTTTTTCTGTGGTCTTACTTTCTCCCTGATCTTGTTGGTTTCTTTTGCTCTGTTTTCCTTCCTTCACCGTACATCTGTCCTTTCTACTATACCCTGTTTCATATTGATTTCTTCCTCCTAATATTTGCTAATAGGAGTGTGAGGCCTACTTTTTCAAGACCTCACTGCTTCTTTCCACGTGCACTGGTCCCATTTAGTGGAATCTTTGGACTCCAGCATTCTGCCCTCTGTCCTTTCAAAGAAGTCTGAAAATTCTGCTCAGCAAAGTGAGAGAGAATAATCCCAGTGTAAATGTGGAGATGCTATCTCTTCATACTTCCCTATCTCCTCCTTCCCATTAGTTACCACAGAGTGTTATTTTGTTGCCTAATGGGTTGTGATACTTGGTTCTGTCACATCTATAGCTATAAATCCCTTAGGCAATAGCTTCTCAAATGTTCTTGATACTATATATAGTATTCCATGCTGTAAATGAACACATACAATTCAATAAGGGTTAATTTAGCCTATTCGGGACTGGTCTGGCCTGAGACCGAGTGCATTAGTATCGTCATCAGCAGGAGACAACACTCTGGAGAGACAGGGCAAGTAAGCCTGGAGGGTGGGTAGCAGTGTGCAGTTGTGACTCTTAACAAGAGATTAATTAAAGAAATGCTTAGCTGCATAAAATGGCATGTAAAACTACAGCATTTGTCTCTTCAGGCTTCCGGCTGCCTGTGTTTGTCTCGCAGAAGTCCAGTGTGTGTAAGATGTTATCCACTGGCTTCTTGTGTACCCTTATGCAGTATGACTATGAAAGTTGTGAAACAAGAGTCTTAACTTTCTCCTTTGTTAAGGAATCCTAAGGACCTTGCAATATGAATAATTCTCTGGAGAACACCATTTCCTTTGAAGAATACATCCGTGTGAAAGCACGAACAATCCCTCAGCACAGGATGAAGGAGTTTCTCGACTCTCTTGCTTCCAAGGGGCCTGAAGCTCTCCAGGAATTCCAGCAGACAGCCACCACCACCATGGTATATCAGCAAGGCGGAAACTGCATTTACACGGACAGCACAGAGGTGGCCGGATCTTTGCTTGAGCTTGCCTGTCCTGTTACAACCAGTGTCCAGCAGCAAACCCAGCAAGAGCAACAGATACAGGTTCAGCAGCCACAACAGGTCCAGGTAAACATCTTTGAATTATTTTGAATTTATGCATTAACTTGTAAGTCAGAGGTCCAGGTGTCTACATAAGTAGGAATAATTTGAACACTAGTTTGTGGACATCTAGCTTTCCATGTATCAGAATTATTTCTTTTTCATATGAGAAGTTTGACAGATAATATCTCATGGCATTACTTCGCAGAGCCCCGCTCTCGGAGGAGTTCCAGACTTAGAAATGAGGTGACGTAAACTTTCTGAGAAATAGTTGGCAGTTTTGGTGTATGTGTAACTCCCTCAAACCCTACATTTCATAGGAAGTGGCTATAAATACCCTATCCCTTCTAGTGGCCTATTAATTTTTCTTGCTGGAATAGTCATGGAAACAACCTCTCATTTTTCTGTTCTTTTCGTAGAATAGTTCAGATAGGTGTAGGATACGCCAGATAATTGTGGTTTAATTGTTGTAGTTCTTGGGCTGTTTCGAAGTTTTAGTGGCTTTGAGTCACCTTGTGCCTTGCCCAAGCTGGTAGGCTCCATCTAACAAAAGTGAGAGGCATTCTCCTTTCCCTGCCATTTTCTGTTTCTTAAGGTCCTGAAAAGTGTTTTTTGTGCCTTGGGTATGGCCACTCAAACCCAGGTTGCGATATCTGCAAGGACTTCTCTGAAAGCCTGAGGAGAGAGAGAACTCTGACACTTCCCTGGGGTATCTCGTGTTGTGAGGCACCTCGCTAGCCCCTGCCCTTAGCATGAGGAAGCCTTGTCTGTGCCTGCCAGGGGTCAGCTCCCCAACAAGCCACAGGGTAAACAAGCACTCCCTTCCAAACCTACTCAGCCTCTACTCCCTCTCCACAGGTTAGCAGTAGGCACACTCCAACCCTTGAGCCTTCCAAGCATCCCTCTGGAGTGACAAACCCCTGATGCACCAGTCACTCCCTGAATTCACAGACCCACTGCTCCCAAAGAAACAGTAGACGCTAGCTCACCAGTTTCATTGGTCTGTTCAACACAAAGCACTCAGATCTGTATATAGTGAAAACAAGTGAAAGTTTGTTTAATGAAGTACTGTATAGAGATTCAAGATGTAGCAAGCCAAAGTATTGGACACGCATGGTTACATGTACAACAAAATCATTATATGCCTTCTAGAGCCTAGATTTAGTTAACAAGATACTGTCTTGTCTAATGAATTAGCTTACCTGGTCTTTGCAGCGTTTTCCAGCCAGGCTGATTGTGACCCTCCGTTCATAAGATAGACCATGCTGACGGTTCATCGCTTCTCAGGGAAGGATGAAGGGTGTCTTTTTGCACCCAAAGGTATTCCCCCAACAATCCATTGTCTTTACTTGTAAACAGGATCTCTCCCCCCCCCCCCCAGCCCCCCTCCGCTAGTGTCTTTTCCTGTGTGCTGCTTTCTAGTTGTTTTTACAATATCGATTAGTATTTGACTCGGACTATAGATAGGTTGCCAGACAATATGCATTTGACTAGCCAGAGAGAGTTGAGCGTCTCCTCTTTCCTCTACCTGACAGGAGAAAATGTATCACCATTTGTTGACTTGGCTTAACTTGCATATCTTAAGAACATAATTTTCAGCACAGAAGCATAACTTCTTGAATATTACCTGTATATGCGTTTCACAATGACTACTGGTTCTCAATAGAGACCTTACATGCCACACTCTGGTGAATTATTATGCCTAGAAGTGACCCAGAGTATCCCTGTAAAACCCCATGCATTCCCTTGGTGCCCTCGGTCAGTTGGCATCAAGAGGTTCCTGGGTCACAAGACTGTGGACTCTGTCCCTGCAAACGACTCATAGTCTGTGAGTTTAGGAGACTTTTCCTAAAATGGATCCCCTGGTATGGCCCCTGTGCCTCCCTTAGTGCAAATCACATGCTAAAAGGAGCCATTCTCTTGTAAAAATATCCTATAAGGAACCCTTGAAACTGTTTCAAGGATTCCCTAAAAGATGTTTCCAGGGCCTGAAGCTGGGGTCATGAAAACCCCTCTTGTGTGTTTTGGAAACCACTGATACAGTATGGAAGGAAGGAGGGGCTCCAGCAAGGATCCTGTTGTTGACTCTAACAAGGCACCATGGAAGTGGCTTTCCAAGATCTTGATGGTCCCAAGAAAGGTAGGATTATCTTATGAATGGTCCAACTAACCCAGATACATACAGAAGGGTGCCCACTGGTTCACCCTGGCCAAAGCACCAGTAATCAACACTCTTAGAAGGCTCCTGTGGAGGGAATGTCAACATTTGAAACCATCAGTGCTCAGCCTACTCATACTATGTGGAGTCACTCTTGGCTCCTTTGTTTCTCCTCCTCAGATGTTGTCTTAACCACTTCCTTCTGCTCTGGGTGACACAAGGGTCTTTCAGAACACAGTGGGCCAAACAGCATAGCTCTGGGCATTCCTTTGGCAGCTTTACCCAGGAAGTCGTACGCTGACATCTTGGAACCCACCCACCCCTACATTTCTCCCCTGTCTGTAGGAAATTCTGCCATCTCCCCCCCACCCCCAACGCTTCCTGCACCTATCGCTCTTCAGCTGCAGGGGGGAGGGATCACTGTATAGGGATCTGCTCCTCCATCTGCCCAGAACACCACCCTGATCCCCACCCTACTGAGGCCCAACCAGCTGCATCTGGATGCCCCCACTCAGTCCTCCATACCTAGACCCCCCTTCCAAGATCTGAGTGATCTCCCACCTCTGTGCAGCCAGTGCCCTGTGCTCCCTAATGTTATGCTAGAGCTGCTACGTTTATTTGACACACAGAATTTTAAAATATTGTGCGCAGAATTTTTTAATGTTTTGACACAGAATGCGCTGAGATGTAGAGAGGTTTGAGAATGCTTTGAAGTATGGGCCATGCATTGGTCTCTAGCAAGCCCTACTGGATCGCTTAAGGAGTGGTGTTGGTTACGCTGGCAGGGAGTGGGTTGCTGCAATGTAGGGCTGGGAAAGGATAAAATATTGAAGATTTTTTTATTGGAGGGAGTGGGGGGTAATAGGAAAGCAAAGTAGGAATAGCTTCAGTATCCCGTTACTTGGGTCCTCACTCAGTATCTCAGTTCAGATTAAGTCATTTTGGTGACAGTTAAGGATGTTGACAGTTTCCTTTGGTTCTGGAGAAGTTGTAAAGAATTAGCAGCTCACTAAGCGTGATTCTTTACCTGTGTCATCCTACCTTCTTCCTGGGTCAGCCTCTTATCTAGGTTCTACATCTCTGGATATCTGGACTAATGAGTACACAAACACAGGAACAGGTTTACAAGACGTGCTATATATTAGTAGTTATGATTTACTCTTGGGGAATAGCAGGTTATCTCAGGCCTTGCCAATGAAACTCCTTTCCCCTTCCTCTCCCTCGATTCAGTAGGTATGTGATCAGGCTCTAAAACAAGGGTTAAAATAGGAAAATGGTGGTGGTGCTGCCCTGTCCATTTCTAGGAATGGAGATGGCTTTTGCTTTGAAATAACCAGTCTTGTCACCTTTCTAGCTGCACTTTCCTACTGTTGGAGATTGCCTTCTTAGTATGTAATAGAGAGCCGACTCCCCTCCAATGAAATAAGAAACAAAAGTAGTGCCTTCTCCTGGGGACTAACGGCATTGTGGGCTGTATAAGTAGGGGCATTGCCAGCAGATCAAGGGACATGATATTTCCCCTCTCTTTGGTATTGGTGTGGCCTCATCTGGAGCACTGTGTCCAGTTTTGGGCCCCACACTACAAGAAGGATGTGGAAAAATTGGAAAGAGTCCAGCAGAGGGCAACAAAAATGACTAGGGGGCTGGAGCCCATGACTTCTGAGGAGGGGCTGAGCGAACTGGGATTATTCAGTCTGTAGAAGACAAGAATGAGAGGATGGATCTAGACTGTTCTCAGTGGTACCAGATGACAGAACAAGGAGTAATGGTCTCAGGTTGCAGTGGGGGAGCTTTAGATTGAATATTAGGAAAAACTTTTTCACTAGGAGGGTGGTGAAGCACTGGAATGGGTTTCCTAGGGTGGTGGAGGTTTTTAAGGTCAGGCATGACAAAGCCCTGGCTGGGATGATTTAGTTGGGGACTGGTCCTGCTTTGAGTAGGAGGTTGGACTAGATACCTCTTGAGGTCCCTTCCACCCCTGGTATTCTATGATTCTGAGAGGTGCAGAGCTTTGTGTACATTAAGGCAGTGGAACAGACTTTCTGATCTGAAAATGTGAATATAAGGAAAGCAGTGGATATCCTGAGACTATGAAGCACAGAGCAAAATAACTTTTTAAATGTAAGGGACCCTGTCAACCTGATCAGGCCCCCCCTTTGTGCATTGATATCTCTCCAGCATTTTGGGAGTTGTTTCTAGTGTCTCTTTAATTGCTGCCCTCTGCGTACACCCCTTCATTGTGTGGCAGTCTCAGGACAAGAATCTTCCAATTTCTAAATCAGCTTTTCGTTCACATTCTTGTTTTGTGTGAAGCTGTGAAAATAACATTGCTTTTTTGTTTACTTCCTATTTGTATCTCTGTATCATTGATATCTGGGCTGCCCTAATCTGAGGGCCTGAGTACAGTTAATGTATTTTAAGTAGCTGCAAAAATAGTGCTGGGTGATTTGGGTTTTTTTGTCCAGATATCTCTCATTATGTATGGTGAAAATCTCAGCCTAAAGAGCATCTGAATGACTTAGGAGCATGAGTCCCATTGAAAGTGCTTCTAAGACACTTAGGTGCTTCTGAAAATCCCACCCAAATTTTGATCTCTGCCTCCTTTAAATATGGAACAATAAAGACTGATTTTTGTAGATGAGATGAATATTGGTGAATAAAGGAAAAGAAATTACTAACTGTGAAACTTTAGCCCATGTGTGACTTCATCTATTTCAGTTAACTGCCTGGTCAGATCATTCACTGATGCAGCTTTAAGTTGTGTTATTGGCAAGAGGCCAAATGATTCTTGTTACCTTCTAGGAAATTAGATCAAATTCACATCTGCATTACGGTGTGCTGCACACTGTTCTAGCCCTGCAGTAGGAGTGATTACAGTTCATGGTACTTCCTGAGAGTAGAATCGGCTGTTTTCAACAGGTGACTTAACTGTGAATGATGCCTCCTTACCTTACCTCAGTTTTCCTTGGCAACTTTTAAGTTACTGCAAACGAATCCTTGAAACATTTTAATAAGCCCTTTTGGAAATCTGAGCTTTTCAGGGACTAGGCGTTTTAGGTAAGGATCACTGTTTGGGTACTACTGCAATACACGCAACATAAAAGTGAGAAACAAAGTCCCCAATCAGTGCTAGATCTGTGTTTTGCAAATGGAAGTCCATGCCCCAAAGAGCTTACAGTATAATTTTGAATCTGTTAGGTGAGGCAAATAAGAGGGAAGGGTAAGGAAAATAATAGCATGCAGTTACATAGCTTAGCTCTTGGTTCCAGATGGCTCCAGATTGTCAAACCTTTAAAATAAATTTGATACCCCTGACTAATGTGTTCTATGGCTGTCATTGGTTCCCTTATTTCTTCTAAACATCATAGAAGTGGGATTTAGGGGAGGAGAGAGTGGTGGCCTTGTAGATGAACTCACGTGAGGAGTTCCATGCAGCCCCTTGTGCTGGGAAAGAATCATGTGGATGTTTATGGAACAAGGAGAGAAATGGCCATTCAAGGCTAGTAGAATTGGTAGAGCAATGGGGCGGGTGCAGTCTGGTAACAGGAGCAGAGAAGTGTGGAGGAACAGAGTTGTAAAGGGCCTTGAAAATGAGGAGAAGTTTCAGTTTGGTGCAGTGCGGAGCCAGTAGAGGGATTGGAGGATGCGGGGGAGACATAGGTTCATAAGTGTAGGGTTGAAAGGGACCTTGAGGTCATCGAGTCCATCTGCCTCAGCAAGAGGGGCAAGTAAAGCTAGACTATCCTGAACACACGTTTGTCTAATCCGTTATTAAAAATCTCCAACAAGGAGGATTCAGCAACCTCCCTTGGTAACCTGTTACTGTATGTAACTGTCCTTGTAGTTACAAAGATTTTCCTACTATGTAATCCGAGTATCCAGCGTGGCCAATGACAGGCCTGGAAGAGTATTTCTAGCTGTTAAAATCAGAAGAATTGAATTTTAGATTCCTGTCAGTCCTGAGACTGACTCTCTGGGGATACTGGCAGAAGGAGTTAGCATGGACTCTTGGGCGTCTTCCAAACACTGTGGTGAAATGTAATGTCGTCAGCATGTCTGTGTGAAGTTGCTTCTCCTCAACAAGGGATAGGTGTCTTAGTGCATAATGAACCTTACACCGATAGCTTGGGGTAGTTTTGACTCCATAACTTTAGGAGAAAGAGGAAGGTAGGATTCTTTTTTCCTAAACTAAAAATCAAGATTGTTCTTCGGGTGTAAATCTTTCCTTGCATTATTTCAAACCAAGAGTATGCAATGTGTTGTGTAAATGCCTGAGAACCCGAGAATGAAATTGAGTGTGGTGTTCTTGTCTAAGCAGAGTTAACTGGAAATGACAAACAAGTAACTAGACTCTCAAAATTCCTCCAGTTCTGAAAATCTATGGCAAAGGTTACTTAGTTAGGAAAACATCAAAAAGCCATTTTTAACCTAATAGTGTCCCTTTCATTTAAACCACCATGTGTTTGACGTCTGCAGTTCCTTCCAACGTGATACCCATTCATTAGTGTCAAGTATCAAGGGGTAGTCATGTTAGTCTGTAACCACAAAAATGAGGAGTCTGGTGGCACGTTAAAGAGGAACCGATTTCTTTGGGCATAAGCTTTCATGGGTAAAAACCCACTTCTTCAGACGCATGGACTTTCCATTAATTAGTGCTTCTCTTAGTCTCAAGGTTAGGTAAATAGACCTCAGTTTCTACATATAAACACTGTACCCCTCCTTTAAGAGAGTTATCCTGATTTACTTTAGTTAGTGCCCATTGCGTGTGAAGTGATATAATGATTTTGGGGAACTGAGTGGAAACAAAGCCTATTGCCTCATTCTTGAAGCATCCTACAGATGAAGAGATTTGTTAGTCAAATGTTTGCATTTGGTAATAAGGTGAATATTAAAGAATGTTAACACAAGCATTATGATTAAGGCTACGTTTTAGTCAGGTATTTTTAGTAAAAGTCATGGACAGGTCACGAGCAGTTTAAAAAAAACCCCAACAACAAAAAACAACCAAAAAAACCCCATAGCCTGTGATTAAAACTTGGGGGCCCAGGAGCCCCGCTGGCGCTGGGCGGGTGATGGCGCACGGCCCGGGACCCCCACTGGCTCTCTACCTGGCTCTGTACCTCCCTTCCCCACAGCAGCAGTTGAGGCACAGGATAGGATGAGGGGGCACTGGGTGTGCTTACCTGGGGGGCTCCCCAGAAACGGCAACATCCCATCACTCAGCTGCTAGGCAGAGGTGTGGCCAGGCAGTTCTGTGCATTAGCTCAACCCAGAGCGCCAGCTTCACAGTGCACGGTGGTGGGGCACCGCAGCCAGTGGGCGCTATGGAGCTGGTGCTCTGGGTGGAGGCAGCGCAAAGAGCTGCATGGCCACGCCCCCAGGTAAGCACCACCCAGTGCCCCCTCATCCTATCACATGCCCCTTCCCCCTTCTCACCTGAACTTTGCTGCGGGGATGGGGCCCAAGACTGCCCATGGGGCTGCCTGAGCCACACCTGGTGCAGGGGCTGCTGCAGAGGTTACAGAAAGTCCATAGAATCCCTGACCTCCATGATAAACTTGCAGCCTTAATTATGATTGATGTTTGCATCAGGTTGTAACCTTATGTTGATTTGCTGTGAGGTAGGCTGGATCTCTAATGGTGCACATTCTGTCAGTGCTGACAATTCTTGGGATGCCCAATGTCTGTTTTATAGACTGGAGTAGTTTGGGAAGTGGTGTGTGATACAGTTTGTGAATTTCTTCAGTTTAGAGGTGCAATGAATTGTGCTGAGGAAATCCAGCATTCACTCTGCCTTCCCTTTGTCAGGTAGCTTTGACATCTCCTTGGGCAAGATGCTTCTCTATCTTTTCCTATACTTCCTCTAGGATCTTGTTGATCAGGATTAGTATAACAAATTAATACAAAAGGGAGCACATCAGAGAGCTCTAGAATATAGACAGTATGGTCTGTTGATGGCCTCACCATTGAACTAAAGTTCTTGTGTTTGAGCACTAACCATTGAATTTTTGCTGTTACAGGTACAAGTCCAGGTCCAGCAGTCCCCACAACAGGTCTCTGCCCAGCAGCTCTCTCCCCAGCTCACTGTCCACCAAGCCTCAGAGCAGCCAATACAGGTCCAAGTTCAGATCCAAGGCCAGGCACAACAGCAGGCATCCCAGACAATACAGAGTCAGTCTCTTCAGAGCCCTAGCCCATCTCAGCTGCAAGCGGCTCAAATCCAGGTGCAGCATGTACAGACTGCCCAACAGATCCAGGCCACTGAGATCCAGGAGGAACACATACAGCACCAGCAGATCCAGGCCCAGCTTGTGTCTGGACAGGCCATTGCTGGTGGCCAACAGATCCAGATCCAGACAGTTGGGGCACTGTCACCTCCACCTTCTCAGCAGGGCTCACCACGGGAAGGTGAACGGCGGATCAGCACGGCTAGTGTCCTTCAGCCAGTGAAGAAGCGTAAAGTAGATATGCCTATTACTGTGTCATATGCTATTTCAGGGCAGCCAGTTGCCACAGTGTTGGCCATTCCTCAAGGCCAGCAGCAGAGTTATGTATCTTTAAGGCCGGACTTATTAACAGTGGACAGTGCCCACCTATACAGTGCCACTGGGACCATTACTAGCCCCACTGGAGAGACTTGGACCATCCCTGTTTACTCAGCTCAGCCACGTGGTGACCTTCAACAGCAAAATATAACCCACATCGCCATCCCCCAGGAGGCCTACAATGCTGTCCACGTCAGTGGCTCGCCAACAACACTGGCTGCTGTGAAGCTAGAGGATGACAAGGATAAGATGGTGGGAGGTGCATCTGTAGTCAAAAACTCCCAGGAGGAAGTGGTGCAAACTATCGCTAACTCACTCTTTCCAGCACAGTTCATGAATGGCAACATCCACATTCCAGTGGCAGTGCAGGCCGTGGCAGGGACATACCAGAATACAGCTCAGACAGTGCACATATGGGACCCGCAGCAGCAACAGCAGCCCACACCCCAAGAGCAGGGGCAGCAGCAGCAGCTACAAGTGACTTGTTCTGTGAGTAAAACTGCTTCTGTTACGCAGGCCCTTGATTTTAATAGGTGACAGAGTCTTGTGGCACCTTTATAGACTAACAGAAGTATTGGAGCATGAGCTTTCGTGGGTGTGTCTGACGAAGAGGGTATTCACCCACGACAGTTTATGCTCCAATACGTCTGTTAGTCTATCAGGTGCCACAGGACTCTGTCACTTTTTACAGACCCAGACTAACATGGCTACCCCTCTGATACTTGATTTTAATGACATGTTGATGGGGTGAGGGGAGAGATGCTGTCTGTCAGGTATCCTGTGCTTCACAGGATCCTTCTAAATAGTGTGTGTCTGCATTCCAGTAATCTACGCATGACACTGAGCATTTGACCAGTCCTAGCTGTACATCTGTATGTCATGTCAGTCACTTTGGACAGGGGTATCATTATGAGGGGCAAGAATCAGAAGGTGAAACTGCTGTTCTGGCCTCTAGTGTAAATGAGGCAGTATACTTGTAGCAAATTTTATGATAGCAGGTATTTTTAATACTTCAATACTCTCCTGTGCTGAATTAATGTTTTCAGCTGTTCTTGTTACTGTATTGGAATAGAGCCCTCGCTAGTGGAACTAATGTGATGCAGCAGATGCTAGCCAATTCACCAGTCACTTTGAATCACTCTGCTCAGAGTAGCACGAGACACTTGACAGAAAGCTGAGGGTTTGTCAGCTGATGGAAGACATCTCATTGATGATCAGATATACCAGTCTGTCTCTACTGCATGTCCTGTTTCTAGTAAATGCCTGGTGTGCAGGAATACAGACATAATATGAATGAGTACTGGAAACTAATTTAAACAGCATCTTTTTTTAGTGTGCTTGGTGTACACAATGGCCACATATATTGCGGTCTTTACAGGGAAATAGGTAACTTGGGGCAAAACTCTTTAAAAATGTTTTTACATTTTAGCTTTTTTAAATTTCATAAATCTGTTTGTATGTAAATGTCTGTTACTACACACAGGCAATGTCAGCTCTGATCATTGTGCTAGTCCACGAGAACAAGAAAGTGACTAGTATGTCACTAATGGAATTGCAAAACCCATGCCAAAAAATCCACCAGCATAAATGTTTTTAGCAAAGATTTTTAAAAACTTAAGAAGCTAGTAGCAAAAGCAAGCAAGCATTATTTAAAAAATAATTTAAACTTGACTGCAACCTTAGTTCCATAATGCACATGATGGTGGGAGTTTCCTCTCTTGCTAGATGTCAGACTAGTAGCCATATGCCTCTCTGGTTTTCATAGGATGAAATCCAGGCTCTGTTGAAATAAATGGGAGTTTTTTCCACTAACTGCAGTGAAGCAGTGATTTCACCCATAGGTTTTAAGGTCAGAAGGGATAATTTTAATTAATCCTTATCTGACATCCTGCATAACACAGGCCATAAAATTTCACCAAGTGATTCCTACATCAGTCCTATAACTTCTGGTTGAGGTAGAGAGTATCTTTTTAAAAGGATGTCCAGTCTTGATTTAAAAGAACCCACCACATTTTGCAGTAAGTTCTAGTAGGTAATTACCCTCATTAAAAACTGCCTTATTTCTGGTCTAAATTTGTTTAGCTTCAGCTTCTAGCCATTGGATGTTTTGCCTTTATCTGCTAGATTAAAGCCCTCTGATATCAAATCTCCCCCAGCCTCCCATGTAGGTTGGTACTTCAGACCGTGATCAAGTCACCTCTTAATCTTCTCTTGGAGAAACTAGATAGCTTGAGCTGCTTTAGCCTCTCACTGTAAGGCAGATTTTTCCAGACCTCTAGTCATTTCTTGTAGCTCTCATCTGAACTCTGTCCTATTTGTTGTCATGTTTGGACGTGTGAACCCAAGAACTGGAAGCAGTATTTCAGTAATGGTCAGACTAACCCCTCATACAAGAGTAATAATACCTCCCTACTTCTGCTTAGCATTCCCCTGCACAGCAGTACAGCACACCTATAGCACCTTCTTAGTCTGCTGGGGAGTAGTGTGTCTTCTAGTGCCAGGAATATCTAGGCAAATTGGAATTCAGTCTTCCATTTTAGAGGAAAGGTGATAAAGCTGCCAGGGTAACTAAACCTCTGTCCTTCTGGGCCTGTCTCTGTGCCCACCTGTAGAGTTATCCTATTGGATTATTACTGAAAAGGAAAGGATGGGTCCTTCTGACCCTCATTGCTGCTGTAGGAGTTTGACCTGCTACTGCTGTGGAATGAGCTTCTCAAAACCCAGAGCTTTTCCCAGTACTTTGTACTCCCCATTCACCTGCTACTGCGGCATTGATATGCCTCCCACCCCCCAGTATCCATCTAGCTGCTGGCTGTCTGGACAGGTATGTTGTTCATGAGTAAAGAAAAGCAGAAGCATGTCAATCAGTTCACTGCACTGGGAATTGCTTCTCCAGCCCAATTGCCAGTTCTTAGACCAGTGGTCCCCAAGCTTTTTCATCGGGCAGGCGCCAGATGATGAGCTGAGCCACGGAGGACGGTGATGGCGGACGAGCAGCTGCTGAAATGCCGCCGACAAGCGGTGTCATCCAGAGGCATCGCCGCCGAAATTTGGCAGCATTTTTGCGGCGACGCCTCTGGATGCTGCCGCTTGTCAGTGGCAAGTGGCATCATCCAGGGGCATCGCCGCCAAAATTGAACGGCATTTCGACAGATGCTTGTCCGCCGGCCAGTACACGGCACACTTAGATGCCCCGGTGGGTGCCATGGCGTCCGTGGGCACCGCGTTGGGGACCTCTGCCTTCGACTGAGAGTGATTGTGAGGTACTCACAGGAAGATAGGCAGTGCTCTTCTTGTGCTAGACTAAGTGTCAGTGAAAGCTTTGTCATTTCATGGGGAGCAAGGAGACAGCATTCAAGAAGAGCTGGTCTGCAAATGTGGGGCCATGCTTCACCCCAGCCTCTGTCTTTCCCCAAGACAGTTGTTTTTGTCAAGTTAAGCTTCATCCCTGTCTGCCCTGATGGTAAAAGCAAAGCCCCTTCAATTCAAGGATTTGGTCTCAGATTCTGCCCTCGCTCCACTTTCTGTAATATAGGAGCTGTTGTGTAAACAGCCGCACGCAAGTAATGCAGGAGAGCTGACAGTGGGATGCACTCAGTCTGTGTCTAAAAACCTCATCTCTGAGATTATTATAGGGTTTGAGCCTTTAGCAGACTTGCTTTTCATTGGTCAGTAATGCTGTGGACTTCTCCCTTGTAAACCTTGCATTGTCTTCACCATAGTTCTGTGGGGCTTCAGCGGAAGAAGACTTCCAAAGGAAAGTACTTGCTCAAACATACATTGAGTGATATATTTATTTTATTTATTGGGTGATACCAAATCAAGTAATTTATGATCTTAATTGTAGCAACTCTTCCATTTTTGGGGGGAGGCGTGTGGCTCCCCTTTTGTTTAACTTGCCTTTTACCTTCTCTAATGGGAGTGGATGTGAAAAAGAGGCCCTGTATTGGCTAAGAATCCCTCACTTGTAAATTTTCAAGGTAAGTGAAATGAGAGTGCGGCCCTTAATCAAACGAACAATTAAAGCTTTGTCTTAATCCCATTAGCTTTCAGTTCAAGTAAATACAGAAGCTCTGTATGAGGAAGCGGAAGTGTAGAAGGGGATTAAGTGTATCCCTTCCTGTACAGCTCATAAAGAACTGGTCAGCCTGCATAGGTCATGCCGGATGAACAGGTTGGAGTGACTGACTGCATAGCGGACACCATGTTGTGAAATAATGTCTGTAGCTTGAGGTGACAAAGCTTTGACTCTGGGGCCCTGTTGTCATGGGAAGGCTCCTCTTGCAGTGTTTTTGTTAAACTTCCCAATAGATAATGTGACAGAGACATTTTCCAGAATACTTGCATAGATTAGCAACTAGTTTTTCAGTAGGTTGGGAGCAGTATACGGAATTGTTGGTGAAATTGACTGGCATTTTAGTATTGGTAATTTGAGCAATCACTAAATATGAAAAAACCTATTCATAAGGGAACAATATATAATTCTGAGACACTTGGCAATTGACAGATCAAATGGAGATTTTCACATTCTCTGCCTTTTTAAAGAGGGACTGTATTAAAGGTGGTAGATATCACTATGTAGATTGCATGGTATCTCTGTTCTCTAGCTGCTCCTTCATCATGTAAATAGATGAAACTGACATTTACAAGCATCCTATCCTTGTAGGATAAGGCTGGAGTAGGCTGTCAGCAGGACCCCACAATGTGCACATACGTAGTAACCTACCCAGAGCCTGGTTTATCTAGTGGTATGTTGCTCACCTGGGATTATAATAGTGTTGCAACTGTCGTTTTTTGTATGTTAATTGCTTCAGAATAAAGAGTCCATTGTGAGTGGCCCTTCTTAGAGTAGGGTGAGCCTTCATGTCTTTAAACTGCAATGTTGGGACAAGTGCCTTTTTATGAAAGTTAGCCTAATTGCCATTGACGCTACTGGCAACTGTAGAACACAGCTGGTAAAGCGGAGAATGTAGAACACAGCTGGTAAAGTGGAGAGAAGATGCCCTTCTGATAGAATAGAACTTACTCAAAAGTATGTTGGTTTTTTTTAAAGTGTTGCCACCTTGCTACTGTCTGCCGCTAGAGGGCAGCCTTTCTCTCTCAAAGCTCCAAATACCTGGCTCCTGAGACCAATCTTCAGCTACATTGTATTGGTATTAACTCTATCTAATACAATGGCTTTTGAAACACTGTTTAAGCTAATTTTCCCCTGTCAACCAGGGAAAAAGTGGTGAAGCTAATGTGACCTGATAAATCAATATTCACCCATTCTATTCATGAATACAGGAAAAAATTACTCTGAGATGTTCTGTGTCCTATAAAGTTCTTTACCTCTGAAAATTTGCCTCTCCGTCCACACGTAAGTAAAATATAAATGGTCTTCATGACCTGGATGAATGGCTGGGAACACTTCTGGAAAATTTTGCAATACTGGGTTTAAACTACTCATATGGAATGGACTGGAGGCTTTTCAGAATGCCTTCCTGCAGTGAAAATGTAGCTGATCTTGGGGATCAAAGAATATTTTGGATTGTTCATGCATGATCACTGATATGACATTCAAGTTCTCCTTTTAGGTTCATATATCATGCCTGTTACTGAGATACGAGCGAGTTACTATTCATCATGGCAATGTTTACTACTGGGGGTGGGGAGATGGTACTACAAGACCAGAAAAATGAGGCAAAAAAGGTGTCCTATTTTGGCTGACCTGTTGCACCTCGAAGGAGATGTGACTAGAAGTAGTTTTCTTTCCCAGGCTCAAACTGTTCAGGTAGCTGAAGTGGAGCCTCAGCCTCAGCCTCAGCCTTCACCTGAACTCCTGCTTCCGAATTCTCTGAAGCCAGAAGAAGGGCTTGAAGTGTGGAAAAGCTGGGCACAGACCAAGAACGCAGAGCTGGAAAAGGAGTCTCAGAACAGGCTAGCTCCTATTGGCAGTAAGTGTCATGGGAGGGAGTTATCTGGCATGGTATGTTTTACTCCATATGTGCACTGCTAGAAATTTTGGTTTCAAGTAGGGATCAGGTAGCAAATGAAACAAGACTACACTTGGTTCAGACTAGAGCTATCTATCTAGTTTTCTTAAGCTCCAAATCTCTCTCAACCCTTCCATCTACCCTGATTTTGAGGATCATTTTCCTTTTCAGCAGAACCACTGCAATGTTCCATCCCTTTTGTTAGGAAAACTCCCTTCTGGTTTGAGTGGTGATTGTAGTTTGGGATCTCAAGTTCAATTTGTCACAGTGTAATGGTTAGGCTTGGCAGAATTGAACTTACGTATCTATAAAACTTTAAAGGATAATATTATTGTAAAGTATTTTCCCCTAATTTTATCTTAATGTTCCCAGTTGTAAGAAATCCTGCGGAGCACAGCCTATAATTATTTAATGACAGTCATTTGAGATTCAAACCCTACCTTTACAACTGTTAAACACACACTTTCAGCATCACATGTTAAAGCATACATGCATAAATATACTTAATCAAACTCTAAGTACTCAAAGTATGAAGTGCTGCTTATCTGTAAATTTCAATCATTATCAGTGGAAATATTTTTTCATTAGTTTATCTGTGTACAGTGAAATCGACACTTACTGATTTTTACCAAATAAAAATCTAATCCTTCCAAGCCTAAGAATGGGTTGTCTATGCCAGCTGGATCATGAAGCATTCCAAGAAGTATTTGTTCCATATTGAGCTACCAGCTCAGGTGGCCACAGAAAAGGCCATGTGATGGATGAGTGCCAGTTGCAGGAACAAAATAGCCCTATACACCAGCTACTTAATGAATCAGCAAATGTTGGTACAGTTTTGTTCTGGCTTTCCCATTGCTGCGGGAAAAATGTTTCATTGCAGAGAATGGAGAAGGAGATGGTCTCCATATAGAATGGGTGGTGGTATCAGTTTTCTCTAAACGTCTTTCCCTGCTTCTTTGAGTTGATTTTATGAATGCTTAAGGTCTCCATTGCTCCCACTGTTAATCTTATAGTGGGGAGTATGAGGTGCTAAAGGAGCTGTTTGGAAGTGGGCAAGCATATTGGGAGGGAGGAGTGGACAGTGGTGAAATGGAAGATTATGCTTGAAAAACTGTGGCGGGGAGGGGGTGTGGTGTGGGTTTTTTAGCAAATTCATCATGACATTTTGCTGTGCAGGACGGCAGTTGCTGAGATTCCAGGAAGATCTCATCTCCTCTGCTGTGGCTGAGTTGAATTATGGGCTATGCTTGATGACGCGAGAAGCTCGCAATGGTGAAGGCGAACCATATGATCCAGATGTACTCTACTATATCTTCCTATGTATTCAGAAGGTAGGAGGGGAAAGCCCTCATCTCTTATTTTATGTTGTGTGCACACAACAAAACCGTGCATATGCTGTGATCAGACAGTATTTGTAAATAGCTTTCTCTGTGTAAGACCAAGAAGGGTGGCCAACCTGAGCCCGAGAAGGCGCCAGAATTTACCAGTGTACATTTCCAAAGAGCCACTTCCAGTGCCTCCCCTCCCTCCCTTCCTGCAACTCCAGATCAGCTGTTGAGTGGCATGCAGGAGGCTCTGGGGCGGAGGGAGAGGAGCGAGGGCATGGCAGGCTCAGGGGAGGGCGTGGGAAGGCGTGCAGTGGGGGCAGGGTTTGTGGCAGAGCAGTGAGCATCCCCTAGCATGTTGGAAAGCTGGTGCCTGTAGCTCCAGCGCCGGAGTCAGTGCCTATACAAGGAGCCGTATGTGGCTCTGGAGCCACAGGTTGGTCAGCCCTGACCCAGAATGAGGGTGGCAGTTGCTGTTAATATCAGGTTCTCCAGCTTTGTTTTATATATGGAAAAGTGAATGAATTAGGGAAACTACTTCTGTGATGGCTGACAGAACATGCAGCTTTAAGAATGGACAGTTTGAGACCTTAATTAGTAGACAGATTTTTTAAAGGGATACTAGCTTGCAATTAGAAACAAAATAGTTCCTATTAACTAAATGGAAATAATGTGGTGAGAATTTAATGGGCAGGTCCCTCCTCCCCCCAAAAAGTGTAATGCTCTAGATCTGTCTGTCCTGCTTAAAATCAGCGTTTCAGCTTAACTTGCCTGAAATGTGAATGGAGGCCTATTACTTGGTGTAGAGAAGAGAGAATCTGGGTTCGCAACAGTATTTTCTTTATTCAATAATGTGAGAGGCTATTTATACCCTAAAGAAACAATCCCAGTGCATGCAGGGCAAGAATTGAAATGTAAATTTCAAATAAACTCATCCTTTTGCAAATAAAAAGCTAAGGGCCAGCTACCTTTCCTTTTAAGACTCTTCCTCTTCTTTGTTATCCACTCATACAGCACTAATTACAATTATTCCTGCATCAGTACAGGGGTATTTGTACTCTCCCAGGTGTACCCTATGGAACCTCTCCAGCAAACAATGACTATAGTAAAGCAGGAAATGCATAAACCTGACTAGTGCCTGGGCCCTGAGCCTGGGAGGGGGCTCATTCCATCCCAAAGAGAGAGCTCCTCTGGTAGGAGCTTGCTTGATGCTGTTATATTGGACTATGTTGTGACTGTCTCTTTTGCAGTATCTCTTTGAAAATGGACGAGTAGATGACATTTTCTCGGATCTCTATTATATACGGTTTACCGAGTGGTTACATGAGGTTCTCAAGGATGTACAGCCCCGGGTCACCCCTCTTGGTAAGAGCTTTTTCCTCTGCTTTAGGAAGAGGCCTCTCAGACATGGTGGGGTAGGGGTGAGATGCAAGCAAGCTTTAAGCTTGCTGGTGTCATCTTTCTGAAAGCTGTGACTAGAAACTGATCTGAAGAAGCACTTGAGCAGAGGAACATCCCTTAACTTTCACTGAGCTGGGGAGGGAAGTTCTCCAGAGCCGGCAATAAGTACAAATATTTCAGAGGGTTTTGTGCACCAGACTCCAGTCCTGACTTCTGTTTTAAGGTTTAGTTAGGCTTGATTCTGTGCACCATTTAACTTATTCTGTAAGAGGTCCTGGGAACTTGTTAATTTTTAGGATATTGGGAGTGTGGGGTTGATGCCCCTTCTAAAGAATGCATGAGTTGTTGAGCAGAGATGGATTCATAAATGGCAGATGAAGTTCAGTGTTGATAAATGCAAAGTAATGCATTTATCAAAACAGAATCCCAACTATACATACAAAATGATGGGGTCTAAATTAGCTGTTATCACTCAGGAGAGAGATCTTGGAGTCATAGTGGTTAGTTCTCTGAAAACATCCACTCAATGTGCAGCGACAGTCAAAAAAGCGAACAGAATGTTGGGAGTCATTGAGAGGGATAGATAAGACAGCAATATGATATATTCTGCTATATAAATCCTTGGTATGCCCGTGTCTTGAATACTGCGTGCAGATGTGGTTCTCCCATCTCAAGAAGGATATATTGGAATTGGAAAATGTTCAGAAAAGGGCGACAGAAATGATTAGGGGTGTGGAAGAACTTCCATATGAGGAGAGATTAATAAGAATGGGACTTGTTAGCTTGGAAAAGGGACGTCTAAGGTGGGATATGATAGAGGTCTGTAAAATCATGACTGGTGTGGAGAAAGTAAATAAGTGTTGTTTACTCCTTCTCAGAACACAAGACCTAGAGGTCACCAAAGGAAAAAGGAAGTATTTCTTCACACAATACACAGTCAACCTGTGGAACTTTTTGCCAGAGGATGTTGTGAAGGCCAAGACTATAACAGTGTTCAAAAAAGAACTAGAGAAGTTCATGGAGGATAGGACCATCAGTGGCTACTAGCCAGGATGGGCAGGGATTGTGCCTGGTCTCTGTTTGCCAGAAGCTGGGAATGGGCGACAGGGGATGGATCACTTGATGATCACCTGTTCTGTTCATTCCCTCTAGGGCACCTGGCATGGGCCACTGTCAGAAGACAGGATACTGGACTAAATGGACCTTTGGTCTGAGCTAGTATGGCCATTATGATGATCTTATACTACCTCTTAGTGGCTTATCTTTGGTGTCCATGAGGCAAGCGATCTGATTTGAATTGGCAATGCATTTTGCTTTCAGTGTTCTGTGCCACTGATGAGAGACTAGAGCAGCTTCAAGTGATAAAACCAGAGATTTGCCCTAAGGCGTGGCTTGTTCTGAACTTAGTGCATTTTGGAATCCATTTGTGGGTGCTTTTAGGAGAGCCTTGGAGATGTTGCAGCCAAAAACTTCTGAATATTAACCTTTTATTCAGAGTAGGGTTGGGATGTCTATGTGGGCTTCGCTCTGCACATGTGAGTGTCTGATAAAGGAACAGACCTTGCATGATCAAATTAGGCTAGTGTTGCAGTATTACACCTACTCAGATGAAAACTAAAGGATCACATTTTCAGGGGACAAATTTGTTTCTTCAGATTATTTCCCTTGCTCTTAGTTTGGTCTGATCATCTGTCAATCCGTCTTACATTTGTGTTCAGATACTTCTGCTTAAGTAGTGTGGTGCATTTCAGATCTTTTCTTTCCCCTCTGCCTGTTTGATTTATGCTTTGTTTTCTATGCATTTGTGTGAACTCTGGAGTTCATACTGTTCGTTGTGTTGCTGTGTATCTAGGTGTTTGGAGTGTAGAATTATTCTTCTGCACAAAGGGAAATCAAGAGTACACATATCCAAATAGTGTGTGTGACCCTGTACATTGACTGAAGATGTACATAGGGCCAACAGCTCAATTTGTTCCATTCCATCAGCTTGCTTATTAAAGGTTGATATCAAAATGAGTAACTGTGAAATGGGAGAATGAATCTGTTTTCTCTTCCTCAAGGAACCTTTTTCTAGCGTGTATCCCTGGAAGTGCCTCTTGTGTTCATATTGTAACTACCTTGGTGGGTGATGCTTACTTCTGATTGTTTCAGGTTATGTCCTCCCCAGCCATGTAACAGAAGAGATGCTGTGGGAGTGCAAGCAGCTGGGAGCTCACTCCCCTTCCACCTTGCTCACTACACTGATGTTTTTTAACACAAAGTAAGTATTTGGGGTAGTTGATTTAATGGCCAAGGAACTTACAGCATCCTTGACAGGACAGACAGGATATTGTATTGGACTAAGTGTGGTCACTGCTTTTTAATGGTTAGGGACATGGGAGCAAATCCCAGAGCAGTCCCTTTACACACACAATTGTATGCAGTAAAACAAGGAAGTGAACTAACAAAGAGAAACCTGGACTTGCATCTGCCTTTTCTTGTGTTATGCTGTTCAGAATGCCACCTGACTTCCAGAGGCTGGTTTGAATCCTGGCTGGCTCATAGCGAGTAAAGATCACCACTTCACTGTCAGATGAGAGGCTACGTAAGGCTTTCTTTGCCCCATAAATGTCCTGTGTCCTATTCTCACTGTTCAGGTACTTCCTCTTGAAAACGGTAGACCAGCATATGAAGTTGGCCTTCTCCAAGGTCTTGAGGCAGACCAAGAAGAATCCTTCCAATCCCAAGGATAAGAGCACGAGTATCCGGTATCTGAAGGCACTTGGCATACACCAGACAGGCCAGAAAGGTAGAGTGTACATGAGGAGAGGAGAAGCAAGCCTTCTTGAGAATGTCTCGGATTGACAGACCTGGTCTGTACTAGTCTTATAAAGAGACTTGCAGGTGCCTTCAGGCGGGGTGCAAGAAACCAGTGTCTTTGACAGAAAGATCCTCCCCCAGTAGCTTGGTGATCAGAGATGAAGCACATCTGTGTGTTTTGTGAGAGAGTGTGATGCCTTCTGACATAGCGTTGAGAGGCTGGAAGCTGATATTTATCTGAGGCACACAGGCCCCCCATCGGAAGAGTTGGGTATCAGTTTCCAGTCTCATTCTCCCAGGCAGAGGCACTGTTGTGATGCCAGGGCCTCTGAGCAGGTAGAGGAATAGGAGTGGAGCGTGTTCTCTTCTCTCAGTGGAAGCACTTGACTCCTGGGAACATTCATGGTGTTGAGAGGTAGAATGTGGCCTGCTGATGTAAGCTTCCACTGGCTCAGGTGCGGGCGAACCAGACTTCCTGCCTTTCGGGGTTATCGCTAGATGGTGGGTTAATGAGTGGGGTAGGGTGATAAAGCAGGCAGCCAAAAGCAATACCTGGAGGTTTCTGGCTGCTGACAAGTGAGCTGTGCTTTGGGGCAGCGATCTGGCTCCTTTTACCTTCCCTGCAGCTGGTAACTCGATGTGTGATGACAGGATTTGCAAACATTGAGGCTGCATGAGGTTGCTGATTTTATTACCTACTATTCTACTACAAACAGTTTCCTGTACTCAGTTTGACACACTGTGGTTTTGCGGGGGGGGGTTTGGTTTGCAGTTACAGATGACATGTATGCAGAGCAGACTGAGAATCCAGAGAACCCCCTGCGGTGCCCCATAAAGCTCTATGACTTCTACCTCTTCAAATGGTGAGAGCTCCTGTCACCTGGGGGTGCTTATCCTCTATAAATGTGTACCTAGATTGCATTTTATAGCTGCAGAAAGATAGCTAGCTTTGCCTTTGGGACTGTAGTTCTCTCTCCTCAAAAGCGGTTTACTTTGTATGTTAAATACATTAACTAGGATGGGGACTTCAGTAGAGGTGCATGCCCATAATAGAGGGTAAACTTTGATCCAGGATTGCATTAAAAAAAATTCACTAAAGTCCTGTTTTGCGCAATATTTGAAGTGTGAATTGTTGTAAGTGTTTATCCCAGGGTTTACTTATGATGATAGATGTCAGAGCAGTTGAGCTTGTGCAGTGGTCCCCTAGCCCACATGTGCACTGACAGTACATCTGATGGAAGTGCCCTCTGCTTTGGATGAGATGTTGGAGAGACCCAGGTGGTGGCAGCCACAGAAATGGAAGTTTGTTTTGAATATTAGAGATGACCAAGGTCTCTTAGTAGCTGGATTGTTCCTTCATGGACAGCAGCACAACTAGCTTTACTGAAGTGAAAATGGAGTCTGAGAAGAAAACTGACTCTTAAAAGCTAAATGGGAACCTTTGGTACCCAAGTGAAAGGAGTTTAATCTTTCCTAGCGAATATAGGTCCACGTGATAGCTGGCGGGGGAGGGGAGGGAAAGGCGGCTCTTTAATGTTAGCCTGGACTTAGTCCGGTGGCTGAATGAGTCATTAAGACATAATTCCCCTCTTTCCCCTAGAGGAGAACTGTCTAGGGCTGGGTGGGACCCACTGGTAGGAGAAGCTTTCCCTACCATTGCCCATCATTGTGGCTGTGTTTCCATGGCTCTCCTAGTCCTTGCACCTTTCATCAGCCCAACATTCACTGTAAGGATTCTTAAAGCCCCAGGGTGAATAGGGTGAGGTTACCTGTTCCAGGATATGTTACTAGCCTGCCTGGTTCTGATTTTGTTTCCCTCCTTGCAGCCCCCAGAGTGTGAAAGGCCGGAATGACACATTTTACTTAACTCCGGAGCCGGTGGTAGCCCCCAACAGCCCGATCTGGTATTCCATCCAGCCAATCAGCAGAGAGCAGATGGAGCAGATGCTCACTCGGATCCTGGTGATACGAGAGATTCAGGAAGCGATTGCTGTGGCTAATGCCAGCACCATGCACTAAGGCATCTTTCCCAGCTCAGAAGGGGGTGGGGTGGTGGGGGGGCTGATGAGCAAGGATAAATTGTACAGACTTTTACACTAAAGGAGATGCCTACATTTTGTTTTTTATTGGTGTAGTTATGAAGCCCTTTTAGGCTTCTTCTGTTTAAAAGAATCTAAAAGGAAAACCTGCTCATTGTGTATCCTACCAAACACACTGAGCTGTTAGAACCATTGGAGGCTGCATTTCTCTGCCAGCTCAGAGCTGTTGAAACTGCTGGTTGACTTTGGTTTTTTATGATGTAGAAAACAGAACATGAGCTATGGGATTGGCCTGGATGGCTGGGGCCTCTGACGCCTCCTCAGAGCATGTGCAGCCTGGAGAGCGCAGAATAATGGATGGACGGACCTGCCCAGCCCGCCAAGGAGAGGCAGGTGTCCCTCCTTTGTGCTCAGACATTAATTTGCTGTTGTCCTGGGAGGAGGAGGAGGAGGAGGAGAGTGAACTGCAATTATGATTTCTAAAAAACAATTTATATTCAGACCTTTAAGTGACATTTTTAGATGTTTAAAAGTAAAAAAACAAAAAAAACTTTACCACACTCTTCTTTTTTTGGCCTGACATTGAGGCCTTAAACCTTGAGGCTCCTGTGCCTGATAGAGTTCTTGTACCATACACTTGTGTATCATATAAAGATACCCCCGTTTCTCTTATGTATTCTTACTCTAGGTGTTTAAGAATGACGAGCACGTCTTTTCAACACGCCATTGAACAGTGTCTCTTTATTTGGGGAGGAGCGCAAGAGCTGCAAGAGGGAGCATTTTTAAAAGATCAGTGTAATTGGGTTGTTCTCATCCCCACACATATGCTTTTCAGTGTGATTTCCCTTCCCGCCCCGGACCCTTTTTCTCCACCCCTCCAAACTTTGAAGATCTGAAGGAATTCACTCCTGTTAAGATGTCCAGGTCCTTCTTTAGTGTTGCACATTGGGTCAGCTTGTTTTCTGCAGTGTAATAACTTACTGTTGAAACCAGTTTGCTGATAGAACTTCATGTCCAGCTAGGAACGTGGGATTTGCTATTGCACCAGATCAGCTTATTGGTCCATCCAGACCAGTGTCCTGTCTGCAGCAGAGGTCAGTGTGTGGGGCTTTAGGCACAGGCAATGCCTGCCCCAGCCCCAAAGTACCTGACCAGTGGCTAGAGGGTTAGGGGAGAAAATGCTTTTCAGGCTGTATGGATGGCTGGCTCGCCTATCAGTATCATAGTTGTATAGTTTCAAGAGTTGTCAGGGGTCGTAATTCTTTTTTTAAATCAGACCCTCAGCACTTGCCTCGTATCTTCAATGGCTGCTGTATTTTGACAACATAACATTTCTGGTGGCTTCCAAAGAGAATAAATTGTCTGCTGTGCTTGAAATGGAAGCTCACCCTAGCGAGGCTTGAGGTTACTGAGCTACCAATTTCTTGGACATGAGGAGGTGACGCTTCTTCAATCTGCCTTCCCCTCTTCTCCCTCTATTGCAGTCCTGTAAATGGAAGCTCCTCCATTACTGTACGAGAGAGTCTTGAGGCTTCCATTTGTCACCACTCTCTTTACATTTGCAAGCAGAATGTGTCCTCCCTCTGATCTGTACATGTGCACCAAGGATAGAATATACCCCTAAATCAAGACTGTCCATAATGTTACCTGCCTGTGTGCCGTCCTGTTTGATGTGGAGGTATGTCCAGTGAAGACTTCTGGTCCTAGCATGTGATACTTGAGCTTGATGGAAGGCTCCTTGCATCAAACAGTCAGAATGCAGATATGCCTGAGAATATGAAAGTGAGGAGGCATTTGCCCCTGAAGAGAACTTTTTTCAAAAGCCTAACTTGGTAAGAAATGTTTGGGTAACTGCTGGAGGAGGTCATGCATCCCCTGTGGAGTGGGTTTGAGGCTACCTTGCTCCCTCTGTTCCTTACCAACATCAACACCCAGAGTGGTGATCTAAGCAAAGTCCACTGACTTAGCTCAAGTCCCACCTCAATGACTGCTGGTAGTATCTGGCTGATACTCTAGTCCATGTGGGGCAGGAAAAGAGAATGGAGACAGGTGGAGGGTAAAGCTGCCATCATACCCTCAGCTAAGTGCAGCAATCGGGAGTATCAGCAGCACTTTTCCTCTGTGTCCGTGTCAGTAACACTTCTTGGTTTGGCTACTGTCAGATGCTATAACCTCATCACTGTTCCAATGACTGCAGTATTCTCCAAGCTCCAGTTCAATTATTTAAGGACATAGTTATGGGCCAGGTAGCCATTGCTCTGCTCAAGGGAGCAGAGACGCGTGTGTGTTGTGCTAAGGGTGTCTGGGCCTGCATGGAGCTAATATCTAGATCACTTGGGTAAACAGCTGCTCTGAATGTTGGATGTGAGAGGGGAGCATCCTGCCTTGCTCAGAAAGAAAGTGACCCTGAGAAATAAGCATGTGCAGGCTAAACACCCATCCTCAAGTCACTGTGCCCTGGAATGCCACATATGAAACTAAATCCAGCCTTCCCAGAGGTCGGAGTGGGGCCCATCCACTGTTAATTAAATCTGAGAGCAACCTGAAAATGGAAGCTGGCTGGCTATTCTTTCCTCTGCCAAGTACTAAGTGGATGGAATAGTTTGAGATGTGGCTTCACATAATGTTTTTGTGTAAGTATAACCTTGCCAGAGCTTGAAATGGTTTGGCAGATGGACAAGACCCAGCAGTGGAATACCAAGGGATTGAGGTGGAGTTGAGGCACACTGGCAGAGCTGGTGGGGAAGCTGTGTGCCGTGTTGCTTACAAATGTACTTGAGTCTCGTGTATTTATTGCTGTTCACTTGCTACTGTAAAGAGCAAATGAATCAAAAAAATGTAAGTGGTGGAGAGTCAAGTAATTAGGGTCTCCTCTCAGCCTGGAGAAGCACAACTCACTTTAACAGGATTGGGAGTTTAGTAGGTGCAGAGGGCCCCGTAAACCCCTCTATTGGGTTTGCCCTAGCAAACACTGAGGATTTTCCATCTCTGTCCTGTCTTTTTGATATCTCCTGTGTATGGAAGATGAAGGTGTTGACTTGAAGACGCAGTGTTCTGTACTGTCTGATATCAAAATGTCTGCTACCAGTTTCATTTCTTATGAGACTATCCAATATACTGTGCTTTACAGATGACTTCACAGAACTTAGTTTCTAGTTTGCATAGCTCTATGAAACCAGTTTAAAATGTCTGCAATATTTCTGGAGTTTAAATCCTGTACTCTCTGATCAGAGTGATCTGACCTTTCCTTTCTAGTAAGGTCACCCTAAAGCCTTATTTTTAAGGACTCCTGGAAGGAACTCTAGCCAGATTAGGCAACGGTGCTCTGTTGGCCTAGGGTCTTACCCAGGTCATTGGCAAATCTGCTCCTGGTTAAATGATGTAAAATAGCTCTCTTTAGCAGGGTTTTCTATATTCAGTTTGTTTCCACTCCCTGCTTGAGTTTCAGTGATGGACATGCCACCTAACACCTTTTGAGTACCAAACATCTTGCTGTTGTACATATTTAACCCAAACTCACTCCCTTCCTTTGCCTCCTATGTGAAAGTGATACAGGGTTAGCCTTGTCTGTTCTATCTCAGCTTGGTTAGTTATTTAGTCTGAGGCCCCCCTGCATTGTTTGTTTTTTAATTGTTCTGTGCCCATTTGTCTCCATAGAAAGTGTAGCATGATTGAACATGGCAGCTTTGAAGCTTCTTGTGTTCTAACCTCTGACCTCCATGTATTGTCATGTGTCTCATGAAATTGCAATATAACTGCTCTCCTACAGGACACATACAGTCTGTTACAGAGACTTGGTGTCCACTGTGCCATCATGTCCTTATTTCCCTTTTTTTTGGAAGTGATGGTCACTACTGTAGACTTGGAATGACCAAAGCAGTGGAGGACAGCCTGTGGAAAACAATCACCCCTGGCCCCTTACTGCAGAGGGAGGGAGGGAGGAAGAGGACAATCTAAGTGTAATTTAATATAGTTCCTTCAGATTCCTAGACTCCCGTGTTTCTGGGAGGAGGTAGCCTCCTGTGTGTCTGAAGCTGTTTCCAAAGCATGCTGCCTTGGCCTGATTCGTTGTGGGAGCTAGAACTTCATTTTAGGAACTGAAAATGACTCTAAACAGGACTCCTGCCTTGCACCGATCCTGACAGGGTGGAAATGAGACAGATTGCTCTGACCTAGGAGAGAACAAGTCCATTTGCCCTGGTCAACTTGGAATTGAACAAAAGCTGTGTCCACCACCTCAAGTTCTCTTTATCTGTCTCTAAATAAAAAAGAGGTGACACTGCCTGAAAAGAGCCCTTTTCTGTCTGTATGGGACGGAGGGTTTTACTGCTAATGTTCTAGCTTCCCTTTTGTTTGCTGTACTGTCTGAGGAGTTTCATGATGGCTGCACACTAGGTGTAATCTGTTTAAAAATGAAATGGTTAATCTTAACGTTCTGACTCTTACATCACATTAAAATGGAATAGAAACTGCCACAGCCTCTGATGTGGGCCCTTCTCCCAGCTGTGCATCCTGAGCTGCTAGGTTCCAACAGCAGCCTACAGAGATTTTTTCCTTCCCCAGATGTTTTAAGGAATGCACCTTGCCCTGTCATTTCAGCCTGTTCTGTTTCATTGGAGCCAGTGCATAGAAAACATCTAAGCTATTGCTGACAACACTAACAAACATCTTCCTACTGTAAGGAGCATCTCAAACCTCTTTCAGGAAAGAACTGTTAATGTCCTGGGGGTGGGGGATATTAAGCTGCCAAAAGACATGGGAAGCAATGGCTGTGGCACTCTGCCTGCCAGTCCCTTCCTCCAGCATAGCTCTGGCACAGCTCTCAGCACTGCAGTAGACACTTTTGCCCATATGGCCCTGTGCGCAGCAGCCAAGTTTCCAGTTGCCTACTTCCATCTGTTCTTGCTACTGAGTTAATCAGGAGGGTTAGGACAGGACTGAGCCCAGCATAAAGCAGGAATAAACTGGGTCTTGGCCTCTAATGAGGGAATGTAAGAAAAGAACACAGGGTGGGTAGGGGATGCATCTCACTAAGACTGGTTCAAGTTGCAGCCCAGATCCTTCTTTGGTAATGGTGCAGTCTGCATGCCAGAAATGTCTTGTCCATCCTCCCTCATCGAATCCTAATCTGAACAGCATATGTCATTGCCATCCCGCAAAGTGACCTTCCAGCTCTCCGGTAGCTTTTGCCCCCTGTGAGTTATTCACGCTGCAAATCATTTTAAAGAGATGAACTCAACTATTTTTTTAATTTAACTTTACTCTTACACCCTCTGATCTTTGTAATCCCCTTGGAAATGAAATGTCTTTCCCTGCAGCCTTTGTAGTCTGTTTGACAACCATTAAACCTTGCCTTGTGTTTCTAATGGAACAGAAGCTAACTTGCCTGTTTGTTTACTACTCTGTACTCTATGCTGAGGTTAGCATAAATGTGCCTTGCATTGGAATAGGGCAGCTGTACCACCATCGTCCTTTCCTTTAAAATAAACAAAAGATCTTAAGCAGGCAAGACAGCCTCACTTCTGGCACTCTTACAGTAGGCAACATTTACTGTTGGTGGAATGTGTCACTTTTTTAAAAAAAGAAAAACATGTCTAAATGCTCTTCTGCCTGAGTCAGCCCAACTGAAACAACTGCCTTAATATCACTACTCTAAGCCACTTGTGGTACATCAGTCTGGACATCAAATCCTAAACTGCTAGCACCTTATCTCCTTCAGTGTAGTCCACGAAAATTCTAAATAGGTGGAAATCAGCATGCGGGTGTATGAATTCTGTAACTCTACCTATAACCAAGAAACAATGCACAGATGTATAAAATCACAGCCAGGGATGTTATGAAACCCAAGGGCCATGTTTCTCTTAACAGTTGCCATCCTACAACACAAACTGAAGATTTAATATTGCACAACTGGAAACAATATTAACTCCAAGGCTGAAGAAAAGGAGTTTAATTTTCCTTCTCTATCTTGAATGAAATAATACCGCTCTGAGTACTAGGTACAACTAGCACAGAGTGTGCTGTACCTATTAAGGAAAATTGGGAGTCGCTGAAAGAAAACTGCAGTGGTCAATTTCTGTAGTGACTAAAGCTTTAAGTTATAAGAGCAACTTAACAAAACAGTCACTGAGACACCAGGCAATATCTAGTATAAAAGATGTGGCGCCGCCCTTAAATATCATGTTATTGGAATAAAGTAAACAACCAAAAGTTAAACTAAACTCACTGTCACCCCAATGACAGGCTATAGGCTGGGAGAGCCCTGCTGCGCTGTCATCAGAAGAATCCTATCCAGTCCTAACCAGTTTTATGTGGTAGCAAAAGGAGTGGGACTTTCAAAATGGTTCAGTACCCAAAGTGTTGAGCTTTCTTGAAAATCTGGCCCCAAAAGAGGCACCCTCTGTTGATTGCACTGTTTCTTTATGAAAAATAATCACAAAAAGTTTCATATTCTCCAGTTTCAAAATCCAAAAAGGTGCATGACTTAGTTGTATGTGTTTTCAAATACCCCACCCTTCACAGGATCTCCAACAGAATTACCCAACTATACAATTTTACAACTCTCTGCAAGACCAGACAATACTACATAGCCATGTTTGGGCAAGACGTAACAGTAATGAAACAGAAAGCCTACATGAATAGGAGGTGAAGGGGTTAGGTGAAATGGAAGTCTGGTGGTGATTGAGCCATCTCAGTGTTGGGTTTTTTATTTTTTTTAATCCAAATGTATCTAGAAATGGAGTCAACATTTCTTCAGTTGCCAACTCGTGCAGGTCTAAATACCACTTCAAAGGAGGGTGTAAAATTGGATAATCTGCTCCCTACATTAGCTCTCATTCTTTTAAATTCTAAAGTATGAGTTTTAATATCCCTTCCAAAATATACCCTAAGTAGACGTTATGTATATAAATGTCTGTCCCTTTTGGCATCTTCAGCTCTTGACCTCAATGGCTGCCCGTGGCACTAAGTTCCACAGCATTTCAAACTGTGTAACTGACACTGTTCCTTTTATCTCGTTTGTTTCCCACCTTTTTAATTGTATGTGCTCTTTTAAGATGCAGGCAGAACAGAAGTTTCTTATTTTATAGACTTTTATTATGTCCCCTCTTATTGCTCTGGTTTCTAAGGTAACAATCCCAAACTCCATTCATCTCCTCTTCATGAGAGAATTTTCCTAGGCCCTTGATCATCCTCAGTGCTTCTCCAAACACATGTAATAGTAATATCCTGTCTGAGATGGGGTGACCAATCGGGCTGAGGCTGTGCTGTTGAGTATATAATGGTGTATTCTCCACCTCATTCCTTAGGCATCCTAAAATCTTTGGGTGTTTTTAGCACAGCTGTACGATGAGTTGTGTCCTATGATGTCCAGGTTCTTTTACTGTGTTAATACAGCTTACAGAGGTCTAAATTAACTGTCTGAGTACTTCATTCCCCCCTCCAGTGTGCACTGCTTTGTAGTTACCTGCACTGACTTGCATTTGCCATCATGTTGCCCATTCACCAAGTTTATTTAGGACTCGCTGTAGTTCCTCACTTTCCTCTGTCCTGACTAACCTAAATTACTTTGTCATCTGTAAATGTTGCTACTTCATTACTCACCATCCTTTCCAGATCATTAAGAAAAATATTGAACAACATGGAACCTGTCACAAAACCTAGAGGCCTGAGCTGTTAACCTTTTGCCAGGATGAATATTGACCATTTAATTTGTTTTGTTTCCTAGCCAGCTTTTGATCCATTGACAATAGTTTGTCTCTCACCCCATGACTACTTCATAGGCTCTGGGGTGGGACTTCATCAAAGGCATTTTGGAAATCCAAAAAAATTATGTAAACAGGTTCACCCTTAGCCACTACTCCATTGACACAGAGCATTCTGAGAGATTACTGAAACATCATTTTCTTTTGCAGAAATCATGCTGATTAGATCCTTTCATGATGTTTCAGGTGTTTTGTTCTGCTTTTAATTATAATTTAAACTGATTTTTCCAGGTATACATGTAAAGTTCACTAGTCTGTTGTTCCCAGGATCGCTGCACAAGACTTTAAAAAAAATATTGGTACAACATTTGCTACTCTCTAATTCTCTGGAATCATTGCTGTTTTTAATGAGGAACTGCATATACACCTCTATCCCTGTATAATGCTGTCCTCGGCAGCCAAAACATCTTACAGCGCTATAAGTGAAACTGCCTTATATCAAACGTGCTTTGATCCACCCGAGTGTGCAGCCCTGCCCCATGGAGCGCTACTTTACCCATGTTCTGTCCAAACAGAGGTGTATTTTGTTGGCAGTTTGGCTATTTCGTACCTACGTTCCTTCATAACTCTTGGATACGCTGTCTTGACCTGGTTACCCATTGGGTTATCAATTTGCTTCAGCACCTCACCTGAGTCGCTGAGGGCACCTCATCTTTGTTACCAGATAAGAGCAGGGCCCAGGGATGGATTTCCCCAGCATTGCTGGCGGTGAAGACTGAGGTAAAATAATTAAATGTCTCAGTGGTGTCCTATTGTCCTCATCGCTCCCTTTTTCTCTCTAGTGCTTCAATGGACTTAGCTCTTCTTTCGCACTCGTCGTGTTCTGTTATAGTTTAAAAAAACGTGGAGGCCGTTAGCATCTTCAAGCCTACCAGCGTTATTTGGGCATCAGCTTTCCTGGGTAAAACCCCTCCTTCAGACACAGATGAGGTGGGTTTTCTACCGCACTAAGCCGGGCAGTCTGCACGGTACTGCCGGACTCCGCCCTGTCCGCACAGCAGGCGGGGACCTGGGACTCCCCCATGGGGTTGGGCTTTAAAGCCGGGGCTGTGTGAGCTGTAAAATCCGTTCTGGCCACTGCGCACTCCCCGTGTTACCTGCCGCGGCCCCTGGGGGCTCCTCGTGGGCTCAGCCCCCTGGGCCGGGCCTGCGGCGGCTCCTGGCTGCCTGGCCGCGGTGGTGGCTGCGGGGCCCTTCTCCTCACAGGGCTCTGCGGGGAACACGCCCCGCCAGCCGGCGGGGGGGGCTGGACCCTTCTCCCCCCGGAGCTCTGCGGGGAACACGCCCCGCGGGCCGGGGAAGGGGGGGCTGGACCCTTCTCCCGCCGGGGCCCGAGGGGCTCTACCCCCCGCCCCCCGGAGCTCTGCCGGAACACGCCCCCGGGCCGGGGAGGGGGGGGCTGGACCCTTCTCCCCCCGGGGCTCTGCGGGGAACACGCCCCCGGGCCGGGGAGGGGGGGGCTGGACCCTTCTCCCCCCGGGGCTCTGCGGGGAACACGCCCCGCGGGCCCCCCCGGACACGTGTCGGGGCAATCCTACGCGAGGCCCGGCGCGAGGCTCGCTGCTCGCTGGGGAAGCAAGCGCTGCGGTACCGCGCGCTCGGCCCCGTAAGGGGCGAGGGCGGGCGGGACCGGGCCAGGCCTGCGCGGGCGCGCGGGGGGCGCCTTCTTTCTGGGCACACGCGGCCGACAGCCGATACGCTGAGCCGCCATGGCACGCGATTACCCTCATCAGCGCGGCCCGCTACAGTGCCCGACGAACGGGCGGACGGCGCAGCAGCCCTCAACTGCGGGACGGGCCTGACCTACAGTGAGGGGGAGGGGGCCGGGGTCACGCGGGGGCGTCTCCCTGGGGGGGGCCCGGCCGGGGGGGCGCATGGTCTGTCGGGGGGGCGGCGCTGGTCTGGTTCGTCGGGGGCGGGTTTGTCGGTCGCGTCCCAGCAAGCCGCTTGCCTGCCGCGACGAGTTCACAGCTGCGGGGGCTCCTGGCGCCCCCCCACCCCTCGCAGCTGGCGCTGTGCCGGTGGTGCCCCAGGGTGGCGGGACCAGCGGCGCCCTGGCGGAGGCCCCCCCGTCCCACCATCCCCCCTGGGCACCGCACCCAGCGCTGGCTGGCTCCCTCCGAGTCCTGTCCGGAGGGGGGGTCGTGTCCCTGACATGTAGGTGATTTCAGTTTGTCTCCTTCCATCCCATGGTCCAGTGACTTCCTTATTCTTCCTGGCTACATTGACTTCACTGCAGACCAAGTGGTGAGTATGAAGGGGAAATTTGCATTATCTGGAATTAATGTCTATAGGCTGGTGCTCCCTGACCCCAGTTCTTTGCTAACAGGCTCGTGTCTCCTTAAGTGGCCATTGTAGCGGGAGAGAATGATCTTTATTTTACTCTCTTGGCTCCCCTTGGAGCTAAACTCTTGGAGACATTGGGGCCCCTTTGAAGATCATGGGAACTAAGAAAAACACTCTGTTCTAAAGCAGTGGTGTGTGGCATATTAAGCAAAAATCCATACTGGTTTCCCTGGTTCACAGGCCCAGGCAGAGTTGCTTTGGGATGAACTTGCATATCACCCAACAAACCTTTTCTTCTTTTAGGACCTGACTTCAGCTTTGACCAAAAAGATAACCTTAAAGACTCCCTTGGTTTCCTCTCCCATGGACACAGTGACAGAGGCCAGCATGGCCATTGCAATGGCGGTGAGTGCCCTTGGACAGGAACAGTAGACAGTGGGAGAAGTGACTCCTGTAGACTGAAGAATAACTTTTTAATACCTGTTCCCAAGAGTGATGACATCATCTGTAGAGAATCCTGTGGCACCTTATAGACTAACAGACGTTTTGGAGGTGAGCTTTCGTGGGTGAATACCCACTTCGTCACCCATGAAAGCTCACGCTCCAAAACGTCTGTTAGTCAATAAGGTGCCACAGGATTCTCTGCTGCTTTTACAGATCCAGACTAACACGGCTACCCCTCTGATACTTGACATCATCTGTGTTAAACTTACAGTTTAAAATAATGTGCTACAGTGTTAAACCAGCTGTCATTAACTAGGCTCGCTATTGCCAGCTGCTGTTTTTTCAGATCTTCTTAAGCTGGTCTTGCTGTTAGTGGGTTAGATCTTATTTCTCTGCATCATATTGGAGTTTTATCAATGTGTTCTCTTAGCAGTATAGCCTCTCAGCTGCTGTATTCCGACCCTTCACTCTGTAAGGAAAACAGACCCTTTGTAACACACAACATCTGATGTTAAATCATCCTAAAAGAAAATTGGAGCATGTTTTGGGCCTGAATATACTCCTTACGCTGGTATCCCATAAGCAGCCATGGGGGGGGAGGCAAGTCATGTCTTTGGATAAGGAAATCCTGGCATTTATACTGTTTAGATCCTGCCCTCAGAACATCTGAGCTCCCATTAGCAGCGCAGTTTGCTCTGCTACAGTAGTAGTCTGCTGTCTGTACCTGGTTGTTTAATTCACCAAATAAAATTGAAGGTCCCTATCGTGGCAGTGACTTACTGCTGCCTCTGTTGTGTTTTCAGCTCACAGGTGGGATTGGATTCATCCATCATAACTGCACACCGGAATTCCAGGCCAATGAAGTACGGAAAGTTAAGGTAAAGAACAGCTGAAGCAGGAAACCAGGAGCTGCAGCAACTGGGCAAGTCACTAAATGTCCAAAGGGGTCTGGCTCCAGTTTGAGAACCATGAAATAGGCTTCAGCAAAGGAGAGCTGGCAGGCACTCGTTCCCCTTGTACACTAGTCTCTTAGAGCAGTGGCACTGGTCAGTGCAGGTGGACGTATCGGCTCTTCTGTCTTGCCGTATCCCACAACTTGCTAGGGACACAAGAACCTGCTTACTGAGTGTGGGGGAATGTTGACCAGGATGCTGGGGTTAAATCCCCCCTGCCTATTTTCAAAAGTGTCAATGAATTTATCCCCAGAGATGGGCAGAAAGGAGCTTGACTTGGTTGATGCAGCATCCTTGCTTCTGCAGTCACTGACCCCAAATACCTATATGCAACGGACTCTGCCAGCTTGGGGAGAGTGACAGACCTTCACAGCTCTTACCATGAGGAGTGCTAAATGCCTGTCACATTACAGCTCAGTCTAGCCATGTTGTTTACTCTGCTCTCTGAACGTGCTTTGTTTCAGAAATACGAACAGGGATTTATCACGGACCCAGTGGTACTGAGCCCCAAGGACAGAGTGAGAGATGTGTTTGAAGCAAAAGCCCGTCACGGATTCTGTGGCATTCCTATCACAGACAATGGAAAGATGGGGAGTAAGCTGGTGGGGATCATCTCATCCCGAGACATTGACTTCCTGAAAGAGGAGGAGCATGACTTGCCCCTCAGTGAGGTTTGTTACCCGAGGTCCCGCACTCCTGGTGGGAGAGGGAGGGTTATGTTAGGAAGTGCTACCATGTGTGGTGATGACACAGGCTCAGTGCTTGAATGATGTTTGTGAACCAGCCCAGCGGGGACAGGCCCCTGGCTTCGTTTTATTCCAGGTTTAAATTAGTCTTTTTGTTGCTTAGTTGAACTGCTCACCTCTGGGTTCTGTGCCTGCTGCTTCATTCTGTAGCTGCCGATTACTAACGTGTCCCAATGACTGCTGGCTCAGGTTTGCCGTTTGGCACAATCTGGCCATGATCCTTTTTGCTTCCTATAGCAGTCATCAGGGTGCAGGAATGCGGGGGACTAAGGGGCCACATATGGCCTTTCCACTTTTGAAAGTGGACACACCTGGCCCATCCATTGTTCACCATGGACCCTGTCCCTTCTATTCCCTCATAAGACTCCATCGCCAGGCGCAGGTGAGAGCAGCCCACACAGCTGTGGGGAGCTGCAGATCCTTTACGTGCCTGGGATGGGGGGCCCGAGAGCCTCTGGGGAAAAAGCGAGGCAGGGGCGGGGCCTCGACTCCCACCCACCCACACTTTTAAGAAGAATCTGTTGCCCCTGGCAGACGTTCACTATTGGCTGTAGCCATCATCTCTCTCCTGGTTCTGTATTGGCTACTGCTGTTCTCCTGTAGTGACCTGGCTGTTGGAAAAGTGACATTGTTTGAATCCACAGGCCACAGCCGCCAAGCTCCCATTCACTGAATAGTGCTTTCAGGCTCCTGGTATAATCCCTTTGGCTGGGACCCTCTCAGTGCAGGCTAACTCCTGGGCTCAGTAGGGTCATATTTAGCACTTCCACAGTGCTTCCTGAACCAACTTTCCTTTTCTCCCTGTTGCTCTCACCCATCAGCCTGCAGCATGCACTCTGGTGTGTGAGCCTTCTGGTGCTAATTCCGTTGAGCTTTGGTGTTGTCAGACGTCAGCATAGGGTAGTTTTTAGTGCTTCTTGGCCAGTGCCGCCCTCCTGACTTAGGTCACCATGCGATAAAGATAGACCCAGCTTGGCACTGCATTCATGTCCCAACTCCCTTTTCCATCTCCTGTTACTAGCCAAAGAGACGCTGACAGTGTCACTTCAGGAATGGTACCAAAGAGACTTGTTTCTTCAGAGATGCTGAACCATTCGGAACATCAAACGGCCATAGTGGGTCAGACCAATGGTCCATCTAGAACAGCATTCTGTCTCTGATGGTGGCCAGTTGAGATTCGTGCCAGATCGCCTGCTCAGGCCTCTGAGCATCTACGCTGCAGAACTGGGAGCCCCTTTCCTATTCTTCTTTCAAACATTGATTCCTATGTATGCAACAGTAGGCAGGGGAGTTTATAGGCCTCTCTGTAACAGCCCTGGTTCTCATCCCACTTATGATTCAGCTCTCATGTCCTGCTCTTTGCTCTCATAGGCTCTCCAAGTAATTAGTACTGGGTGTTAGTCTCTCCCCCCTACCCTCTTTCTGGAATTCTTTTCTGTGCAATCTGAATACAAACCAGCCCCCTCCACCCCAATTTTGGGGTTAGATATTACTCCCCTGAACTCAGGGAGGAGAGCTCTCTTTCTTGCATATGTACCTTATGAGCCCTGTACAGATGCACACTGGTGCTGGTTTGTCAGAGTGGACACAGGCAGGCATGTTAATTTAGATGAGGGTGTCAAGCGATCAAAAAAATTAATTGCGATTAATCATGCTGTTAAACAAGAATAGAATACCATTTATTTTAAATATTTGTGGATGTTTACTACATTTTCAGATATTGATTTCTGTTACAACACAGAGTACAAAGTGTACAGTGCTCACTTTATATTTTTTATTACCAATATGTGCACTGTAAAAAACAAACAAAGATAGTATTTTTAATTCACCTCATACAAGTACTGTAGTGCAATCTCTTTATCATAAAAGTTGAACTTACAAATGAGGAATTATGTATAAAAAAAAACTGCGTTCAATGTAAAACTCTACAGTCTGCAAGTCCACCCAGTCCTACTTCTTGGTCAGCCAATCCCTCAGACAAACAAGGTTGGTTACATTTGCAAGAAGATAATGCTTCCCGCTTCTTGTTCACAATGTCATCTGAAAGTGAGAACAAGTGTTCGCATGGCACTATTGTAGCTGGTGTTGCAAGATATTTATGTGCCAGATGCGTGAAAGATTCATATGTCTTTTCATGCTTCAACCACCGTTCCAGAGGACATGCTTCCATATTGATAGAATCATAGAATATCAGGGTTGGAAGGGACCTCAGGAGGTCATCTAGTCCAACCCCCTGCTCAAAGCAGGACGAATCTCCAGACAGATTTTTGCCCCAGATTCCTAAATGGCCCCCTCAAGGACTGAACTGTCAACCCTGGGTTTAGCAGGCCAATGCTGTGGGTTTTACTTCATAATGATCCAAAGCAGTACGGACTGACCCTGTTCATTTTCATCATCTGAGTCAGATGCTACCAACAGAAGCTTGATCTTTTATGGTGGTTTGAGTTCTGTAGTTTCTGCATCAGAGTGTTGCTCTTTTAAGACTTCTGAAAGCATGCTCCATACTTCATCCCTCAAGATTTTGGACAGCACTTCAGATTCTTAAACCTTGGGTCGAGTGCTGTAGCTATCTTTAGAAATCTCATATTGGTACCTTCTTTGCATTTTGTCAAGTCTGCTGTGAAAGTATTCTTAAACTGAACATGTCCTGGGTCATCTGAGACTGCTATAACATGAAACATATGGCAGAATGTGGGTAAAACGGAGCAGGAGACATACAATTCTCTCCCCAAGGAGTGCAGTCAAAAATTGTATTGATGCATTATTTTTTTAACGAGCATCATCAGCATGGAAGCATGTCTTCCTGAATGGTGGCCAAAGCATGAAGGGGCATACGAATGTTTAGCATACCTGCCATGTAAGTGCCATGCGAACACCTGTTCTCACTTTCAGGTGACATTGTAAATAAGAAGCAGGCAGCATTTTCATCCATCAGCATAAACAAACTTGTTTGTCTTAGTGATTGGCAGAATAAGAAGTAGGATTGAGTGGACTTGCAGGCTCTAAAGTTTTATGCTGTTTTGTTTTTGAGTGCAGTTATGTAACCAAAAAAAAAAAATCTCCATTTGTAAATTACTTTCCCAGTAGAGATTGCAGTACAGTACTTGTACGAGGTGAATTGAAAAATACTATTTCTTTTGTTTATCATTTTTGCAGTGCATATTTGTAATAAAAATGTGAGCACCGTTCACTTTGTATGTTGTAATTGAAATCAATATTGAAAATGTAGAAAAACATCCAAAAATATTTAATAAATGTCAATTGGTGTTCTATTGTTATAAGTGCGATTAACCATGATTAATGTGTTTGAGTTAATCGTGTGAGTTAACTATGATTAATTGACAGCCCAAATTTAGATGTGAATTCTTCCTCCCATCCCCTGCCCTTATTCTGCAGCATCAGGCACTCCCAAGCAGAGTCGTCCTAAAGCCAGCATGTTAGGGAGCGCTGTCTGAAAACGTCCAGTGACTGGTGGAGTTTCTGCCAGAACAGTAAGAGGCTGTGATTATATCAGACAAATGAGTGCTGGAGTTAGATTCCTAACCTATTAAAAGTACTTTGGTAAGGATTGTGTAGCTGGTGATGTGAGGAGAGTCTGTGCTGCTGAAATCCCAAGTAGAGGGTGTGAGGTTGTTCTTCCTTCTCTCAGGGTGATGTTCCTGCGTCAGCCGGCAGTATGGAGATACAGCCTATGGACACAGCTCTGTGCCGGGCTCCACATGGATTTGAGTGGACTGTTTGAATGGGTATTGAGTGCTGCAGGCTGAAGATTCATTTCCATGGGCTGCTCCACGCTATCACATGCTCCCTCATCCATCCCACATGTAGTGTTTAGTTGGGACCCTCTGGCTCCTAGCAAGTGGCCGCTGAAGCATCTTTGCTTGGCAGTTCGTGTTTCCTGTCCTGGATCAAGTGGGAAGGAGCTCTCACTCATGTGTGACTTTTCATTCTTTGCCCCCTTTTCTATCAGATTATGACAAAGCAGGATGATCTCGTTGTCGCCCCTGCAGGGGTAACACTAAAGGAAGCAAATGAAATTCTGCAGAGAAGCAAAAAAGGTACCATGACTAGCTATGTATTGCGTGGGTGAGCTGTGTCTGGCATAGAGCGGGGGGTAAGGGAGGTGGGGCAGATGTGAGCACACACTTGTGCATGTATGGGAAATGCTCTCATCCATCTCTCTCCACACATTCAGTTTGTTTCTCAATGCAAATGTTTTTCCCCACAATCAAAGACTGGTACCAGGTGTCCCATGGGGTGTTCCTTCCAAATCTCGTTGGAGAAAAGGGGGTGGTAAGGACAGGCATGTCCTGGAGCCCCAAACGAGCATGAAGACTTGCCAAAAGATTAAAACGTTCACCTTCTTCATCTCTGAGTCTGCTTAGAACTCAGGGATTCCTGCCAGTCAAGGTGCTGAAAAACTGTAAATGCCAAGAGTTCACTTGGTCGCAGGCTTTTAATTTTGTATCCAGTTTCTACAGTCTGGTTTCAGAGGCTTGTGACCAGTTCAGTTCTGTGAGGGGTCTGGAGTGGCTTGAGTACAAATGCCCTTTTTGAATTCAAGGCTATGCAGTACGATCAGGATCATAATCCTGCCCCTTTCCCAGTCCTGCTGACTTCTCATTCTGCCAGCTGGGATGAGAACCAGAGTCTGCTGGGTTTCAAAAGCAAGTCGTGCTCGGGCTGCCGGTGAGCTGGGTTCCTTTTAACTGGGAACTCCTGCCCTGAGGGCCAGGCTAGGGAGAGGTTCTGAAACGATGGTGTATTTATATTTATTTTAAGGCAAGCTGCCAATTGTTAATGAGGAGGATGAACTGGTGGCTATAATTGCCCGCACGGATCTGAAGAAGAACCGTGATTACCCGCTCGCATCTAAAGATGCTAAGAAGCAACTGCTCTGTGGCGCTGCCATTGGAACCCATGAAGATGACAAGTACCGCCTGGATCTCCTAGTGCAGTCGGGGGTGGATGTCATCGTCTTGGTGAGCACCAGGATTTGGCTTCTCTTAGTCGAGTGAATTCAACGCACTCTGACAAGTTTTTGATTAGCATCCCTCTTCATAGCATAGCTTCATCGTGGACTTTGTGCCAGTGGCCTAGCTTGGACCTGCAGGGCTGGCGCAGGAGGGAGACTAGTCTAAATGGCCAGTCTGTTCATGGGGGGCATTCTGATGGCATGCGTGTTGGTACATATACCAGTCTGCTAGCATGTGGTGATCTGTGCAGCTCGATATAGGGACCTCAGGCTAGATGGCTAATTACAAAGGTGCTCTGCTCGCTTGTTGTCTGTCACTGACCATAGTGCTAATGTACCGGCACGTGTTGGACTCCTGGTGTGAAATAACGGTATTGTGTCCTGTAATTACCTGATAATGCAAAGGGACCAATCTGGAACTCCTCCGCAGTCCGTCCTGTCAGCCCCATGTCTCTAATCATTGGGGCACAGCTGTTTGCATGTGCCCTTGCTGTCGATGGGTTAGTCTGAGAGCCCAGAGGAAATGGGTGATATTCCCGGAGCATGGTTATCCAGCGCTTGGTTAACAGGCCATCTTAGTTAGCTGGGTTAGTCAGAAGCACCTTCTCTCTCCCATACTAACAAGGGGGGCTGGTGCACTTAATGTGGGGCCTCCATAAGCAGGGACTGCTGCTGCCTTGGGAAAAAGGCGACTAACTTTTCCTGTTTTAGGGTGTCTTCACGACACAGGTAACTTGAGTTATAATCCATCTGACCCCTAACTTGACTCCTATCCATGTGCACAGTTCTCTAGCTGGAATGAAGCAGTGCTTCAAGCTCCTGCTCGCTAGCTCATGAGGTGGATGGGGCGGTGGTGCTTCAGGGATGCTGATGCTGGAGCTAGTAATGCAGTGGGGATCTCATCAATAGCTAATCCAATCGTTCTGTGCTACTAATGAGCAATCTGTGTAATGCCAGTGTTCTTCTGACGTGCGGTTGCTGTCAGGCCTGGCCTTAAAACCTAGCTTATCATAGCTATGGTGTTCAGAGGTGTGAAAAATCCCACGCCTGAGTGCCGTACGTAGCTATGCCAGCTGCAGTCAGTTCGAGGGAAGAATGCGGCCATTGCATGGGGAGGTGGAGTTCCTGTGGTGACAGAAAAAAACTTTCCATGGCTGCCATCTGGTCTGGGCTACACTAGAAATGTAGGTCGGTTTAACTACGTGGCTCAGGGGTGTGAAAAAAATCCACGCCCCTGACTGGTGGTGGTGACCTGAGTCCCAATATAGACTGTGCTAGGTTGATGAAAAAATTCTTCTGTTGACCTACTTGCTGCTTCTCAGGGAGGTGGCTTACCCCATGCCAAGGAGAGAACCCTGCCTGTCAGCATTGGTTGTCTACGCTGAAGGGCTGCAGTGGCGCAGCTGCAGCATTCTATGTCTGCACTACGCTAACAATGCTGCAGCTGTGTGCCACTCTAGCGCTGGTGGGGAGGCATGGCCTCAACCAAGGCAGGCTAGCAGCAGTACAGGACCCAGAGTGCAAACTTGTGAGAACTGGAGCGGACTGCTGTGAAGACCCACCCCGAGTAAAATGAATGACAAAAAACGAGCCGCGTGCATGGGAGTTGGGAAGAGTCGTTCTTGAGCATCTCGGGGGTCTGTCTGAATTCAGTATTCGGGGGGGCCCATCACCATAGAAGCTGAGCACCTGACAATCTTCACCACCCCTCTGAGGCCAGGCAGTCCTGCCATTCCGGTTCTAGGGGTGGGAGACAGATCTAGTGACTTTACGTGACAAGGTATTTGTGTCAGAGCAGGAACTGAAGCCTGGTCTCCTAGCCCAGGCCAGGGCTCTAACCACATGACCATCCTTCCTTACTCATATGGACTGTACCATGGACACATGCGTTTCTTGAGGGACCATTTGGATAGTGAGGACTAGACAGGTGGCACTAAGAGCTTGGACTGACCTCCACCCCACAACCTTTCTTTCCAGGGCAGTATTAGTGAGCCATCCTCTTGTCCTGGGGTTCGCAAGGCAGCTGTCTCTTGGCAGTGTGAAGTTGAGACCCCAAAACGCAAACAGTTCTCTAAAGAATGCAGCTTTTAGATGTTTCTCTTAGCCCTCGGTGTGAGCTGTTCGTGTGTGTATGCGCCCTGCATTCATTAAGCTGAAATGTCCTGTAAGATGGAAGTTTGTGATGGTTTTCTCATGTGGCTCGTGTCTTCCTGGCCTTCTGAGCCTGGGCAGTGGGGTCTTTCAGTACTGAAGTGAATTAGTCACCTGTTTTCAACATGCTGAAGTTTCTATGACTTTCCTAGGGCTGGATTTAAAATCCTTTGTAGCTATTTTGGTTGATTTTGTTTTTCTTTCTCTTCCAGGATTCCTCTCAGGGCAATTCCATTTTCCAGATCAACATGATCAAGTATATCAAGGAGAAATACCATAACCTACAGGTCATTGGAGGCAATGGTAATCTAAATGCAATTTTAGCTTCTAGACTTGGAGTGTTTTCAGTTGTAGTGAAAGACGTGTTGACCTGCTTTTAATGAGCGTCTATGTCACCTGCCCAGTGGGACTTTGACCTGTGTGTCAGATGTATAGAATATGGTCTAGCCCTTCAGCACCTGAGGGACACTTCCGTTCTGTGTGAAAACTTCTCACACAGGGTTAATGCAGCGTGTGCAGTCCCCAGCCGAATTTCGTGTGTCTGGTTCTTGGACGACTCCTACCTTTTGTGGAAAATAAATGGAAAGATCCATCTGAATCTGGCAGAGCAGAGTTTTAACTCTTTTCCTCTTGTCTTCATCTGCGTTACCAAATATGTTGATAACTCAGCATAGTCACTCCTCCAGCCTTTTGTCCCCTGCGTGGCCCTAAGCATGTCTCACGCTTCCTCTGCCATTGTATAATGCATTACAATGACCTCACTAGTGCACGGGCTCCCCTGCACCACTGGGTTAGTGGGGAAGCTGTTGTGGATTCAGCAGCCAGTACAATGCCAGTGAAAAGGGAGTGGAGAAGCATGGCCCTGGGAATCAGTCAGACACGAACCAAGTTGGGAAGGACCCAGTCTTAGGCTAACCCCACCCCCACCCAGGCTCTGGCATCAGGCTGATCCCTCCCAACTCCCCGAGGGCCGGCTGTGTAGGTGTAAAGCTAACCCCTGGTCCCTGCACACCAAGCTGGCAGGATTTCTTCTAGAGCAGTCAAACATCAAGGCCTGGTTTTCACCCTGGTTCAGTGTGCACATGCCATGGTTGTGGGGACTGGTGCATGCACAGGAGTAGCAGGAGGATGCGCACACACTTGTCGGTTGACTGAGGACCAACCATTTGATGCCGGATTGCTGTTGAGATTTTAAACTGACTTTGTGCATGACCTGTTGTGTTATCATGCATACCAACACAATTGGCCTGCCGCCAAAAAGGAGCCCTCTCCATCCCTAGATCCCCTGGGGCTGCAAAGCTGAATCAGGTGCTGTTCGTGGAACCCATTGAGATGCCCGAGTGGAAGGTGCTGGGCAAGTGCAGAGAACCCTTTTACTGCCAAGCCAGCTCAGGGAGGAAGCACCTTTGCAGGAAGCTAGGGCGACTGGCTAGCTACTAGTGGTGAAAGGAGACAAGATTCTCATTTAAAAACCTTCCTCTGTTTGCTTCAGTGGTGACGGCTGCTCAGGCGAAGAATCTGATTGATGCAGGGGTCGATGCTCTAAGGGTCGGGATGGGCAGTGGCTCCATCTGCATCACACAAGAAGGTAAAGAAAATGTTTAATATCTTCTCAGTAGCTAGAAGAACACATCTGCTAAACATCTGTTTCCTACTGAGAACCTGCGATAAGTCTGTGGCGACACAGTCTGCAAATTCTAGGCGCTGTTGGGGTGGTGGTGACTGTCTGCCGCGGGGCCGGTGTACCAGGGATAGGATCTTACAGCTGTGTAGTGCCAAAGACAATCCAGGGCTGGGCATGGGAGCGTAGAAGTGCCACTCGACCCGATCTCCATCGAAGTGAGCAGGGCGAAGGAAAGGGCATAGGGTACAGACATCGGGGGGGCAGGTAGGGGGTTTCCATTTGCCCGGCATAGCTAGGAGGGCAGCAGAGACGATGGTGATAAAACTCCCAGGGTTGTTTGTGTGGCCTTGCCCTGTGGCAGCTGCAGCTGACAGTAAGACCCTTGCGGTGCCAGTGTGCAATTGCCTGCTGAAGATGAGGTTTTTGAATGCAGCTCTTGCAGTTAGCAGGATCCCAAGGGAGCCTGTGCCAGGCAGGCAGTGTTCCTAGGCACAATTCTCTAGCCTAGCGTAGCTACTTGACTCAGTGGCTGGGCATGGCCTGGAATGAAGACTGGTTTTAAAGCTGCTACTGGACATCACGGTTCCAAGTGAAACAAGCAAGCAGGGGCGTGGATGCCTTGTGAGGGGCCATCACTGCTGCAGAGCTTCTCTCTTGTGCTTCATCAGTTGCCTTTGCTGTAATGGGCCTGAAACAAGCCGCTGACTAGTAGAAGCAGCCCTTCGATATATGCACGCAGGGTCGTCTTGCAGATCCCAGCAGCAGTACTTGGGGGCCCCACGGGGACCCTGGGGGAGGGGTGACACACCTTGGGGACTGCCTCATGTACCAAGGATCTGTGTTCTCGCTCTGCCTGCTAAGGGAGCACCTGCTGCTTGGAGACTGGCCCAGGTGTGCTGGAGAAACTGTTGTCTCTTTTGTGGAAGAATGTTTAATTCAAGAGCTGCCCTTCCCTACCCAATCCCCTACTGCACCAGCAGTTCCTGGTTTGGGCCAGGCCATTCATGCACAGCGCTTTCCTGCTGCTTTTCATTCTCCTTTTGGCGCGCTCACCCACGAAGCACTGGAGGAAGTGACGGCAGGTAGTGTGTTGGATACAGCCAGACTCTGGGAGCTCTGTCCCTCTCTTGGCAGCAGTGGGATAGCGGGGGCAGCAGAGACGGAACATCTGTACTTCCCAGGGGATGTTGTGTGGCGGGTGTTTGTGCCAGGAACGCCAGGAGCAGGTTGAGCCAGGGTTTCAGCATCACATGGATTACTCCATGAAATGTCCTTGGAGTAGGGAAAGCACATGCTGAATGCCAGGTCGTGCTCCCCTGGACATGGCCTTCAGCTTGGCATCCTTCTCAGGAAATTGGCCTGAGAGGGACCCCTGACATCCAAGCTCTGGCTCAGTTATCCCAGGCTCAGCCTGGTAAAGTCACTGCTGGGGGGCCCTTTATTCTGCTGCTGCTGTTTGTTTCTAAATTTTATTTATTTGTTTTGTTTAGCTGCTCCACAGATCCCTCCAGAACTAAAGTCCCACAGCCCCAAGTGCCCGTCTTCTGTCATGGGCACCTATAGTAAGTCACTTGCCCTGTTCTCAACCTTAATTCTGTCTTGAAGCAGGACCCTGATTGGCTGCACATGGCCCCTCCGCTTGTTTGAGAATCATTGAGTTGCAGATGCACTTGGGGTTTTGTGGCTTTGGATACTGGTAGTTGACCCAAAGACTGATGCTGAGAAGTCTTTTGGATTTCTAAAGCAGGGTTCTGAATTGTCCTAATCGAGGCCAGTTGGGCTCATCAGTGTCTTTAATCCAAACCCAATTTAAAAACCCAATTGAGCTTCCTCGGGGCACTGCTGAGCCTCTCAGTGGAAGGTGCAGCAGGTGCTTGCATGTGGGAGGATGGTGCCTAGGCAGAGCATGCAATTCTGCTCTGAATCTGGTCTCCTCTCAGTGATGGGAGAGGTTACACATCAGCTACATTTCGCCTTGCGTGAAGCTAGCCGTGCTATGTGAGTGTGACTTTACCAGGGACTTTCACCCTGTGGCGAACCTGGAAGGCGCATCCCAGAACCATGCCCTTTGCCAGTGATTCTGACCTGCGAGTGTGAGGAAGGGCTCTTCTCCCTCTCACCTCGCGAGCACTACTTTGTGATGCTGTTACAGGATAAGTAAGTGACCAAGATGAATCTTGGCTTTTGCCCTATTTGTGAAGCACTTCCAAGGGAAAGAGGTTTCTGGTTTGGCTCCTGGGTTGTACCCGCTAGCATGACAGTCCTCTCTTAGCGCCACCCTTACTGGCCTTTGCTCCAAGTTCAGGTGCAGTGTGCATACATTTTGAACCCTGCTTTGGAAGCCTGCACCTCCTGTTTGTCTTGGCACTAGGAGCTGGGACAGCCAAATACAGTCATGTGACGGTCCCATGTGCCCTGTGCCAAGAGGTGAATTGTAAAGGGCTGGTCTCGGGGATTACTTCTCTAAATTAGGTACAAACGTCTATTCTTTGTAGAGAATAATGGGATCCAGAGGCTTGGGGCCCTGGGTTTCTTTGAAATCGGGCTGGTGGACAGAGGAGATGGTGCCGTCACAGACGGCTGTACGGTAACTCCTCACTTAACGTCCTCCCGCTTAACGTTGTTTCAGAGTTACGTCACAGCTTGTTTAAAGTTGTGCAATGCTCCCTTAGAACACCATTAGGCTGCCTGCTCTGTCCACTGCTTGTAAGATTCTGTGGGAGAGCAGTGACTTTACAAGGGAGCAGCCTCTTCTCCGACATTTCCCCCTCCCTCCCAGTGCTTCCCCCACCACCAAATGGTGCTTAGGACTTTCAGGGGGAAGGGGAAAGAGTGGGGATGTGGTGTGCTCTGAAGAGGCGGTGGAGTGGGGGGGTGGGCCTGGAGTGGAGCGGGGACAGGAAGAGGGGGGACTGGAGCATCCCCCAGCAAAGTCAGCACCTGTTCTTCTCCGGGGGAGCTGCCACTGCTGCGAAGGTGCTTCCTAGTGTCCTGGCCTGCAGCGGGCTGTGCCTGTGGGGGGTAAGCCAGGGGCACTTCCTAACCACAGTCCAGTACAGTATGTCATACCTTTTGTCTGCCCCCCAGAAATGTCCTTGGAACCTAACCCCCTGCATTTACATTAAATCTTATGGGAAAATTGGATTCGTTTAACATTGTTTCACTTAAAGTTGCATTTTTTCAGGAACGTAATTACAACGTTAAGTGAGGAGTTGCTGTCCGGGCACCCTCAGTCTCTGCTTCGGCAGTGCAGTACCAAGTGAGACCATCTCTTTAACACTAGCAGCATTCACACTATTACTAGCAGACACTTCTTCATGGCTGGCTGGGTCCAATTAATATTGACTTTCACGATTGCTACCTGGAAATCTCCCAACCTGAGCTGCTGGTGTGAGCACTAGGAGCACAGGGAGAAATGAGCCAGTGCAAAAAGTCGTTTGTAAAGCCCCCCTCTTCTGGCAGAGCACCAGTCTCCTAGGAGTTGGCATGCTTGGTGCTGCTCACAGGTGGCAGCTTGAAACCCTGCATCAAACATGATGTTTGCGCCCTGAATTACTAATCTTGCATGTTCATAATCTCATCTGGGCTACTGTGCTGATTGCAGTTGGAGGAGGTGACTGTGTTGCTGGGGGAATCTGAGGGATGGGAAGGTTACTGCAGCATATTTGCATGCACTTGGCTGGTAGATGTACCCAAATACGTGTCATTCAGTGGTTTCCCTTCAGGTGTTTCGTTGTACAGTGAAAAGCCTGTAATTGCTAAAGTGCTGGTAAATCTGTATTTGGCTAAACTTCAAGGAGGCCCTGCTATGCTGGGGAAACACCACATCAGTCCGCCTGTGTCTTTCCTTTTCTGTTGTTGCGTATCAATAGAAACTCTCTCCTTTTGATCAATGCCTCTTCCTGGCTGCACATTGACACCCCATAATTGTGGTGATCAGCAGAGCGGGGAACACAGCAATCATATGGAACTCACTGGGCTTGAGTTTCTTAGGTCTGGCCCTGCCTCCTTCTGTGTTTTGCAGAACACTAGGTGGTGAGTGAATCAGTGCCCTTAAGGACTGACCAGCTGGGCTCCATGGTCATCCTGTAACCACTGTGAAAGCTTCTCTATGGCATTGGGGCAGCAGTTACTTCATAGCCCCCGTTCACCTGCCCTCTGGGCCGTGGGGTGTATTCCAGGGGAGAAGCAGACTGAGAGGTCTGTGTGTGACTGAAAGCCAAAGGGCCTTTAAGCACGGGCACTGCTGCAGACTTGGTCCTTGACAGTTCACCCTTTCTCTTCCTGGCTCTAGTCTTGGCCTGTGGCAGGCCCCAAGCCACAGCAGTGTACAAAGTGTCTGAGTATGCCAGGAGATTTGGGGTCCCGGTGATCGCAGATGGAGGGATCCAAACCGTGGGACACGTTGCCAAGGCCCTGGCACTCGGTGCTTCCACAGGTGAGGGGGACGGGGGGAGCTAAGGGCGTTCAGAGGGGTGTCTCCTTTCTGGGGGATTTGCTTTGCTGTTGGAATATCAACCCAATGAGTGAGCTTCTGACTGCCTGCAGACTGTTCTGCAGTGCTCGCTTGGCAGTGTTACGGGAACTCTGCAAGGGCAGTAGCACTGAAAAGCCCTGACAGTGTCAGCACCATCCCAGCCAGGCCGGGAGTGGGAGCTTGCAGGCGTGTTTACATTGCCCATAGGCACTGATCTGCTCTCATGCTCAGGGCAGTGCAGCATTCTCCAGACAGGTCTGCTGGTGCCGCTTGTGCCAAACAAACCTGGCTGTCTCTTGGCTCCTGCGTGATCTAGGCCTGCCCAGAGGTACAAGGGCTAACTGCAAACCCAGCAAGCCTCTGAGCCGTTGTCTTTCTCAGTCTGGTTTTCGAGTCCACCTGCTGTGTAGGGCCCAGACTTGCCCCTTCCTCAGGTTTTAGCAAACAAATTAATGACTGAAAAGATCAGCTGAGGCCTTCTCCCTTAGCTTGTCTGTTCCTCCCTCAGAGCCAGGTGAGGGTAACACATCCTCCTCCTGGGGGAATTGTCAACATGGGATCCTCTCGCGGTGCAGGGCGAGGACCCAGCAAACAATGGCAACCTGGTATATTCTGGCCAGCTCCACTGTCACCGTTTGTCCAGATAACAGGGTCCTGCTGCAGGCTTTCCCCCATGCCCCCCCCTCCCCCCGGTGACTACACAAAGCCCTGCTCCAGTGTAAGCTCCCCTCCTGCCCCATGGCTGACTCCGCTGTCGCTAACTTTCTCGCTGGCTCCAGTGATGATGGGCTCCCTCCTGGCTGCCACCACGGAAGCCCCTGGCGAGTACTTCTTCTCGGACGGAATCAGGCTGAAGAAATACCGGGGAATGGGATCACTGGATGCTATGGACAAGAACTTGGGCAGCCAGACACGCTATTTCAGGTAGGAGAGACCTGGCATGAAGGGCGGCAGGTCCCCGAGTCTGAGATTACTGCCTTAGCCTGCCAGCCTGGTTTCTTCCATGAAAGGTTGGGGTTTTGTAATTTTTTTTTTTTTTTTTCTCCTGACCATCCACAGTGAGACAGATAAAATTAAAGTGGCCCAGGGGGTCTCCGGTGCAGTGCAAGACAAAGGGTCTATCCACAAGTTCATCCCGTACCTGATTGCTGGGATCCAGCACTCCTGTCAGGATATCGGTGCCAAGAGTCTGACCCAAGTCAGGTAAGAGACTTCCCCTGTGTGCGCATGGCTGATCCTCAGGGCCGTCCATGGAGCTCATCTTGTCACCCCTGAGCTAGCATCTGGTAGTCAAGGCCCAGCATGTCTGACCCTGATCTCTGTGGTGCAGCTGAGTTGTAGCCCCTGCTCCTGTCACAGTCCCTAGCGGGCACACCCTGAAGGTGGAGTTGGGATGGGAGAGCACTGCCTGGGAGCCTTGCTGAAGGAGGTGCTGGAGCTGCTCCTGCCAGAAATGGGCCTGGGGGAGAGTGTGTGGAAACCCCTTGCTGCACTTGGTATGAAACCTCCTTGGCACTTGCCAGGGGAGCATGACCCCAGATCTGCTTTCCCTGGCCAGAGCCATGATGTACTCGGGAGAACTGAAGTTTGAGAAGAGGACGATGTCTGCCCAGGTGGAAGGAGGAGTTCATGGCCTCCATTCGTAAGTCCCCTGCCAGCGCTGGCCTCTCAGTGGCTCCACCCGGGTGGATGTGGTGTGGCCCAGCTCTGCCCTTGCTGTCCCTGGATGCAGTGGTACAGGCTGCATCCCATTGGCTTGCAGTGAGCCTGGCTGCTTGGGGGGCCGGAGCTGACTTGGCTTCTCCAGACAGATCAGAACTACTGCAACTGACTGTCCCAGCACAGGACCTATGGCTTGAGAGCAGCAGCTGCTGCTGGCACACAGCTCCTGGGGGCAAGCCAGGCCCTGCTCCGTGTGTGCTGGGTTGGGCAGAGCAGGCCAGGCCGGGCATGGGAGGGGCCAGTGCCCATGGTTAACTTTCCTGTCTGTTTAGGTATGAGAAGCGCCTCTTCTGAAGGAGGGTCTGTGCCTGTACTCAGCACCTTGCTGCTCTGCAGCCCTCAGCTGCCATGCACCTGAGCTGCTCCTTTCACAGAAGTGCCATTATCCTGCAAGTGCCTGCTGCTCCCTGGGCTCAGCAGCTGTTTTCTGGCCCTCTGAAGACAACCTGCTGGTGTTCCCAGCACCCTGGGGCGGTGGGGCTCAGGCCCCAGCCCGTGTTTTACAATAAAGAAAAACAGTAGGGCTGCTTGTCTGTCCCAGTCCCGGACTCCTGTCCCATTGTTGTGGCCATGGGGGTGGTGAGAGAGGCAGTCATGCCCACAGGTCACCCCTTAGGCTGGTTTTGTTGATGGGCCCAGAATTTGCTCTGGTGCAAGATTGTGAGAGTAACCCCTGTCCTTGTGCGTGCCCTCCCCCCCCCCCACCCCCCCGCAGCAGGTTTTACTAGCCACTCCCACCTGCAGCCTGAACACCCCCAGCTTGCTGAGGTGCTTCACAGGGGTTATTCTACTGCCTGGTGGTCGGTGAGGGCAGAACAGAGCTGGGGGAAGTGGAGGAACTTCTGCTGAGCCAACCCCTGGTACCTGTCAGGGCAGGAGCGAGCTGGGGCCAGCTCAGAAACTCTCCTGCGAGGCTGCCCAAGGGTGGAGGGGCAGGGGCAGGGCCTATTACTTCCTGGGGGGCTAGGTGAGTTTCAGCCTAGCTCGGCTGCAGCCTGTGCCAAGAGGGGTAGCTGCCCCTGCTTTCCAAGGGCTGCTCTAGCCCCTCTGCCTCCTCCCCAGCAGCAGCCTGATGAGTAACTGGCCAGGCCCAGGGCAGGAGGAAGGAAGCACAGGATGATGGCAGCCTGCTCCTTTCAAGGCTGCATGCAGGGCAGCTGCTCACGCTTTATTCTGAAGCCTTTTCTCCTTCCTGTTACCAGCTCATGGTCCAGTTCCAGGCCCTGGGAGCTATTTAACCCTTTGTACACAGGCTGGGTGTGAGTCCCCAGGGCAGCTGGGCTCAGCTGCTACATCAGGGCTCTGCCAGCTCCAGGGGGGATGAGGGCAGCAGCGGTCGCCCGCTGCTCGCTGGCCAGGAAGTTGAATGTTGCGCAAGCATTAGGCTGTGAAAGAAAAGGCAGAGGCCCAGAAACCATCAGTGACTAACCCAGAGCCCCAGCCCCAGCCCCAGCCCGCCACGTGATCTTAGCCCAGGGAGCAGAGGTCCTTGCCTGCTGCCTATCAGAAAAGTAACATTAACCTTGTGGTGGCAGGAGTGCATCTCAAGCAAATAGCCACCAAGGCACAGTTGCCCTGCCCCAGCGTGTGCGTGTGATCATGGGGCTGCAACCCTGCTGCACAGTCCAGTGAAATGATATGGAGGGTATGTGGAGCCTAGGGCCAGCTCAGAACGCAGCAACTATGGGTCCTTCACACTCCCTGGCCCTGCAGGGTCACTCGTGGCCTCCACCCATCTGAGCAAGGGGCCAGGGGAGGATTGGGGCACCAGGCCGTCCCCCCTTTGGCTGCACTAAGAGACTCAAGTTCCAGCTGCCTGGCTGGGTGGGCACAGACACAGCCGTTACCTTCACCTCAGAACATGCCCCTGGTTCTGGGCTTCCTGAGCAGATATTCTGACCTGCAGGTCTGCTCAGGTTCACCCCCCGCAGTCCCAGCATATACCCCCATACCGTGTCCTGCACCTCCACAGCGATCCCACATTCCCTCATGAACTTCAGGACACCAGGCTCCAGCCGCTCCACCTTGTCCCCTACGCCCAGCACCAGGATTTCTAGCAGCAAGAGACAAGCCCAGGTGAGTGAAGCTGTGTTAGCCACATGGCAAAACCCAGCCCTGCCTCCCCCCTCAATGACGGATGCACAGCACACAACCAGTACAGCCATCCTGGTGCTAGCCGGCCTCAAGGCCCGTCCATCCATTCAGACTGCAGTGGCCAAAGCCTTGTGCGTAAGACCCTGAGTAACTCCAGCTTGGCTGCCCCCACTCCCAATGCTTGTTGCTGGGCAGTGTCTGGAGAAGGGGAAGTTCTGCATTGGCTCAGACAACACGTGGCCAGGGTAGCAGGACACGTGCCAGCACACACCAGGGGCAGGTCAGAAGTGTGGCTTGGCCAGTGCAGTCCCTGCTCCTGGCTTGCTCTGGGGATTAGCACGGCTCTGGGGGGGAGCAGCAGAGTATGTCCCTGTGCCCCACTCATTTCTGTGCTTCCCACCTACCTATTCTCGGCTCCAGCAGCCGGAACAGCACCAGGCTCTCCTTGGTGATGTCCTGGTAAGAGCCAACCTGAAGGAAAGGAAGGACACTCAGACACTCACCTCTCCTGCCCACAACGCCACCTGGCTTGGAATGCAGCCTGTGCCCTGCATGGGGGACATGCCCCACTGAGCCATCACACCCACACTAGTCCAATAGCAACCTGCTACTGGCACTCGCTGCTGCCTGGACTGGGCAGGTTTCAACACACAGCCAGGGAGGCTCAGGTCAAAGCAAATGCACTCCCCCTTGGGGGAGGAAAGAGTCAAAGTGAAGGACGTGCTCCCACCCAGGCCTAGCTTCCTGGGTCTCCCACACAGCCGCCCCCAGGACTGGACTGGGCATGGGAACTCCACTTCCCCCTGGCTGGGAGCACAGCATGGGGGATTTGAAGGCCCAGGCCCTGTGGGGAGGGGCAGGTCCTCAGGCTCCAGGCCCTGCCCCCTGGGGCACTCACATTCCACTGCAGGATGGCACGTGGGATGATGGCACAGGGCCCCACCACCTTGTCCCCATTGATGGTGAAGCCCCGGCTGGTGTAGCTGTCTATGAACATCATGCTGGAGGAGTCCCGCTCCAGCACCTTCAGGATTGTCTTCTGGTAAAGCTCGTCATCTGCAGGGGTGAGGCGGTGACCCCGGCGCGGCTGCCTGTCACAGGAGGGCTTGACTGAGACCCACGAGCCAAAAACCCCAGGATTTACTCAGCTTCCTCACCAGTCCCCCTTGAGCAGAGACCTCCCCACACTGTGCTTGGTGGCTGGCTCCCCTACTGCCATGCAGGACTCACCCCAGAGCCGCCCAAGGCTCCCAAGCAGTCTTTGAGTGGCCAGGTCAAGCCACACCACACAGGGACCAATTACCGGAGCAGCAGCTGGGCCTGGACAAGAGGGGCCATGGGCACTGCTGGCCAGCTCTGTCTTGCTACTAGAGCACCAGCCAGCCTGGACCTGGACACAGTCCCCGTTCGGAGAGGCGGAGGCTGCTGCTGCTGCTTGCTGGGGTTTGGCCCGGAGCAGCCAGGCTCTGCTAGCTGCTGAGGAAGGCTCACTCCGCCTGAGAGAAGGTCAGGCCAGTCTGCACTGGGCCATGGGAAATCCAGGGAGAGATGGTGCTGGGGCCCTCAGCTCCGCTGGGGCCCTCAGCTCCGCTGGGGCCCTCAAGCTCCGCTGCGGGCCCTCAGCTCCGCTGGGGCCACTCAGCTCCGCTGGGGCCCCTAGCTCCCGCTGGGGCCCTCAGCATCCGCTGGGGCCCTCAGCTCTCCGCTGGGGCCCTCAGCTCCGCTGGGCCCGCTCACAGAACTTACCAAGTCAGGTGCCTCGTCCTGGCAAACTGGCCAGCCTCCAGCTAGGAGCTAAGGCCGACCGCTGGCAGAACACTCTTTCACTGAGGCCCAGAATCATCCTGTCTTTGCAATGTACAATGGAGAGCAGGGTTAAGCCAGAATACTGCTGCCCACGGGAGAGGTGCTGGGAGTCCCTGAGCAGACTCACGAGCACTGCGCTGCCCTTGTTACGCACATGCTGAGTGCATGCCCTCTGTCGTTGCCGCACGTATGTTACTTATGGCCCAACAGCCCATTGGGCTGGCAATCCGTCCTACTGCTGTAGGTCAGGGTGCATGGACTCCTCATCTGGTAAAGTACCTAGGCAAACCGCTAAATGGCATCTGGAGAAATCGAACCGTAGTGCCCGCGTTAGTTCAGTCCAGGTCGCCTGGCACGCGAGCTGCGAGGTGAGAGACTGGGGCCAAGAGCCACCACGAGGGGCTGTGGGGTGGGAGTGAGGGGCTACTGCTGCAGAGCTGCGTGGTGGAAGTGTGTCAGTTGAATGAGGAGCACGGGAGGCGGGGCCAGAAGCTGGGCTTAGGATGGGGGCTGGCGGGTTGGGACGTGGCGGAGCACCAGCAGGAGCGTGGGGTGGGGTCAGGAGTGAGGGGCTACTCGGTTCAGGGCACGGAGAGTCGAGCTGGGGCTTGCACGGTCGGTGAGTTGAGGGGGCACTAGCCGGGGGGGGGGGGAGAAAACCAGAGCTGGGGCTGGCAGGTTCGGGAGGTTGAGGGGCTAACCGGCAAGGCAGGGGGGGCAGAGTGTGGGGCTGCAGGTCGGTGAGTGAGGGGCACTAGCCAGAGGGGGTGTGGGGGGACCAGAGCTGGGGGATGCAGGTCCTATGAGTGAGGGGCACGTAGCCGGGGGGGTGGGGGGAAACCAGAGCTGGGGCTTTATGCAGGTTCGGGAAGTGAGGGGACATCAGCAGGCAGCGGGAACCAGAGCTGGGGCTGCCAGGTCGGTGAGGTAGGCACTAGCCGTGGGGTGGGGGGGGGAACCAGATACGGGGCTGCAGCGGGAGGGAGGGCATGCCGGCATGGCAGGGGAACCAGTAGCTGCTGCAGGCCGATGTGAGGGGCACTAGCGGGTGGTGGGGTGGAACCAGAGCTGGGGCTTGCCAGCGAGAGGGCACTAGCCGGGAGGGGGTGGTGGGGGAACCCAGAGGCTGGGCTGCATGGTCGGGAGTCGAGGGGCACCGGCAGGTCAGGGGGGCTAGAGCTGGGCTGCAGGTCGGGATGGGGCAGCTAGCTCGTGGGGGGGTGGGGGGCATAACCAGAGCCTTGGGGGCTGCAGGTCGGGAGTGAGGGGCACTAGGCCGGGGGGGTGGGGGGAACCAGAGCTGGGGGCTGCAGGTCGGGAGTGAGGGGCACCCGGCTGCACGAGCCCCACTTACCCGGCCTGGGGACGCTGCCGAGGAGCGGAGCGACGGGAAGAGCGGCCGGCCGGCCGGGCCCTGCCGCCGCTCACGCTGCCCCCTGCTGCCCAGCGCTGGGAGCTCCCCCTGTGCGCGGGGAGCAGCTGGTGCTGCCCAGGCTGTGCCGCCCCAGGCTCCCGTGCGGGCCCAGCACCCCCAGCTCTGCCCACTCTCCCAGGCCCTTCCGGGGGTGCTGGGGCCGTGTGCCCCCAGGGGGGAGGGGCGCTGCGGCCAGGGCAGCATGGGGGCTGCTCAGCCAGCCAGAGGCGCCTGGAGTGATTTCACTGGCCCCCCACACCTGAGCCCTGGCTAGGGCGGGGCGGAGCCGAGTGCCAGGGCTGCTGGAAAGCACCTGCCCCTGGGGACCAGGGGGCTTTTCCCGGGTGTCAGTTAATTGACAACGAATCTCAGCCTCCGCAGAGCGGTGCCGGCTTGTCCCTCCCGGGGCGGTGCTGGCAGATGGTGGCGCAGATCCCTTCCAAGCTGGCCTCGCCATCGTCAGAGGGGAGATGGGCTGGGGGCTCCCACCGCCAGCCCCCAGCTTGTGCCCCACCTCAGGGATGTTCAGCTGAATAGAGCCCTGGCACAGAGAATCATGGGTAAAGACAGCGGTTTTGGAGGGGGCAGGGGGCCAGCTGAGACCTCTTGCACTGGGGAGGTGGGGAAGCCACTGCATGGGTAGGGCAGGCCCAGGACTCTGCAGATTTGGGGCAGAGCTCCAGGAGCTGAGCTCCTAAAGGCCGGAGCTGCCGACAGTGCAGCCAGGCGGAGGACCTGGCCACTGACTCTGCTCACTGGGATGGCGACAGAACTCCAGGACATTCCAAAACCAAAACTGGTTCCAAAGTGCGGCCAGGCTGTGAAATGACACCAGCGCTGCCTTAGCACAGGCTGAACACGCTCCTTACTGAGCACAAAGAAAGGCTAATGGAGTCTGGCTGCAAACTGCTCTGGAAAGCCAACCTCCTCTCCCTACTGCACTCCACACCTACCGAGGCCCCCAGCTGCAGCCTCACACACAGGCCTGCACTGCCTGACTGCAGCAAGGACGTTTCGTTAGCACTCACCTGGAGGAGGGCCGGACACTCCGACCTGCAAATAGCGCTGTCACATGGTGTCCAGCATGAGGCCCCTAGGGTGTGGGTTTGCGGCTGCTTAGCACAAGCCTGTGGGCCGCGGCTAGGCAGGCAGGCAGGATGCCCTTGTGGCTAAAGCACTCTGGGTTCAATGCTGCGCTCTGGCCCAGATTCTCTGTGCCTCACAGACACCACCACCCTTCCAGAAGCAGCCAAGATATTTTCCCTGCCTCCCGGGGACAGAGGGGCATTGCTTGGGCTCTGTGGGGACAAAGAGGGGATTACTATGACCTCCATGATGCCCCCACCAAGATGTCTGCAAGGGGCTTGGACTAGATCCAAGTAGCTTCAGGCTGCTTTGGGAAAGCAGGAAAGTGGCTGTGGGTGAAGCTAGGGACAGACCCCCCTCCCAAACGCACACCTGCAAGCTGGACCTGAGCCACTGCAGAAACCAAAGACAGCTAATCCGCTTGGATCTCAGGATCAGGTTTCCCTGCTTGTCCCTGTCAGACAGCAGCAGGGCTGAGCTGGGCCAGGGCCCATGTGCCAGTTTCCGTCACTCTCTGCCAGTCAGTGTAATTCAAGATGCCTTCCCTGACTTGTGCGGTTCAGGCACCTCCTGGCTACACTCCACCGGGGCGGAACCACCTCTCCCGATGCCACGAGTTGCAATTAGCCAGCCCTGAAAGCCGCACAATGGGGGCTCCACGCACCAGCTGCTTTCCCTGGCACTGTACACAAGAAGGCTTGGGGGATAGTTATTTCTAGGCCTTTCCATGGCCCCATCGCTGTGGTAGCCTCCCAAAGGACACATTTCTGCAAGTTCCATGTTACCTGGGGGCCATGCTATGAAGGGACCAGAACAAGGTTCCTTCCTGACTCCAGATCTGGTGATTGGTTAGACTCTGAGCACATGGGCAAGACCCGGCAGCCAGACACCCGGGCGGGAAGTCTCGGTAGTGACTTGGAGCCCTTCCCAGCTAGTGTCCCATCTCCGTCTGTCAGGATCGTGCTGCTAGCAGTCCCAGATCTTCTGCTTGCCATCAGAGGCAGCCCCATCACACCATCCCCTCAAAAACGTATCAAGCTCAGGCATGAAGCCAGTTAGGTTTTCTGCCCCGTCTGCACCCCTTGGGGGGCTGCTCCAGAACCTCACTCCTCTGATGGCTAGAAACCCTCTCCTAATTTCCAGCTGAGACTGTCACTTAATTGAAATAACCTCTCCCTGCCTGGCGTTCCCCTTCAGCTGGATTTATAGCCAGCGATCAGCTCTCCCCTCGCCTCCATTTGGCCAGGCTAAACAAGCCAAGATCTTTGAGTCTCCTTTCATAAGGCAGGTTTTCCATTCCTCGGTTCAGCCTAGTAGCCCTTCTTTGCACCCGTTGCAGCTAGACGGCATCTTTTGTAAACATGGGAGACCAGAAGTGCACACAGTATTCCAGAGGAGGGCTCCCAGTGCCTTGTACAAGGTATTAACACTTCCCTGTCTCTCCTGGAAATACCTCACCTGACACATCCTAGGACCGCATCAGCCCTTTTCATGGGCACATCCCACTAGGGGCTCCTAGCTGTGGACAGAAAGGGGAGTGAAGCCAGTCACAGAGCATTCAGGCAACAGGAGTGGAGTGAACCATTGAGTCAAGTTCAAAGGAGACATCCACCTAGATCTGTGTTCCCTTCTGACACACCCTGCTGCCATTCTCAGGTGTGCTCCAGCCCAGCCCAGCCTATGGCTCCCTTCACCTCATGGGAAGGAAGGCTCCTGATGGCCATACACTGCAGTGTCCTGGCTGGCTAGGTAAGTGGGGCCCTGGCAGCTGCCTCAAACCCTGAAGGCCCAGCGACATGGTGACAGGACAGGCAGCCCTGGGGGGTGGAAGGCGCCAGGCGAGAGCATGGTGTACAGTGGTGGTAGGTTCATGGATCTCAGCAGCCCAATGGCAGGGTCTAGCCCCCAGGGGGTGGGGAGGCCGCCGTGGGAGGGGGATTTCAGCTGTGTGCAGAATTGTGCCAGCACAGTTCAAATACTTGGCAGTGGCCGTGATGGGGTTAAAGGACCATTCTCAGCCCAGCTCCAGTCCCAGGCTGAACACAGGCTTTAGCCGGGGCGTAACCCAGCTTGGCTCTGGTATCACCTGAGCTCAGGGGCGCTGAGGCCAGCGGAAGCTCTGGGGAGGCAGGCCCATGAGCTCCCAGAAAAGGGCCAGTGCGAACTGCAACATTCAGTTCATTTGGTTTGTAAATGGATCCGGCAGGTGGAAATCCCCAGCCTGGTGCTGGCTCAGGACCCAAAGCATGGCACCTGACACAACTGTGCCAAAGCCATGGAGAGACACTGCCGGCAACAGCCCCTGGCTTTGGCCAGATGCCCCAGGACCGCTGTGGCCGGCTGGCCCCTCACTGCTTACAGGGGTAGCCTGAGCTAGCGGCCAGGCGCTGCAGAAAGGGCAGGGACTGCGGAAGAGCTGCCCACCCCACCCCCCCAGGGGCAGGCAGGATGGGGTCCCCAGATAGCAAGTGTGAAAAATCAGGACAGGGTGGGGGGTAATAGGAGCCCAAAAATCAGGCCTGTCCCTATAAAATCGGGCCATCTGGTCACCCTAAGGCACAGCCAGGGCTGACCAGCCCCCAGCACCGTCAGCAGGAGAGAGACAGAGCCAGGAGCTGCCCTTCTCTCCCCATGGGGGAGCCCAAGCCTGCCCCGGGCCTGGCCAGGCAGCACAGGGTGGAGCAGGGCAGAGAAATAGCAAAAGTGAAACTGCTGCTGCTTGAAAAGGGGAAGTTTGGAAGGGGGGGGGGGGGCTGGTCCATGATTGGCTGCGCTTGGCTTCCCGAGGGGGAATTGCCTTTGGCGTCTCTGCATAAAACAGCCAGACCTGGAGGGGCAGCCAGGCAAGCGGGGCCAGGCCCCGGCTGGAGAGGGAGGAAAGGAGCCCATCTTCCACCGCACCCCAGTCTCTGTCTCTGGGCAGCCTGGGGCCACCCAAGCAGACTCCATGCTCAGCTGGCAGCATGCAGAGCCCTGCTCCTGGCCTCCCAGGCTGCCTCCTGCCCAGTGCAGCATTCGGCTGGGGCACAGCGGGGGAGCCTTGTGCCCAGAGGACTAGGGGCTGGGGAAGGAGCCCGAACCTGGACCAGGCGGAGGATGGCTGCACAGGACAATGCTCCCACCCTAAGGAGTGGCAGGTGAGAGGAGGGAGCTGTGCCCTGGCTGGGAGAGCTGCCCTTGACTGGCACAGCTGGGGACTGGCATTCGATCCCTCACCCTGTCCAGCCACTTGCTGCGGTGCAGGTTTGAATCCCACCCAAAGGTTTCCTATTTGCTCCCTGTCACTCAGGGTGTTCAGGTCTCCTGACCGAGCGACCGACTGAGGGGTGGAGGAGCCAAGTGCCCCTGGGCTGGCCCTGCCATGTGTCTGGGGGCAGGAGAAAGCTGGCAGCAGCACAGCTGGGGTGTGGCCCCCGGCGGGGAGCCCGGGCGGAAATCAATCGGAGCACACGGGAGAAGCGCGCACAGGCTGCCCATCCACCTGTGCCCAGGTTGGGAAGCCAGCGCCCTTGGGCAAGGGGATGGGAGAGTGTTGGGTCACCTCTTCTCCTCTCCACTGCCCTCCCTCCCCCAGCCTCTCACCCCCTTGTGGGAGGGCACCTCCCCCAGCTGCGACCACCCCTGACAAGCCCAGGCCTGCACCACAGGTGGAACAGCCGAGCGGTGGGCGCTGGCTGTGCTGAGCATGTCTTGTCTCTTTCCCCGCCAGACTAGAGCTCTGGAGGGAACACACTGGTTCCCCAACTGTTCACTAAGGCCACGCTCCTATTCACTCCTGTTCACTAAGGCCACGCTCCTATTCACTCCTGTTCACTAAGGCCACGTCTCTGCGATCCACCATCCCACCCATGCACCCTCCACCCCGGCACCCCACCCCTCGGCCTGCAGCCCTGGCTCCTCGCCCACACGAGTAAATCCAGCCCTGGACATGGGAACTCCTCTAAAACCTTCTTGTGACCCACCGCTTGGGATTTGCGGGGCTAGGGGAGACACCGCTAGCTTAGTCACTCCTCTCTTGGGCTGGAATTCCCCCCAGCCTAGCCCCACTTCTGACCCATGGCATGGAGAGAGGGAGGGACCTGCTGAACACTTTACCCACACAGGCACTTGCAGTGCTTAATTTGTGCCAGTTCAGAGCCTCGGGCCCCTCGGGGCCTGGCGGTTCAGAGCCCGGCACCTCTGGACTTGCCACATCAGTTATGAAAGTGAAAAAATGGCTTGAGCCCCGGCATGTCTTTCATTACAGGAGAAACACTGGGCACTTGTCTTTGTCAGCCATGTGCTGCCGGGACAGTCTGGAACCAGAGTAACTGGGAGCTCCCCCCACAGCCAGAGCTCCTGCCCCACTCCCCACAGTGCCCCCCATTAGGAGAGGGTGAGGCTAGAGTATCCGGGAGCTCCCCCCACGGCCGGCCCTCCTGCCCTGCCTCCCCTCAGGATCCCCTGCTGGGAGAGGCTGGGGCTGGAGTAGCTGGGAGATACTCTCACAGCCAGCTCTCCTGCCCTGCTTCCCACAGTGCCCCCCATTGGGGGAGGCTGGGACCAGAGTGGCCAGGATCTGCCCCCATCCCACCCACACAGCGAGCACCCTTGCAGCCCGTGCAGTGAGCTGGTGCATGCTGCTGAGCCGGGTGCTTTGCTCTGTCACTGCGAGCTGTTGCTTCCTAACGTGAAAAGAGTGGCAAAGATTCCCCTCTGCCTCACACACCACCAACTCTCCAGTTCCTGTTTCCCAGCTCCCCACAAGCATTTCCTCCTTGCAGTTGCTCTGCCTGCCAAGAGCTCTCAGCCCCACAGTGGGGAAGGGTCCAGCCTGCAGAGGCCAGGTACAGAACATGCACTGTTGAGGGGGCAAGGTTGCCTGGCCCTGTCGCAGGCAGAGATGGGCCTCCCCAGGTTACAGTGATGATGTCTTATTTATACAGCACTCCAGAGTTGCAAATAGGCGGCAGAGCCCCTGCTCTGAAGAGCCTGCAGCCGGACTGATGGCACTGGCGGGATTAGCTAGGGAGCGGTGTATGTGTGTTTAGCTGCCGCCCCATGTCCCACCACCCCTGGCCCGGTGTTCTCACTGGGGGAGGGCAGGGGTGGAGGGGTACAGGGAAGGATCCTGGAAGGATCCAGTGACTGCTGTATTTGCAATTCGACCCTCTGTGCTTTTCAGCCTGGCTGCGCTGGGCTGGGCCGGGTGGCCCAGGCTGGAGGTGCTGCAGCAGTGGGCCAGGGGCAACGCAGACCAAGGAGACAGGCTGCCCCGCTTCACCTAGCCAGGCAGGCCCTCCCCACACTGGAGGGGCCAGGCAGCACAGGCTTGTCAGGGGAGGGAAGTTGCAGACAAGTTCCACTAACGAGGCAGCTTCTCTGTCTGGTGAGCGCCACCTGAGCAGGACTGGGAGTGGTGCCCTCTCCTGGCAGGGCTGAGGGAGTCCTGGGACACGCAATGACGAGAAGCAGGACTGGCTGCAGCTCCTCGGTGCCTGTCTGCCCCTCCCCACTGAGCTTGCTAAGGTGCACTAGAGCCTGCCCTGTGCCAGTGCCTGTGAGCGGGGCAGGGGGAGGGCAGCGCCAGGGGGCCTGGAGAGAGCTGAGAAGCAGGGGCGCGGTGGCAGTGGTGCTGGCAGAGAGAACCTTGGGGTGTCTCTCCCTAGGGATTTCCGCTGTGCCCTCATCTCCAGCCAACACCTTCATCCAAGTAACAACCCATGATTAGCATGGCCGCCAGCCTCCCCGGGCAGAACCTACTGGCCTCCCCTGCATCCCAAGGCCTGCGGGAGGGGCTCTGCTGGAGCTGGCTCCACAGATGCTCAGGGCAGGGCTGCTGCTAGTGTAAATCCCAGGCAGTTCTCACCCCCAAAGCACTGGGCTTTGCACTTGAAGCACTGCCCACTGGAACCACACCCCAGTGACTAAACCCAGGGGACTCGCCCCTTCCATGTGGAGCAGCTCGGCTCCAGGCACCTGGCATGCCACAGCCCCTTTCAGTGCCAACACGTCCTTCCCACAACCCAGAGGCAGAGCCTGAGCCTTTGGGGTGGCAGACGGTCCAGGGCAGAGCCAACTCCAAGCTCCATCTTTCCCAGAGCCAAGCCCCACCTTGTGCCAGCTTGTGGCTGGGACTCTCTGCCGAGGAGTCCGGGCACTGCTCACAGCTGACTTTCTGCCAGTTTTCAGAGCCTGCCCTGGAATTACCCTGGGCACGTGGGGGAGGGGGAGCAACTTCACTTCCTGCTCCTCCTCCCATCTGCTCTGATCCAGCCACCCCATGCACAGCAGGTGACCCCTAGAGCCCTGAATGAGGGTGCAGCCGCTGAATCCCCTTACTGAGTGGAAGGCTGAAGCAGCACGTGGTTGTCAGGGCTGGTCACACCTTGCTAGCCACGGTCTGTGAAACGTTCAGAGAGGCGCAGAAGAGAAGAGAGGCCAGGTCGGGAATTCCTCCGGGATTGCCCCCATCCGCCTCACAGACCCTCCCTGGGATGTCCCCTCCTTCTGCTAGCACTGGTGCTGCTCCCAGCTCAGCAATCGGCAACCGAACCCTGACTCCTGCTTCCCACCTCAAACCAGCAGCCCTGCCTGCTTCTCCCCTCCCTGCATGAGCCTAGCTGGCCTCTGAGGGGCTGAACACCTCTGGGCCCCCTCCCTCACTGGCAGCAGGAGCCACAGGTGCCTAAGCCAGCATGAAAGGACAGGGGGAATGGGGGGGCTGTCTCAGGTTTCCACGTATTAAAGAAGCCTCTCCTACAATGCCAGATGCTCCTTCCCTAGGAAAGGGCTGCTCCAGGTGAGCTTTGTTCTCCACCATCTGGCTTTGCAGCTTTAGCCACCCTGTTCAGAGCCCCTCCTGCTGGGAGCAGGGCCAGGCCGGCAGTGCTGCTACCAGCCTCTTCTTACCACCAACACACTGACTTCCTCCCCAGAACCATCTTCCAGCACTGCACTGCCTGGGCTCCACCCCATGGCCAGAGCTTCTGCCCTGTTCCTTGTAGAGCCTCCTGCAGGGAGTGGAACTGCTGCAAGATCCCTCTCCCCCCATTATAACTGTATCTCTACAGCTCCTTCCCTACGCCAACCCCTTACAAACCATGCATGTACTCACAGAGCTCACTACACCCACCATCAGACTGCAGCCCCCTCTGGGGTGGCGCACAGAAGCTCTCTAACAGCACCCAGCACAGCTTTGGAGGAGGAAGTGAAGAAGAATCCCTTGTCTAACGGACAGGGCATAAGACTTTAGCAGAACGTCATTACCCAAATGGTACTTGTGGCCAGGACACATGCCCGGCGATCTGTATTAACCCTGTGTGGGCAGGTCTTACTGGAGAGAGGCCTCCTCCAGCGGCCCAGGCCACAGAGCACCATGGTCACACACTGGGGTCACTAATGACCCCGAGGGAAGAGCACCACTTTACATCAACACTTCCTGTAGCTGCCCAGATCTCTAAAACTCAGCGCCTGACCCTGCGTAGAGCAACTTAGCTTACGAAGTCTGTGCAGATCACAGTTCCTGCCGCGAGTGGGACGGCTCCATTCCTTGGCCCCTCTGCTGGGGTCAGAGGCTTCTCTGCTTCTATGGCTAGTCTGCATAATGGTGATGGGTCTGCAGTATTAACTAACCATGCTCCTGAGGACTTGATTCTGGAGGGGTTCCTCTTCCTACAGTGATCTGCTGCACGCTCATGGACCCTGGGAAGAGGCTGCTGGGTGAGTTCAGGATGTTCCCACCTCTCCCTCATGTGGGTCCCTGTGTTGGCAGCTGTGGTAAGTAATCGTCCTCTCCTGGATGTATCCCACTAGGGAGTCTCAGGCTGACGGTTTGACTGTTCGCAGTGTTGTTGTAGCCTTGTTAGTTCGTCTCTCTACACCCACCCCAGGAATCTGAAGCTGGACTTTCCTGCTGGGCCTGGTTCCTGGGGATTGTGGCACTGGATACCCACCTGCCCACTCGATGGTGCGACAGCAAGCAACGGAATCCCAAAAGCAGCTGTCTTCCTCTGAGCATCCCAGCTGCGGTTGGATTTCGTTACCTGCTCTCCTGCCCGGGCATCTGTCAGCCCATCCTGCACACCAAGGGCTCGTAGCATCATATGCATTTTCAAGCACTCTGCCAGCCCCCGAGACACTGCTCCAAGGACCATTCCTGACAGGTAGGTAGGGTAACCAGATAGCAAGTGTGAAAAATCAGAACAGGAGGTGGGGGCTAATAGATACCTATATAAGAAAAAGCCCCACATATCGGGACTGTCCCTATAAAATCGGGACATCTTATGCTACAGGTAGGCACCAGGGCTTCCTGGGTCTCTTCCTTGGGATAATGGTTTGTTCTAATGGACTAGAAGTAACTCCTTCCCTTAACAGCCTCTGCAGGACTTTCTCAGCGCAAAGGGCGCTTAGATGGTTTGCTGTTCCCTGCGTATCCCAGAGGAGCCAGGCCAGTTTCAGGTAGTTACACAGCCAGCTCTTTGGCTGCTTTAAACAACAGGCCAAGAGGTGGGTGGGATGGTAGCGTAGCGGTGACAGGAACACAGACCACACAAGTTCCTGTTGTGAGCTAGGGTGAGAGCACCAGGACGCACCAAGCTGGGGAGTGAGGCCACTAGCTTTACACAGTAACCTCCTGGATAGAGGGGAGTTTGGTTAGTTCCATGTTGCAACAAAAAGCTCTGCAAAGACAACTGGGGCCAACTGCTCAGAAGTGGGAGAGCTGGAAGAGCAGGGGGCTGCGGGCCAGGGCTAGGAGGTGGCAGGCCCGGTCTGGAAGAGCAGGGGGCTGCGGGCCAGGGCTAGGAGGTGCCAGCAGGGCCGGTCTGGGATAGCAGGGGGCTGTGGGCCAGGGCTAGGAGGTGGCAGGCCCGGTCTGGAAGAGCAGGGGGCTGCCGGCCAGGGCTAGGAGGCGGCAGGGCCAGTCTGGGATAGCAGGGGGCTGCAGGCCAGGGCTAGGAGTCGGCAGCAGGCCCGGTCTGGAAGAGCAGGGGGCTGCCGGCCAGGGCTAGGAGGTGGAAGGGCCAGTCTGGAAGAGCAGGGGGCTGCGGGCCAGGGCTAGGAGGTGGCAGGGCCGGTCTGGGATAGCAGGGGGCTGCTAGGAGTCGGCAGCAGGCCCGGTCTGGAAGAGCAGGAGGCTGCAGGCCAGGGCTAGGAGGCGGCAGGGCCGGTCTGGAAGAGCAGGGGGCTGCGGGCCAGGGCTAGGAGGTGGCAGGGCCGGTCTGGGATAGCAGGGGGCTGCTAGGAGTCGGCAGCAGGCCCGGTCTGGAAGAGCAGGAGGCTGCAGGCCAGGGCTAGGAGGCGGCAGGGCCGGTCTGGGATAGCAGGGGGCTGCGGGCCAGGGCTAGGAGTCGGCAGCAGGCTGGGTCCGGAAGAGCAGGGGGCTGCGGGCCAGGGCTAGGAAGTGGCAGGGCCAGTCTGGGATAGCAGGGGGCTGCGGGCCAGGGCTAGGAGGCGGCAGGGCCAGTCTGGAAGAGCAGGGGGCTGCGGGCCAGGGCTAGGAGGCGGCGGCAGGGCCGGTCTGGGATAGCAGGGGCTGGTATTCCTGCACAGCAGCAGAACGAGGGAGACCGGGATACCCCAGGTGGTGGGCATCAGGAGTTTTAAACTCTGCTCTTTAACATGCCCGGGCTCCTTCTTGCTGTGGGGCTCCTGGGGCTCTGGGCAGCCACTCCCATGAATGAGCCCAGCAAGTGCTGTCAGTGTGGCTGCCTGCCTTGATCTGGGGAAGCAGAGATTCTGCAGGCAGGAGAAACAGGAAGTGAAGGCAGGGCCTGAACAAGCGAAAGAGAAACCTCCAGTCCCACCCAACGGTTACTGCAACAGGTGCTTGGCTGCAGACTGGTCTTCCAGGGAGCTTCAGACAAAGCCAAGAGACCCCACTCCTGGGGAGGAGGGGACGGACAGCCAGACAGGCACTCAACACTTCCCTGGGTAAAGTGGCCAGTTCCCCGCCCTGAGCTAGGACCTGCAGAGGACTCCACGCAGGGTGCACTCCCACCCAGGCACTGTGTTGCCTCTAGGGTGACCGGACAGCAAGTCTGAAAAATCGGGACAGGGCGTGGAGGGTAAAAGGAGCCTATATACGAAAAAAAAACCAAAATCGGGACTGTCTCTATAAAATCGGCCCATCTGGTCACCCTAGTTACCTCTCCAGTGTTCTTGAAAGCCCCACCTCAAAGGACATGTGGTTTTGGGACCTATGCAGCAGCAGTTCTGGGTGGGGCAAAGTGGGGACCCCACAAACTGAACCTAGCTGCAGTTCAAAGGCAGGTCCTAGATCACATCTGGTCTTGCGTGTGTTGGAGTGAGGCACAGTAAGTCTCCCCACCCGACCGGGCTCCTCTGTGACATGAGCGAGGTCTGGTTAGACCAGGGACGAGCTGGCCCTGGTTCCTCACTGCCTGCACTGAGCAGCGGGAGCAGTAGGAGGCTGCGTCTACAGGGCTCTCCTGCAGTTTCGTGCTCCTGCTAGCTAAAGATAGCTGTGTGCTTCCTGGAGAGAAACCACCAGAAGAGTCTCTGCAGAAGCGGCAGTCACCAGCTGCCGGCCACAATGTGGATGTGGCCATCTGCAGCAGGCCAGAGAGGACCCCAGCAGGAGGCTAAAGTCACAAGACACATGCACGTGCTTCCTGCTGCTGTGAGTGTAACTCAGGCTGGGGGGAGGAGGACTCTTCCCCAGCTCTGTGCCACAGGCTGGGCTTTGCACCAGGTAGTGCTCAGAAAAGGAGGGATCCAGCCAGCCCAGCACTGGGCAAGAGAGAACTCCTGGGCAGAGCCACGAGGGGATGTGGATGGGAAAAGCTCAGGGTCGTCTCTATAAGGACCTTCCCATTAGCTACTGGAGAACGGACTGGCCTTGCCTGCTAGTGGGTGACCGCAATGTCTGTGGTAGTTCCTCTGTGCAGGTGAGCAAGCCCACGGTGCCTTGCCCCTGAGAAACAGCATCAGCCTTGGACAGGAGGGATACACCCACAGGGCCAATTCCTCTTCCCCTAGCAGGAGGCTCCCTCTAGGCTAGGATGGAGAGTTTGGGCAGGACTTCACTGTCCTGCTGCCCTTTCGGTTTCCAAGCAGCCTGACCTCAGTCTCTAGATGGACGAGGAAAGAGCTGAGGGCAGATGAAATGTTCCTAGACAGCAACTGAACAAGGTGCTCAAAGGCATTGGGCGGGTGGGGGCGGATCCAGGTTTGGGCTGGATGCAGCAGTTGAGAGGAATGGGAAGCGAAAGGCAGGGGATGACCAGTGAGGTCCTGGAGCTCCAACCAGAGCCTCAGCTCATGCCCTGGGCATCGTAACAGTGAGATGCAGCAGCAAGCCTGAGGTGCTAGCACATAACGTTTGTCAGATTCCTCGTCCCTTCTAAATGGGATTGGGGAAGGGGCACTGTCTGCTCTCAAAGCTCCAGACATGACACCGGAGTCACTGTCAGGACACCTGGGGGCAGCGTGGTACTTCCATGGAGAAGCAGCCATGTGGGTGATTTCAGCTGGAAGATGACAAACTCTAGCCGCTGGCGAGAAATTGCTTTGGAATGACACGATCACTCCCGCTGAGCGAGCAGCCAGAACGCCATCGGGAATATCGTGTCCGTCCAAAGCTCTTTCGGCACCTCCTGGAGGAAGACTGCGCCCCATTGGCCCAGCATGCGATCCCGAGGATCCCACCCTGCCTCCATGTAGCTGTGTGACTGCAGGCAGACCACTCTTCCCCGACTCTCTCCTGGTCCGTGGCCTTCAGTCCATGTGTGCCTGCCTCTGGAAAAGCTCTCAATACAACATGCAAAATGACTTGATACATGGCTCATTATTACCTAGCAGGCAGACGAGGGCTGGGCATCAGGACTCCTAGGTTTGGTCTAGCAGTCAGAGCAGTGGACAAGGGCTCTATTCCAGCTCTACCACTACTCTGTCTGGCCCTTCGTTTTCCTATGTGGCCTACGGAGATGATACATCCCTCCCTGCCTCCCCCAGGGCTGGCAGCCTTCACTACTGATCCCACAGACGGGGCTGGAGCCAGGCTGTGTTGGCCTGTTTTCCTAGTGCCCCCCTTGCTTTGCTGTCTCAGCAGGATGTGCTCAGTTTGGTTCTGCGTTGGTTCCCGCCCATGACAGCCCACACTCCCTCACCACATCCTGTGTCATGGGAAGGTGAGGAGATCTGCGTATTGAGGGAGACCCTCAGGATGTTCAGATCACCACACCCCAACTTCTCAGACTCCTGCTGAGCCATGTGCCCCCAACTCCCAATAATACTGCGTCTCCTGTGCCTGCCCTGCTGAGTTCCCTGAACCGGGGCTGCCTGCTGGAACTGGAGTGGTTCCTCCCTGCTACTGGGCTGCTTGCCGTTGCCCTCCTGAGGCAAGCCCTGCCTGGTCTCCCTGCTGCTCCTGCAGACTCCCCAGGGCAGGGGAGCAGCCCGACCCTAGGCTTTTTGCTAGTGGACTTGGCTCCCGCTGCACTGGGCTCTCAGAACTGCACACCCACCAGCGGATGTGCCCAGAGGAAGCAATGATGGAAGCCCCAGTGCAGATGTCATGCTGGAGGTTTCCCCACTGAGCTGTTTAACCCTGCTCAGAGCAAGCCCAGAGCGGGCAGTGGTTAGTGCAGCGCCTCATCTATACTAGAGCATGAGCGCTGTCGCCAGCTGTGGCGCTGCGATGGTGGAAAACATGTAGCCCCAGCCCCACGATCGCTCTCCTGCCTCTCTTCTCTTCTCTTCTCAGGCTGGACACGGCTGGGCCCGCAGGCTGGAGAGTCCAGCCAAGCTATGCAGGAGCAGGGGAACGCCCTGAGGCACACAGGGCTCTTCCTGTCACTGCAGACAGTCAGCAGTTGGTCTGGCGTGAGCAGGAATTCTCAGATCACCTCTTGGCTGTGAGTGGTGGTGCAGAGAATAGTGCACCTGTGCTGCATGTCACCCAAGGGAGGCGGAAATGGAGGGGACAGAGAGGTCTCTCCCATCGCTAACCTGTCTGCGGCTACAGGCGGATCCAGCGTGGCTCAACACCCAGAGCTGGCTAGTGGCCAGACATGCAGAGGCCTCTTGGTGCCAGCCCTCCAGTGAACGCCACTTCATTCACGTCTCATTTCTAACAAACCCAATGTAATCAGCTGTCCCTCAGATTGCCCATGGGAAGCTGGGCCCCAACGTGCCCTTCCCCCTCCACGGCTTGTGGGTGTGGCCTAGCCTTAGCTTATACGCCCTTTGGGCCAGGGAGCTCAGCCTGCCACCCACCTGGTGGCACCAGACCCACAGAAAGCACTACACACCTAACAACAGTATCTCCAGAGCAAACATGGAGCCTCGAAGGGGACTTCCCAACATATCAAAGGGAGCCAGACTGCCAGCTCTCACCGAGTCTGGGAAAGCAGGGCAGATCCCCAGGCCTTAGCACAGTCTGCAGCTACATCTGGGGGATATGCTAGAAGTTTAGAAGATCAGGAACGGTTTGGAGAAAGTGACTAGGGAAGAGTTATCTACCCCTTCAGATAACACAAGATCCAGGGGTCACTGATGAAATGACAGGCAGCAGGTTTAAACTAAATGTAACCCTTCTGCCCCTCTGAGTTGGCAGCAACAAGGGCCGGGTTCAGTATCCAGGGGTTCCGTTTCAGTAACACAATTTATAACCGGCTCGAGCCCCCACCCAGTGATCTGGGACACTTACATACCACACCCCCCTGGGTGCCTCTGGGAGGCAATACTTCCCCTCTCACAAGCACAGAGTCTGAGTGTAGCAAAATCTTTTTAATAAAGGAAGGAATCAATGCAGCATCCCATGGAGAAACACCACAAACAGGGTTATAACACAAACCATGAACAAAAACCCACCTCCAAGTATGTTTGGCAATGTCCCTTCCCCCTTAGGGTCTTAAGTCCAATCACCCCAAAGTCCAACAACCCAAAAGTCTCTGGTCAGTGCCACCCCCGAGTTCAAGAGTCTATCTGTAGAGTTTTAACCCCGCCCCCTCCCCCAGCCTGGGTGGAAATGCAGGGGGAAGTCCACACAGGGTGTTAAGGGGCACCTTGCGACGTGAGCCAGGGCCAACTGCTCCACCTCTCCATGAAGTTCTGCTGCAGCCTTCACCACGACCAGCTCCCCCACACCAGCTGTGCTGCTCCTCCAGCTGCCCCTGCAAACCACTTCACTCTGCTCACTGTTCCATGGGCTGCTCCACGCTGCAACTGCTCTGCTCTGCCAGCCACTTAACAATAGGTCTTCAGACTCCCCCACTAGTTAACACAGCACTCAGTGATCTCAGTTCAGCTCTTTCAGCTCTTAGTAGGGGAGCCCTGGTGCTCGTGCACCATTGGTCCAACATGAATTCAGCTTAGCAGTCTCTAGAGGGATTCCTAATGGAATCAAAATTAGCTCTACTCTTTAACAGTGGAGAGAGGATGTGCAATTGGTGTTCCAGGCCATCAAAAAGGGGCCCATAGCATCAGATACACACACACCAGTCCCCAACCTCTCTCAATTCATAGGGTTTTGGAACCCATGTCTAGCAAGTACCACCCAACTGAGGTTGAGTCATTTCTGTTACAAAGCAGTCCCACAGCTCCCCATTCACACAATCAGGGTGACAAACATTTTTTCTTTCCTCCTGCCCCAATAACAAAGAAATTGGGGATTCCAGAGCTGTTAAAATCACCATCCCAAGCTGCTGTGGGGTTATGCTAAGTGGGGGAGTGGATGCCAATGCATTCTTAAAATTCTTTCCACACTCTCTACAATTCACCACCAGATGTCAGGGATGTCAGCTCATCCTGACTCTGCTTACATAAACACAACACACAACAAACTTCTTCACACAACACACAGTCACCCTGTGGAACTCATTGCCAGAGATGTTGTGAAAGCCAAAGTAAAACTAGGTTCAAAAACAAATTAGAGAAGTTCAGCGTAGATAGGTCCAACAATGGCTATGAGCAAAGATGCAACCCCACGCACTGGATGCGCCTAAGCCTCTGACTGCCAGATCCTGGAGCTGGACAACAGGGGATGGCTCACTGGAAGCATCGGGTGGCAGACAGGATACTGTGCTAGATGGACCTTTGTTCTGACCCAGCAGGGCCCTTCGTATGTTCTGTGGCCCAGTGAATTTCCCCAAGTTTCTGCTGGGAAATGCTCCATTTGTGGATCAGCTACATGTCACCTAAGGGAGAGCAAGCTCAATGGCACTTCGGGCACCTATATCGACACCAACCACCAGTGCCATGGTGGCAGGAGAGCCCAGGACGCAGGGAGAATGTGACAAAGGCGGCTAAGCTGACAGGCTTCAAATCCCTTGGCCTGCCCTAGAGCCTGCTGCTGGAGGGCCTTGATTTGCGTTGGGCCTCTAGACACTACGGTACCGCACAGCAGTCAGTCTGCTGTAGGGAAGAGTCGGACAAAGCACAGCAGCTGTGGTCAGTTTCGGACTGGGTCGTGACATGCCCCCTTCCTAAATGCCCATCTCATCTCAGCTGGGTACTTCCCATTTTCTGCAGTTCGCAAAACCCCCAGATTACTGCACAACAAACAGCACAGGGCCTAATAACAGTGACCCACCTTGGTGAAGCACTTTGAGATCTAGAGTTCCAACTGCTGCCAAGGTGCTAAGTATGTTAACAATTGTTACAGGCAGCAGAGGACTAAGGGTTTTATTTCCTTTAGGACAGGGGAATATCTACCTTTCTTCGTCCCATCAGCTAAAGATTCTCCACTGGGAAGCAATGGACAAAGTTCCTAGATACTGCTCCCTCTGCCCCCCATGGGGTCTGCTCTGCCCACAGACTGCTAGCCCAATGGGAAGAGACGTGGGGACGAGGAGAATGGGGTAGGGGAAGAAACTGGAAGTGAGGTAGGTGAATGGCTCTAGTAGTTCCAGTTTTTTTGGAAGCCACCTGTTGGGCAAATTCAGCCATTGCCCATGGCCTTCAGTTGTGGGTTTGAACCGGCCTGAAGTTTGGGCTGCCCAAGTTCCACCCCAAGACTGAATGAGTTCTGCTGAGTAGGAAGTGGGCAGCAGCACGGTGCCAATGCCCGGCACACAGAGTCATACAGTAGTAGCAGACACAGCAGCCTGCTGTGTCATTACCTTGGCCATACTGATCACACTTGAGAGCAAAGGTTGCAGCTCTCTAAGGCTGCAGAGAGACAGCTGCAGGTCTTTTGGTGAAACCACACGGCCTGTGTATGCGGGACATCAGACTAGCTGCTCACAATGCTCTAAGGCCTTCAGGCCTATGATGCTATAAACAGGCGCTTGCAATGATCCCAGGAGGAACTTAGCTGTGTAGATCTGCTGGAGGGTCTGATGCCCCACTCTGATTGCTGTCTCTATCTCTTTCCTGTTGTGCCTGATTAATGAGATGTGCTGGCTCTCCTGCTCCTCACCAGCACTTCCCACCCACCCATGGGAACAGGCCAGTGTAGAATATTAGTGATCTCAGTGAAGGAAACAGGCTTGTGAGTGTGTGGAGGGAGCTGGAGCAGGTTTCCCTTTGCAGATAAACTCCTTTATGGCTGAGAAAGAAATAGACCTAATGGAGTTTCAGTAAAATCCAGAATGGGTTTACTTGGCCCAAGCTGCGGAAGCCCACACTCAAAGTTGTCAGGATCACAACAGCTGGGTCTGTCCCCATAGCAGATACTAGCAGGTTCCCTTTAGATCAGCAACTTCAGCACCTGTTCAGTCACATTCAAGCACCCACCTTCCCCAAGTAATTAAAGAGACACTGTCAAGTTACAGATTTCAACCCCCCAGCATATCTCCCACCTATATTGCCATTAACCTATGAGAGCCTGCTCCTGCAAGGTACCAAATGTCCCTAACTCCCAATGACTTCAGGGCAGTTATTTGGTCTGTAAAAATGCTCAGCATCCTTTTGAGTGCCATAAAAAATAAAGTATCAGCAGGGTAGCGTGTTAGTCTGGATCTGTAAAAGCAGCAAAGATTCCTGTGGCACCTTATAAACAAACAAATGTATTGGAGCATGAGCTTTCGGGGGTGAATACACTTCACCATGCATCCAACAAAGTGGGGATTCACCCCCGAAAGCTCATGCTCCAATACGTCTGTTAGTCTATAAGGTGCCACAGGACTCTTTGCTGCGTAAATAATAAATTAACCCAGAAAAAAGGCAACTTCCTGGCCACTGTGCTGCACTTGCTGATTGCATTCCTCTCAGCTTGGACAAGGAAGCTGATTAGCCCTTTCACTTTTGTTTCTGGTCAGTTTCAAACTGTTAATTTGCTGAATTGCAAACACCTCAAGATCCAAACTAGAGTCTAAGAAATCTGTGATGGAAACATTTCAGCTGGTCTTCGGTGTCCTGGCACGTTCCTTTAATAAAACCTACATGTGCTGCTTTTAAGCACTGATGACAATGAATGGACAAATCAGACAGGCTAGTCACAGGGTAGACTTCAGGTGTGGCTGCTGCACCTCAGAACCCAATGATTTATAGTCAATTCTGTCAACAGCAGAAAATGAAATCCCAGACCTAACACTGAACAACTGAGTTCTGTACATGATAGTGTCTGCCACATTCAGCAAGGTGATCTCAGTTACATTACAGCTCCGTCGGGGGGGGGGGGGGAACCCCAACATTCATGATACAGAAATATCTGAAGGGAGCAGCACAGCCCCTCTTAGTAAGAGCCTGGCCTTCATGTCTTAATACGTCAGCAGCTCAGAGAGACACATTGCCTGGCTGGTGCTAATTCCAAGAGTTGTGTTTGTCCCCTAAGTGGCTATGAACGGAGTCCCGACCCTTGTGGGACTGGGCTCCATAATCTCAGGCAGCAACAGCCCCTACTGCGAAGGAGCTGGCATCTTTGCACCTTCCCATCCCGAAAGGTTCAAATAGCAGGAGCAGATTCCAACAGCTCATGAGATGGGTTTGAAAATCACGTGGTTTTAACAAATGGGGTTTTTAATCCTTCCCCTGGATTCTGAGCCCTTAGGTGGAAGCTGCCTGCATTCAAATTGTGTGCAGGGCTGGACTGACTTTCTGGGGGCCCAGTTCCAAACTTATTTGTAGACCCTTATGGGGGCAATGGAGAATGGTGCAGGGGGGTTGGTCCCCGGAGCTAGGGGGCAGCCAGGGGCAATGGGGTACGGCATGGTGGGGGTGACCCCCTCCACCCAGCCCAGTGCGAGGGCACTGGTTTACAAACTGGCAGACACTGGCCTGCCCAACCCTGTGCTGCCAGCATGCCCCTTCCCCTCAGGGGTGAGCCTGTGCCACACCACACAGCCCTGCTGCCCAACACCCCCCGACTCTCTATGCCCAGTGCCACCCTCCACAGATCTCCTCACCACAAATGCACAGCACCCTGCATGCCACCATCCCTGCCCAGCGCTCCCCCGCCCACAGCCCCACAACTTCCCAGCACTCCACACAGAACCCCCCCAACTCCCTAACACCTCAAACACACAGATCTTCCCCACCCACCACTACCCAGTGTCCTTCCCTACAGCCCCACCACAACTACAGTGACCTACAGACCCCCTCACTGCTCAGCACCCCCCCCAACAGCTCCCCCCACAGCCTAAACTCCAAAACACACAACCCTCCCGCACTGCCCAGCACCCCTCTACAGCCCCCCCAAGACACACTCACTGGCCCGGAGCCAGAGCAGAGCAGGGATCTCGCCTCCCAGAACAGTGCTAGGGAGAAGGACAGCTGAAGCTCAGGAGCACAGAGCAGCCCTGTCCCCCGGGACCTCACCCAGCCCTGCCTGCCTGGCGCTCAGGGCCGGCGCTTCCATTTAGGCGACCCAGGCAGTCGCCTAGGGCGCCAGGATTTGGGAGGGCAGCAGACTGCTCCGGTGGACCTCCCGCAGGTGTGCCTGGGGACGGTCCGCTGGTCCTGCGGCTCCAGTGGAATGCCTGCGGGAGGTCCGCCGGAGGCGGAGGACTGGCGAGCCGGCACTGCGCCTAGGCTGCTAAAAACTCTGGCACCACTCCTGCTGGCGCTAGTGCCCAGGTGGAGATGACTTTCCCAGCCTGCAGCTTCTGCAGAGTGGCAGGAACAGGCGGGTCCTACCCCTGGGAGCAGGGAGGAGCACTCAGCCTGTGAGAGCAGTGGGAGGGGGCCCAGGATGGCTGAGAGGAGCAAGTGGGGAAGGGGGAAAGGAGCCAGCAGTTCAGGGTGCAGTGCAAGTGGAATGGGCCGGGGTGGGGCCCCTTTTGAGCATGGGCCTGGTGCCATGGTAAACCCGGTCCTGATTGTGCATGAGCATTTCACATTCAAAATTCACATACACACACAAATACAGGCTTCCCATTGGCTGCTTGGAGGGATTTCCATGTGCACTCTCCTGAACCTGGGGAGAGGGACCAACTAGGCTACTTTGCCCCTCTTATCACTAGCCTGTTTCCTCTTCCACAGTGCGCCGGCCCTATGTTTCCCCACTTTCCCTTCACAGTATCCTGCCCCTACATCTCCTCTCTGCCCTTCATTTGCTGGCTTCTGCCCACATTCCACTGCAATCCTTCAGCCTCACCTCCTGCACCCCCATCCGACTCCCACCATGAACCATGGCTCCCCCAGATGGCACCTCAGTCTTCCCCCTGTATCCTCATTCCTCTCTCCTACTCCCCACACACCATACACACTTCAGTCTCTCTCACAACCCCCGCACCTTCCTGCATCCTACCTTCCTTAGGAGGTCCCAAGCCAGGGACCCAGCTAATGGGGTTGTCTCCAGTTTAACTGGAAGCAATGAGATGGTGGCCGTGCCCATCTTCACTTGGGGCTGCCTCACTTCTACATGCAAAGACTATAAGGAAATCGTGGTCAGCTCAACTCAGTCCAACTTGGCATCAACCCTCTTGAAAATACTGTACTAGATGGCAGCCATTTTGATTGGGGAAAATTCAGGAATTTGACACCAGCGATTTGACACACTGAGATCGTGGGCAACTTAAAACCCCCACCAAATATCATGAGTTGGTGACTGTGTTTGAAACAACTCACACCATGAGTCTCTCTCATATAGACAATGGTGCCTCCACTCCAGCCTTCTTCAGCCCAGCCTGTCCAGCACCCAGGAGCTGCAATTACTGCTGTTTCCCACAGCTCGGATCTCGTGCCCTTGAGTCCCTGCCTGTCCATGAAGATCAAGTTCACACGCCTCATCTGAGACTCTGCTTTGCCCTCCCATAGCACTGAGGTTGTCTCACCGGGACCTTCCCCCCACCATGTGCCCTCCCTCTCCCCCTGCAGACCCATATCTTTGGGGCCCTTCCCCTCACCCAGCCCCCCACCCAGGCTGTCTGGGGGATGGGGGGCACTAGGCAGTGCTGGGGGGAGGGAAGATTGGGCGTGGGATGGGCACTAGGCAGTGCTGGGGCAACACTGAGAGGGAGGGAGGATTTGGGGGATAGGGAGGAACTAGGCAGTGCTGGGGGGAGGGAGGATTGGGGGGTGGGAGGTGTGGCACTAATCCATGTGCTGTGGCCGCGGCTGGTGGAGGGTGGCACGAGGTATTTGGTGATAGGGGTAGGCCAGTGTGGGGGCAGGCACTCAAGAGCCAGCACTTGACAGGGTGAGGGGGATTGTGTTGGGAGGTGGGCCCGAAGAGAGCACGCAGGGCCAGCCTGAGAACGGAGGGGAGATTTGGAGTGTGAGTTGCACTTCGGCCAGTGCTAGGGGTTAGGGTAGGGGCACCCAGGCCAGCGCTTGGGGGGAGGGAGGATTTGGGGGGTACTAGGCAGTGCTGGGGAATGCACTAAGCACGCTGGGACGGCAGCGCAAGGATGGTGGTGGGGGTCCGGTGACTAAGGCATTCTGCGGAGAGGTAGATTATTTCGTCTGAGGTATTCGGTGGGGAAAGTAGAGTCACATACGAGGCTAAGTTGCGGGCGAAGTTAAGTTTACTTCAGACGCCTAGAGAGAGTAGTTAAGCGAGTTGATTGGGGAAAGTTCGCGGTAGTCCAGAGAACGCGTGCTGGGGAAGATGAGGCTGGACAGGCAGCATGAGGGGGCATGGGGGTTGGGTGATGTGGAGTGGGGGCGGCACTAGGAGCCAGCACTGGGGGAGGAAATTTGCGTGGGAGGGGCACATATGCCAGCGCTGGGGGGTGTAAGGGCGGGAACTAGGGTAGCAGAGGAGGCAGGGAGGATTGGGGGGAGGGGGGGGGGGGGGGGGCCCGGGCGTATGAAGGGCGCGGGGAGCAAGCCGAGCCCAGCCGAGCCGGGAGGGGGCAGGGCCGAGGCCCTCGCTGCTCTTAGCCGCCCGGGAGCGCCCGTCCCACGGGGCCCAGCCCCCCACAGCCCGGGCGGCCATCCCACACCTAACATGGCCGCCGCCACTCACCTTCCACGCTACGGGCAAGATGGCAACCGCACGCTTCCGGCGACACCCAATATGGCGTCCGCGGAACTTCCGGCCACACCTAAAATGGCCACCTGCCTCCACACCCGAAAGGGCTGCTCGAATATGTGACGCCACTTCCGGTTAAGCAAACAGGAAGTAGCCCATCGACCATTGCCCCCGAGTCCCTGGCGGGGGGTTCCGGTTTCGGGAGCTGCCTCGGTCCCCATGGAGACGGGCGGGGGCCGATTCGGCGTGTCGGAGACCCTGGGGGCCCTGAACGCGGCGCTGAAGAAGGAACCCGGCCCCCCCGCCTCCGTCTGGTTCAAGGAGAGCAGCGCTCGGAACCTGCGAAGCCGGGACTTCCTCGCCCCCCAGGCCGCTCTGCGGCCTCTGTTCGCGGGGGGGCAGGTAGGCGGGACGAGTGAAGGGGGATGGGAGAGGGCGGGGCCTGTGGCCAAGGGGGAGGAGCCTAGTGCTAGTGAAAGGTGAGTGTGCGCCACGTTTGGGGGCGGGGCAGCGCACACCAGCCCGAAGGAGCTGGGCCTGGAGGGCCGCTGGCTCTGAGTGCAGCGGGTGCAGAGCAGGAGGGCGCCCTGAGCAGAGCACGTTGTCTGGGGCCAGTTTTGAAGCGTGCAGATCACAGGTGCTCTGTGTAAATTGCGGGAATTACAACACAAGGGCCAGCTCCGCACTGCCACACAGCAGCCGTTTGCCCTCAAGGACATACCCGTTTCCCAGGTGGTAACTCTGCATGAGAGGGAAATAAAACCTTAGGAATCGTGCAGCCTGAATCTTGCAAAATGTATCTCAAGAACTTTTAGTAACTAGAACCTCTTTCACGTCTCATTCAAAACCACCTCTGATAGCACAGCCCCCCTTTACTCCTGGGGGCATTCTGTGACAAAACATTGAAAAATGGGCGCTAAAAATATTAAACTCTGTGCACAATATTTTAAAACATTGCATAATTCTGCAAATTTTATTTGTCAAAATAACACTACATACTCATGCCAGTTTGAGTTATTTTGGTAATTTATTTCAAAATACCTGTCAACAAGTATGTCTGTAACAATACAGGCACCCACAAAAATTCCTCCTGGCAGTAAAGAGTTAAAGAAACCTCTATGACAACCCAGTTCCAGTTTCTCTGCCCCCTTCCTACCCTAGAGCCCAGTCAGGGGGAAGAGGGGGAGACACCTGCAGGCCCCTCCCCCCCACCAATACACCTGAATCCCCTGCTTCCCAGAGTCCAACTCCAGGGGGGGGGGGCCCCCATCCCAGATACCCTCAGCCCCCCAGAGTCCAGCTGCAGGGCTCCCCCTTGCCCAGACACCCATCCCCCTGCAGGAGAAACAGCCCGATGCTCAGTCCCAAGCTTGCAGAGTTTCCTGCATTCCCCCAGGGCAGGCAGGGAAGTGCAGCTGCCAGGAACCCTCAAGCTCCCTCTCCCTCTCCCCAGCAGTGTCTTCTATGTGCAAGCTGAGCTCAGGGACTCCAGCAGCAGCTAGCAGCATGCAGCCCATTTCTGCGGCGGAAAGGAAATTCTGCATGCACAATGTTAATTTCTGCAAAATTCTACATTGCACAGTGGTGCAGAATTCCCCCAGCAGTACCCCTTGCACCACACTGGGGTCCTAGGCTCACAACTGGCACCGAAGGGACAGCAGCGCCTACTACCATGGGCTGCAGTAACAGCCTGAAAGTTTAGGAATCTAACCGAGACTGGTGAGATTCCAGCTAGTTTCTGTCAGTAAGAGGGAGGAATTTGCAAGATGGCACACTGGTGTTAAAGAAGGTGTCTACTAGAGGAGCTTTTCACGGGTCTGTCTTGTCTTTTTGCAGGTTCCCAAAGACATCATAGAGGATGTGATGTCACTAAAACGCCCTGGACTACCACCTCTCCAGAGCTGCCAGCAGACCCCCCTGGGGCTGACTGTTCAGTTACAGAGACCTGCTGCCTTCCAGCAGGCCCTGAATTCTATTGCTGAGCTCACAAAGCCTTTCCAGTCCACAAGTGGGCAGAGTATTATCCTCAACTGCACACCCCTCTGGAGCCAGAGAAGCCTGGCCATGCTTAGCTTGAGCCATCTGAGAGCCATTCTAGTTACTGACCACTTGGCTGAAGTGCTCAGAATACAAGGGTCAGTGGATTGAATTCTCCAGCTCTTTAAATGCTCTTCCTTGGCTGCTTTACAGGCTCATGCTCAATGTGAGAGAGAGTAAAGAGCTTGTGTTTCATACCAGTTCTGCATGGTGAATGGTGTTTGTATTTGATTCTAGGCTGAATGTCCACCTGGTTCCTGCTGTGCCTGACGAAGGAATCCAGAAGTTCCTGCACCAGCTGAGAGTTGACTGGCCCTCGGAGTTGGAAACAACATTCATTCCTGAGGATGTTTTGGCCTTGAAGCAAGTCCTCAGCCAGTGCCCTTATGCTATAGTCCCAGGACTGGAACCAGGGCAGACGAGGCTGGCTGACGATGTAATATTTAAAGTGCATTTGAAAAACTTCCTGGTGCAGCAGAGCTTGGAGGGCTATGACCCCAACCTAGATGTCTGTCTTGGTAAGTGTCACACATTTAACGTTTGCTGTCTGATTGGGTGGGCACAAGGCTGCAGGTGGCTCCATTTTCATACAGAAAACAAGGGGCGTTTGGTCTCAAATCCCCCTTTTCCACTCCCTTTGCCCCTTCCTGGTTCTGGCGCACCAGCCTTTAGCAAGTCATGGCCCCAAAGGACACTGAGTGAGGCAACAACGGTTGGGATGGAGACAGGGTGCAAAGAGCTTGAACCTCTCTGTCTGAGTCTTTTCCTCCTCCTTGGCAGTGACTGAGGAGAAACTGCAGGTCCTGGCAGAGCTGCGACAAATGGCCTTGCGCTGTGCGGTGAGTAACCCTGCTGCTCTGGTAAACAGGGAACCCAGAGTGCCTGCCCTGTTCCTTCCTGGGCTTGGTGGGAGCCTATCTAACCAGGCTGCTGCTTTGCTGCAGGGCACGGGGCCGGGAGGCTGCTGCAGGGTGGTGCATGTGGTGAGCTGTGAGGGAGAGTTTCAGCAGCAGCAGGTGGATTTGCTCTGGAGGATGTTGGACCTGGGAGCTCACACAGCCTTGCAGGTGAGGCACGTCTCTGGCTCCCCCATTGCTGCCTCCCATGGCAGCACCCAGCAGAGGACAATGATGGGAAAGTGTTTCCTGCTGCTGTGTGAAGTTGTCTGGGTTGGGGTGTCTGAGCATGGCTCCCTCCGATTTCCCCCAGGAAGAACTCATGGTGAAAGGGGACCTTATCTCCTTGAAAACCTTCCTTTTCCTCCGCTGTAGCCTCCTCCTGTCCTTCTGGTCAAGCACTACAGATGAGAAAGGCAGTGTCCCTGCCTCCGAAGACCTTGATGCTAAGGTGATAGGGTATCGGAGGAGGTGGGTAGACGAAAGTGGAATTAATCACAGCACGGCTGGTTTCTTTTGACGGAATAAGCTGTGTCCTTACAGCGGTCTGGGACCATGCGTTCAGAGCCGGGGCTCAGGTTTGTGTGTGGTGCCCATCACCCTGGGATCTAAGCTGGTACTGTCGGGCACTCAGTATTTCATGCTTTCCAGTGCTGCCTGAAAGGGGAAAGCCCTTGGTGAAGTGCAAAAGGCCAGGGAGCTTTGTCCCAGGATTCACTCTCTCCTCCTCTCTCTCAGAAACACCTCGTCTGTGGGCCAGTGAAGGTCGCTAACTCCCCCTCTCCTGTGGGGGCACCCCAGTATTTCCAGTAAGTTGGCACTGAGCAAGGACTCTGCTGCAGCCGTTCAACCGAGCGCGTTTCACTGTGTTCTGCTGAGGTGGCTGATAATCCGGGTGTTTTTTCCTTCTGGAAAAGGGCTGCCCAACCTGCCAGCGTTGTAGAATATTCTGTAACCCTCGCAGTGCTTCTTCAGCACAACTCCTCTGTACAGAGGTGGGTAGCACAGCCAGGGAGGAGGGTTAATCGAAGTTCCACAGGGAGCACTGGGAAGAGAACCTTGGTGCCATGACTTCCAGTCTCAGTTTCAAGCCGTTAACCCTGATCTGCATAGCCCTGCAGGGCGGAGGAGCAGGCCTTGACTCCGCCCCACTTGCTCAGTGGAGGGCTAATGCTGTGGGAGGTGGAAAGAGAGGGGAAGCCCTTCTTCCAGCCTCTGTCCTGCAAAGACACTGTGGGGAGGTGAGGACAGAAGGAGGCAGGCCTGATAGGGTGTTGCTGCTGGATTGACAGCTCCCTGCAGCATCTCTGACGGGTGGGTCTGGGCATGGACAGTTGCGTATCCAACCTACTGTCTGCCTCCATTTCTTGCTCTGCTCTGGCCAGAGATTCGTGCCCGGGTCCGTGGCTGATGCAGGGCCCCGGGCAGGAAAGAGGTCTGCATCCTTAAGATTCTAATCAACGGCTTTCTGATTTCCTCGGCCACTGAAAGGCGGGAAAGGCCACTTAGACCTCCACTCTTCTGCTTCCTGTGAGGGGCCCAGCTCGATGAGGTGTGGCAAAGGCCCAGCTGCCCTCACATCATGAAGCAGGGTCCCATATTACCGGTTCAGTAGCAGAGGGGCCCAGTCTCTGGCAGCGTGGTCAGGAACACAGCCTTTCAGAGAGTGGGTTTCAGTTTGATGCTGTCCTTGCTGCACGAAGCTCTGTCCCAGGTTGTTTTCACAGCCAGTTCCAGCTTGCTGGGTTGCCACTCTGCTGCCCAAGAGAAATGAGCCCTGGTCTCTTAGCCCAGCCTCTCTGGGCTGGCAGAGCTGGAGCCAAAACCCTGGCAGCCAATGGGAGTGGGCAGAGATGTGACCAAGGGGGGATTCATTGCTACAGCACGCCAGTAGGAGTGCCCCTTTCTGCAAGGTGGCTCTTTTGGACGCTGTCCGATCCCCAGCTCTATTGGGTGGGTGTTGCCATGGTACTCAGATGGGCCAGGGCAGTGCCAAGTGCAGCTGAGAGCTGGCAAGGGGACGATAGCCCTGGGCTCTCTTGCATCACTGCATTTATTCCTCCCAGGCTTCGCAGGTGCCAGATGTACGAAGCCTCAGTCATGAAGTATGGAGACCTTGTTCAGGGTAAGGTTTCATGCCTTTGCTTGGCCAGTGGATGCTTCCTCCTGCTCCTGCACCTTCATTGGCCCAAGGAGACCAGGCAGCCCCTGGAGTCTCTTCGCCCTCAGGTTGCATTAGTGCAGGCAGCCGCTCACCAGAGCTAGTGGCACCCGCGGCTCCTCCTGCTGCACATTGGCTGTTGTGTGTGTGTGAAGTCTCTGGAATTAGCTGCTGGAGGAGTAGTGCTCATGGCTCTTCTCTCCCTGGCAGCACTACACCACGCTGCCACAGGCCTGCTTTTTCCAGAGTTCAGAGCCTTTCAGTAGCGCACCCGCATCCGAGCCACAGACATGGTCCATGGATTTCAAGCAGATTTGCAGGGTTCTCCCAGCCAGATCAGCAGGGACTTTAAGTCATTCCCACCATGAGTGTCTGCTGAGCCTCCGTGAAGGGTGGACGTCCAGTGAGGAGGCGTCCAAACCACCATCACCAGGCTACTAGCTGGGGCCTCAGCAGAGACCAATCGCTTCACAAGCAACAGCCAGCAAGCTCCCTCTTGCCCCCAGGCCAGGCTCCTGGGCAGGGCTGAGATATGACGATGGGGAGAGAAGTAGGGAGCATGCCCAGCCAGGGCCAGCATGGCATGTGGAGAGAGGAGGCGCTGGCCCCCACAGCCGTACCCCAGCTTCCTGCACTAAGCTCACAAAGCCCGTGTTCCCCAGGTGGTGGCTGGGCTGCCACCCTGACGTGCCCTTCTCTTCTGGCGAGAAGTGGACCTGTCCCAGCTATGACCACGAGTGCCCTGCTCATGGTGTTTGACTAGGGAGTGTGCAGGCTTAGCAGGTGGCATGGCTGATGGGCTCAGCCAGGCACTTCGAGTTGTATGTTCTTTGCCACAATTTCTGTGCAGATGACTCTTGGACTGAGATCATCAGCGTCTTGACATCAGCTGCCATGAGGTTTGAAATGCTGAGTACAGCCCATCAGAGTCAGGTAAGCACAAGAAGGAACCACGTTGCTTTTCCTTCCTGGTTACTAAGAGGCAGTCCCTGTGTATGCTGCCCCTTGGCATTAGAGGGGCCACAGGCAGTGAGCAGCATCCCACCATCTACAGCAGGGGTCCCCAACGCAGTGCCTGCGGAGGCCATGGCACCTGCAGAGGCATCTAAACGCGCCCACATCCTGCCCGGTGGTTGAGCAGCCACCGAAATGCCACCAAAATTTGGCAGCGACGCCTCTGGATGACGCTGCTTGCCACCAATAAGAAGCATCATCTAGAGGCATTACCGTCACAATTCGGTGGCATTTTGGTGGATGCTCAAAGGTTGGGACCACTGGTCTACAGGGCCTAGGAATGTAGGGAGGACAGATAGCTGGGAAAAGGCAGTCAGTACGTTTCAGGGAAAGGACTCTGAGACAGACAAGAACCTGGAAAGCCGTGACCCTGAGAGACCGAGGAGATAACACACAGCAAATCAGAGAGGAGCTTCTACAGCGATATTGTAGTGGAACAAGTTATTCTGAGCTACAAACCCAGAGCAAGACAGCAACAGCAAGTCTCCTGCCAGTCACCTGCAGCAGCGGGTTTGGGTGTGGCTCTTAGCACCAGGAGGAGGGGGAGAAATTAGAGGGACCTCAGAGACAAGTAACAAAAATAGGGATGGGTCAGGAAAGGCTTAGGAGGAAAGGTTAGAGCTAGACAGCTCTCTTTTGGGCTCCTAAATGGCTAAGGAGCAGGCCTTTGAAGGAGGTTAACGTGGGGAAGGAAGGGAATTGGTCAGGGTGTGTGTCATAGCTTCCTACTCAGATCTGAACCTTAGAGTTCAGAAAATGAGATGCTAGTATGAAACCTCCAAGCTTAATTACCAGCTTAGATCTGATAGCGCTGCCACCAGCCAGGAGTTCCAGTGCCTGGCTCACTCTGGTCTCCCCCAAAACCTTCCCTGGGGGACCCCAAGACTCAGATGCCCTGAGTCTCACAACAAAGGGAAATAACCCCCTCCCTGGATGACCCTGGAAGATCACCCTGTTTCAGTTCCTTGAAACGCAAACCAGAGAGATCAGGTTTCTCTCACCCTCACTCAGAGTCCCTGCAAATGCAAGCTTTGTAACTCTACCCAAAGAGATTTTCTCTTCTCCCTGTCTTCCCCTCTACAATTCCCTGGTGAGCTGCAGACTCAATCCCTTGAGCCCCCACTAGGAAAAAATCACAGGTCTAAAAGAAATTTATATAAAAAGAAAGAAAAGCATAAAAAATGTCTCTGTCTCAAGGTGACAATATACAGGGTATTGGCTTAAGAAAAAAAATGAATAAACAGCTTATCCAAAAGAAATACAATTTAAATATTCCAGCAACTACACACATGTAAATACAAAAAAAACAATATAAGCCTATTGTCTTTCTACCTTTGTACTCACAACTTGGAAAGAGAAGATTAGAAAGCCTGGAGATAGAGTGATCCCCTCAGAACTAGAGAGCAACAGACGACAAACACAACGCCAACTTCCTCCCTGAGATTTGAAAATCTTGTTTCCTGATTGGTCTCTGGTCAGGTGTTGGTTCCTTTGTTAATCCTTTACAGGTAAAAGAAACATTAACCTTAGCTATCTGTTTATGAACGCCCCCAAATCGCAGACAGTGGGGAACTCACTGCGGTGATATCTTTCTAGAACTTAAATAAACAGATTATAAACACATGCACTTTTACATATACTACTAAGTATGTAACATACAAGATTCTACATTTTAAGGACATTTTTAACAGTGTATTCTGGGAAACTCTCATAGGAGAGTGCATCAGCTACTTTGTTAGAAGCCCTAAATATGTTGAATTTCAAATCAAATTTTGGAGAGCTAAACCCATTGAGAAATTTCTTATTTTCCTTGGAAGTATGAAGCACTTAGCGCCATGGTCCAGTTTGTAGCGGAACCGCCGTCCCAAACGTATGGGCGTAGCTTTTCCAGGGCGACACAATGGCATAGCATTCCTTTTCACTGACTGACCAGTGACTTTCCCTTCAGACATTCTTGCTGGAAACACCGACAGGATGGAATGTGATCCGGTCCTTCCTGCAGAGAACTGCTTTATACCCGCTTAGATGCATCGGTGGTTACTAGGAATGGTTTTGTCAAAGTCCGGGCCTTAGCACCAGGTCAGACATGAGCATCGCCTTAAGTTGGGTAAAGGCCTCCTGACACTCATCATCCACTTAACTGTATTTGCTGGTCTTTTTGGTCAAGTCGGTCAGTGGGCGCGATTTGGCTGTAGTGTGGTACAAATTGCCTGTAATACCCGGACAAGCCTAAGAAGATTGGACCTTTTTTTTGACTTTGGACAGGCCACTTTTGGATAGCATCCACCTTGGCCTGTAGGGGGTTTATGGTTCCTCGACCCACCTGATGTCCAGAAGTCACTCTGTTTTGGCCGATTTGACACTTTTGGCCTTAACAGTTAGTCCGCCGCTGATGCGCTTAAGACCTTTCAGTGTACTAGTGTTCGGCGCAGGAGTCTGAAAAAATGGCCACATCATCAGAGGTAGGCAACTGCATATTCGCCCAGTCTGCTAGTAGACATCTACCAGCCTCTGGAAGGTGGCAGTGCATTCGCAGCCTGAAAGGACAGTACATTAAATTCATACACCCCCGCCTGGTGACGAATACTGACCTCCTTGCAGGTTCATCTAGCGGTACTGCCGTACCCCTGGTTAAGTCTATTGTAGAGATGACTGGGCACGTCCCAACTTTTCCAAAGCTCATCGTGCGTGGCATTGATAGTTGTCCGGACGAGTTACCGCATTTAGCTTACAGTAGTCCAGCAAAGTGTATTTCTCCATCTGGTTTGTACCAGAACCAGGAGTGCCCATGCACTGGTGGATGGGCGGATATACCATCTTAGCATGTTCTGGATTTCCGTTTTATAGCAGCTTGGGCATGAGGAGACACCCGGTAGGTGTGGTCTAATTGGGGTGAGCATTACCTGTGTCAATGGGACGGTATGCCTGTTCAGTCCGTCCTGGGGTGGCTGAGAACAATGGGCGAAGCTAGTGCACAGCTCTTTGATTTGTCGCGCTGCAGACGTTCCGATGGTTGAGAGGTTCACCTTTCCACGCCACTGTCCTTTTTCCCTTCGTAGTAGAACCAATCAGGCCACTCAGGTCATCTCCTCCCTGCACTGTAAATACAAACCTGTAAGTCTCTGGAATAAAAGGCTTGAGAGAATTAACATGGTACCTCAGGGCTTTAGGAGGAATTGGGAAATGCATGATGGTAGTTCACAGTTCCCAGGCGCTCTTGGACTGTGAATGGCCTTCCATGATGCTTCCATCTTATGGGCCTGTTGTGCTTTAAGACCATAACCTGGTCTTCTACCTTGAAGAACGCTCTCTGTATGTTTTATCGTACGGCCTTTTGCTCTTCGAGTACCTTTAGGTTTTTAGCAAGGGCTAAAGAGTGTCGAGGGTGCTTTGTAGGTTGCTTACAAAGTCCAGAATGTTAGTTCCTGGAGAAGGCATAAACCCTCCATTGCTGCTTCACCAACTGTAATGGCCCTTAACCTCGTGGCCATACACAAGTTAAATGGTGAAAACCCTAAATGGGATGGGTACAGCCTGTAGGCAAAAAGCAACTGCTGCAACACAAGGTCCCAATCATTGAGTGTTCGTTGACAAATTTATAATCATGCCCCCAAAGTTCCATTAAACTTTCGACCAGGCCATTGTTTGAGGTGGTATGGGTGGCAACAAGTGATTCAGCCATGTTTCCCACAGGTCTTCATGGTTCCTCTAGAAATTAGAATCCTGAATCTGTAAGGATGTCAGAGGGCCAACCTACCTGGCAAAAATGTCTGTTAGGGCCTGGCACACAGCTCTTAGCCCTGTGTTGCTAGAGTACTGCTTCGCCATCGGTAGCAAAGTCCATAAAGTAAATACGTACTGCTTCCCTTGGGCGTCTTTTTGGAAAGACCCAGAATATCCACAGCTACTCGCTGAATGGGACTCAATTATGGGAGTGGCTGGAGAGGGCCTTGACCAATTTTGGGCTTTCCCACTCTTTGGCATACCTCACAAGACCGGACATACTTGCAACGTCTTGCCATCCCTCCAGTGGAAGGACTTCCCCACCTGTCTTTGTTCTGTTCACCCAGCATGGCACTGGGATGATCATGGGCTAAGCTTAAGAGCTTCCCTGGTACTTAGTTGGAACACCAACTGTTTTTGCGGCTGCCATTCTTCCTGGTGTCCACCAGAAAGAATTTCTTGTATAAAAAGTTCTGGTATAACAACCGGATCGGTTAGAAGAGCTGAGAGGCGATGGGGTGCTCCGTGCCGCGCCCAAGCTTTCTGAAGGCTGTCATCAGCTTCCTGTTCAGTCTGGAACTGTCCCTTGAGGCTGGGGACACCAGTTCCTCTTAGACTGTGGACTTGGCTTGTCCCTCTGAAGCGATGTAGGTGATGGGGTTGATTCCATTGCGGGTGAACTGCTCTCCGCTGGTGCACCTGGTGGTATTTCAGGCTCTGGCTGAGCCTTTGGGTATGGTGTCTGCGCTTCTGCCAGTTCAGGCTCGCTGGCGCCCTCTGCGTTGAGTTGAGATGTTGTTGCGATTGTGGTGCTGATTGCTGTTCCAGTTCCGGGCCTGGACTGGAGTGCTGTGGCTGTTTCAATTGTTGACAGGGGATCCGGTCACTACCTCTGTCTGGGTCTCGGGTAACACAGACGGGGCTCTGTGCGGCTCAGGCGAGGAATGGTCTGGAAGCTTGCCTGGCTTGGCTGCGTGTAACCATTCCCATTCTCTTGGCCGCTTCACCTGGTTGGCCAAGTCTTCCCCAGTAGCATGGGGATGGAATAATTGTCATAGACTGCAAAAGTCCACTTTCCTGACCAGCCTTGTACTGGACAGGCAGTTCAGCTGTAGGCAAATCTACAGCTTGTGACATGAAGGGTAAATGTCACTTGGCCTTTGTTGATGAGTTTGGGTCCATGAAGGATTGGTGGATAGCTGACACTTGTCACCGTGTCTCTCCATGTGGTAACCTTCTTTCCGCCCACCCTCAAATTTTCCCTCGCTCCAGGGGATTTGAGGCATCTGGGCCTTTGGGTCGTTGCTGTGAGGGTGGTGTATGAGTTGTACTCGTTGGGGTTCTTTGGGCAGTTGGCCTTTATATGTACCAGTTTACACTTAAAGCATCTTCCGGCTGACTGGTCACTGGGTCGAGGTGATTACTGGAGGAGATGGTGAGGTGGAAGAATAGGGTGTCTGTGGCTTTCCTTGGTTGTAGGAGGGTCTTGATTGCCCTCGTTGTAGGGTTTATTGTCGGTGTGCCCCCGGGTATTCATTTCCTTGACAGTAGCTTTCTTGCTTTCTGCACTTCCATCCATTTGGCTCCAACTCCCCGCCTCAGTAGATTTTTGGGTTTTCTCTTGTATGTACCGTGTTATTCCTCAGGAACACCGCCAAGAGACTGCTCATTTGTATGAGGAGGTGCAGTTCGTCCAGGGATTTAACATTGGTTCCTGATATCCAGGCCTCCATAATTTTCAACGTAATAGGCGTGTCGGAAATGAACATTGGTTTCCTCTTTGGTTCTGAAACGCCGACGGGCATGATCCGTTATCCCCATTCTGAATCTGGCCTTGGTTGAAACAGTTTATAATCGTTCATCTGTCTTGCATTTCAGCGGCACCTCTGCTAAGGGTCCACTGAGCTGTGACCTCAGCTCTACCATGTACTGGTCTTCAAGATGCTGTACCCAAGGCATGCTCTTTCAAAATTTTCTAAGAAGGCTCAGTGTCATCACTGCCTTGTAGGTGGAAATTTCTTGTGCTGTGAACCATATTGGCGAAGGGTTGTTAGGATTGGCTGGAGCATTTTGCCTAGCTCGCTAACTCCAGTTCATGCTTCTCTCTTTTTCCTCTCTTCACTTTCTTTTTTGTTTTTCCATTTCTTTTTGTTGTTTCTCCCTCTCTCGTTGGGGGCTGCATCTTTGGCTTCTTGTTTCTTTTATGGCTGCATCCTTGGTTGCCTGTTCTCTTTTGAGCTGCCAGTTTGATTTGTTCTTCTTTTCTTTCCACTCGACCTCTTTTCCCATTTGTCGCCTGTGCTCGCGTCTTTGATTTGTTCTGGATTCAGTTTTCCTGGAAGTCATGGTTCCGTTTTCTGTGTTGGGTGCCCTCTGGTGTTTATTGTCTGAACTGCTGTTCCTCTGCTGCCTGTTTGGTTTTGCCTAGCAACAGTGCCTTTTTTTTCTTCGTCTAGCTAATCTTTCAATGTAAATTAAACCAAAAACCATTTATTTGCATGTGTGTTCTGCTGGGTACTTGACTCACGTCGGAGTTCTATTGTTTAACAAATACCCTTTGTCAAACTTAATGGTCCTTGCTTAATATGCAAGCCAAACTGACAACGAGAGAAACAGAAAATATTTTTTTCCTCTGGATCCTTTCAAACCCAAACCCTTCTCTCTGCTTAAAACCCCTAGCAGAGAAAAAAATATAATATCCTACTGGTTCTGGATTCTTATCTTTATCCCACGCTAGCCAACATGTCATAGCTCCCTACTCAGATCTGAACCTTAGAGTTCAGAATGAGATGCTAGCAGAACCCCAAGCTTAATTACCAGCTTAGATCTGATAGCGCTGCCATCAGCCAGGAATTCAGTGCCTGACTCACTCTGTCTCCCAAAACCTTCCTGGGGACCCAACTCAGATGCCCTGAGTCTCACAACAAAGGAAATAACCCCTCCCTGGATGACCCTGGAAGATCACACCTGTTTCATTCCTTGAAACGCAAACCAGAGAGATCAGGTTCTCTCACCCTCACTCAGAGTCCTGCAAATGCAAGCTTGTAACTCTAACCCAAGAGATTTTCTCCGTCTTCTCCTCCACCATTCCCTGGTGACTGCAACTCAATCCCCTGAGCCACTAGGAAAAAATCCAACAGGTCTAAAAGAAAAAAAGACATAAAATGGTCTCTGTCTCAAGGTGACAATATACAGGTTATGATTTAAAAGAAAAAAAATAAACAGCCTTATCCAAAAAGAAATACAATTAAAACATTCCAGCAAACTAACACATGTAAATACAAAAAACCATATAGCCTATTGTCTTTTCTACCTTTGTACTCACAACTGGAAAGAGAAGATTAGAAAGCCTGAGATAGAGTGATCGCCTCAGAGACTAGAGCAACAGACGAGAACAAAGAAACACACACCAAAACTTCCTCCCTTGAGATTTGAAAATCTTGTTCCTGATTGGTCTCTGGTCAGGTGTTGTTCCCTTTGTAACCCTTTACAGGTAAAGAAAATTAACCCTTAGCTATCTGTTTATACAGTGTGACGACAAACCAAGGGATGAAACGAAGCAAAACAAATGGAGCTGATGATCGGGAATCCTTTGCTAGCAGGGAGCCTTTAGTAACCGTGCATTGGTCTCCAAAAGCATGGATGGGGCCCTTGTGTTGATGTGTGAATGGTCAGGGGAAAGCTGTGGCAAATCTGCCCTGAGGAAGCATTCCATGGTTCCAGCTGGGGCTAGGTGTGACTGTACTTGCCCAACTCTTCTTCCCCCAAAGAATAAATGTAAAGTAATGCACATTGGAAAAATAACCCCAACTATACATTCAAATGTTGGAGGCTAATTTAGCTACGAGTCAGGAAAAGTTCTTGGAGTCACCGTGGATAGTTCCTTGAAGATGTCTACGCAGTGTGCAGAGGCGGTCAAAAAAAGCAAACAGGATGTTAGGAATAATTAAAAAGGGATAGAAATAAGATTGAGTATCTCTTATTCCCTATATAAATCCATGTCCCATCTCGAATACTGTGTACAGATGTGGTCTCCTCACCTCAAAAAGATACACTGGCATAGAAAAAGGTCAGAAAAGGGCAACTAAATATTAGGTTGTTTAGAGAGTTCAATGAGAAAGATTAAAGAGGCTAGGCCTCTTCAGCTTGAAAAGAGACTAAGGGGGACATGATAGAGGTATATAAATCATGAGTGATGTGGAGAAAGTGGATAAGAAAGAGCTATTACTTATTCCCATTATACAAGAACTAGGAGTCACTATGAAATTATAGAAGGTTTAAAACAATAAAAGGAAGTTCTTCATGCAGCGCACATCAACTTGTGGAACTCTTACCTGAGGGCGTGTGAAGGCTGGGACTATAACGGTTAAAGGGAACTGGATAAATTCATGGTGGCTAAGTCCATTCATGGCTATTAGCCAGGCTGGGCTAAGATGTGTCCCTAGCCTCTGTTTGTCAGAGGGCGGAGATGGATGGCAGGAGAGAGATCACTTGATCATTGCCTGTTGGGTTCACTCCCTCTGGGGCACCTGAGATTGGCCACTGTTGGTAGACAGATACTGGGCTAGATGGACCTTTGGTCTGACCCGGTACGGCCGTTCTCATGTTGTGTTAGAAGGCCAGAGTCAGATCCCACCAGGGGAAAGTGGTGCAGGGGCTCATGGGAATAGGGATGAAGTAGCCATTGCTGGGCAGACCACTGAGGAAAAAGTGAGAGAGGAACGGAGCTGGTTTCCCCCCCCCTCAGATTTTCCTCGACCTGGAGGACAGCAGCATCTCCACAAAGGGAACGAAAAGCGGAGCCTTTGTGATGTACAACTGCGCTCGGCTTGCTACGCTCTTCAAATCGTACGAGCAGGCTGTGGAGCAAGGTGAGTGCCAGGACTGCCTGGCCAGTCAGCTGCGGGCAGGACGCTCTGCTCAGCTCAGGCCCCGAACCAATTCAGGGAACGACCTCTGGGAGTGATGGCAGCAATTGGCCAGGCTAGGTCTTACTGCTCGTCAGGGCCCACGAGAGGCTCCAGGGACTCAGGGTGGATGGACTCATAGCCCTCGGTCTGACTGAGCCAGAAGGCAGAGAAAATCCTTTGTGAATGGGCCTGCAACAAGCAGTCTGACAAAACCGCTCCAAGGGGTGGGGTCCAACAAGCCAGGCAGGCCCAGCCTACTCACCAAGCCCAGCAGGGTTCAGGCCAACGGCCCCAGCATCACAGCAGGAAGGGGCTGGGAAGGCTTCCCCCTGCAGTGGGCTGGAAACAGCACCAAAAGTGATGGATGATGTGACTGAGGCAGCTTCGCTCACTGGGAAGGATCTTTTATGTTAGATTCCTCCAGGCAACAAACCCCTGCCCATCTCTGAGCTGCTGCCAATTGCAGATCTTCCCCAGATCTGTGTAACTAGGCACTGAACTTCTATTCCAGGTGCATACCCGGCCTTCCCCCCAGCATCAGAACTGAACTTCTCCCTGCTCAGAGAAGAGGTGAGTGGCCCAGGGTGAGGGCCTGGACCAAGAGACCCAGGGCTGGAGGGGCTGCCAGTCAAGCTTATTCTCACTTCCCCCCTCACCCCACCCCCAGCCATTTCTTCCTGTATTTGGGAGGATCAGATCCACTGGAATCTCAGACAGCCCAGAGTTCAGACTGGCTCCCAGGAGAACCATCAGTGGGCCTGATGGCTCTGTCCTCCCCTGCTCTGGCTTCCAGTCCTCTCCACCTTCCAGTCCTGCGGGGCTATCCGAGCTGGGCATGGGGTGAGGGGAGAGAGCTCCGGGGGCTGCTGGGAGGTGACTGACATTTCTATTCCTTCCATAGGGCGAATGGCTTTTGCTGTTCAACTACATTCTTCCCTTCCCAGAGACCCTGAGCCAGGCAGCACAACTGCCCCTCTCCAGCAAAGGGATTCGAATCACAGCCAGCACAGAGGCGGTGAGATCAGCGACTCTGGGGGCGGGGATGATCTGCAGGCTACCATCCGCCCACCCCCCGCTGAGGGCTCTGGGCAAGCTGGCTTACTGGGGACAGAGCCCCAGGCGGATGCGAGAGCTGCTCCAGCCTGGAGGTTTGCAGGTTGTCTGTGGAGCACTGGAGAGGGCTGCTTTGGCGCTGGAGCCACTGTTCTTGAAGATTCATTATATGGCTGCAGTGCCTTGAGGTTCCAGTCAGAACCAGGGCCTGCTGAGCCCTGTAGAGTTCAGTCTGATCTATCACAAGCTGCAAATTAGTTTGGCAAACAGGAGTGCAGGGAGGACAAGTAAGCAAAAGCCTGCAGGGACTAAGCCTGGCTGCTGCTAAATAACCCTCTTCCAAACAGCGGCACCCCTTGCTGCCTTGCGGGGGGCACAGCATTGTGCCTGGCAGGAGGGGGGGGGTCTGCAGGAAAGCATGCTGCCCTTACACGTTCGTTCATGGAGGGAGGGACTGATTACAGGGCAGCGGTGAGCGAATGGGTGTCCCAGGCTGACAGGCCTAGCAGTGTGGTGGGGCAGTTCGGGGCAGGGGTGGAGAACAGGGAGCTAGTCTCTTGTGTCTGCCTCCAGGGCATTGCCCCAGGGGGACTGTCCGAGAGGGGATAACCCCAGCAGTCTGGCCGGGCACCTCAACAGCCTGGCGAATGAATGATTCAAGGCAGAGGCAGGCTGGCCACAGGTCCAATGGAGGCAGCAGCACAAGCTGCCTTGCTGAGAGCAAGAGGAGCTCATGCTCTGTGGCCCATCCAGTCCTTCGCCTCTCTGCTGAGCTGGCCAGGCCCAGGGTGCTGTGCAGCAACGTGTGTCCATGGGGCCCTGGCCACTGCGGTTACAGGCAGGCTGCTAGCCACCTTCTGCTGGGCTCCTCTCTGGGCATTTGTATAAAGCAGTCGTGCAAGCAGCCTCTAATTGTGGTTCTCCGCTGGGACTGAGGCCCAGGCTGCTCCCTAGAGCACCTCCTCTGAGGGCCACTGCTGCTTTCCCATTCCTGGGAACCCAGCATGTCAGTAGGAGCCCCCCGTTCCTAGCCCCAGGGAGGAGACAGGTGTGGAGCTGCTGGCTCCAGCCAGGCAGTGCTGGACGTAGGGGCAGTTGGCCAGGACCGCGATGGGGTGATTGACTAGGCAGACCGGGTGTCACTGTGCAGCCACCTAGCAGGGAGCGAGCACACAGTCCCTGACCACCCCCGGGAAGGAAGGTTTCTAGCAGCTCTGCTTTGTGTGGCAGGTGTGCAAGTTCCTGATCCACCTGAGCATGGACTTCAGCTCCTACTACAACCGCGTTCACATACTGGGGGTAAGCGGGGACCCTCCTGGGAAACAGCCTGCTCTCCCTCCCGCCCTGCCACGGCAGCAGCAGCTGCTGCTCTCCCTCTTGCCCTGCAGGCTTCAGTGCCCAACTGGGCGTGCCCCTCCATGGGAAGTGAATGGGATGGCAGTGCACTAACGGGGTGCCCAGCTAGGAAAGCCTGGCTTGCTGGCTAGGGCACACTCCCCCTGCCCAGCTCAGTGGCGGAGGACACCCATCCAGCAGGGGGGCTGCGACAATGGGGAGAAAAGGAGGAGGGACTCCAGGACGCCTTCCCTACACTGAGCAGGAGCTGTGGGGAGCCCTGCCCCTGGAGCACAGGGAAGCTGCAGCCGCTGCCCCCTCTCTTCCAGGAGCCACTGCCTCACTTGTTCAGCCAGATGTTTGCTCGGCTACAGCTGATGAGAGGAGTGAGAGACGTGATCCACAGGGCCCTGGCTACCCTCCACCTGCCTCCTCTCAGCCAGATCTGAGCCATGCGGCCACCACGCAAGTGCCAAACGGGAGCGCAGAGTCTGTTGTGAGGAGTTAAAGGGTTAACCCTGTTTTAGAGGGTGGGGGAGGGGTTCCCCACAGGTTTAGCTGCTCTCTGTTTTGGAGCAGAAGGGGTTAAATGCCCTTTCCACAGCTAGTGCAGCCGCACTGCTGGCCCCCCAGCCGCTGTCAGCCCTTGGCAATCTGGGGCACCCGCAGGCCAGGCCAGGCCAGGCCAGGCCTCAGTTGTGTTGGAACAAGTGCTCCTTTTGGCTGTTTCGCTCTGAACTGGCGCCAGGGACACGTGTCCCTGCCCCGAGCCTACAGCCTTGGTGTTTGGGTCCCAATACACATTGTTATGGAGCAGGGGCTGTTTTCTTGTTTAACCCCCGCCACACCCTCCGCCCTTCCAGTCCTGGGCCCCCTCCCCCAGCTCTGCCGTGCCCCGATAGAGACCCCCGCCCCACAGCTCTGCCGCGCCCCGATCCAGACCCCCCCTCCACAGCTCTGCCGCGCCCCGATCCAGACCCCTGCCCCCCAGCTCTGCCGCGCCGCGATCCGACCCCCGCCCCACAGCTCTTGCCGCGCCCCGACAGACCCTCTGCCCCCAGCTCTGCCGCGCCCTGATCCAGACCCCCCCTCCACAGCTCGCCGCGCCCCGATCCAGACCCTCTGCCCCCAGCTCTGCCGCGCCCCCGAGTCCAGACCCCCCCTCCACAGCTCTGCCACAGCCCCGATAGAGCCCACCGCCCCCCAGCTCTGCCGCGCCCCGATCCAGACCCCCCCTCCCAGCTCTGCCGCGCCCCGATCCAGACCCCTGCCCCCAGCTCTGCGCCGGCCCCGATGCCAGACCCCCCTCCAAGCTCTTGCGCGCCCCGATCCAGACCCCCCGCCCCACAGCTCTCGTCCGCGCCTGATCCAGGACCCCCCGCCCATCCAGACCCCGCCCCACAGCTCTGCCGCGCCCGATCCAGACCTTCTGCCCCCAGCTCTGCGCGCGCCCCGATCCAGACCCCCCTCACACAGCTCTCGCCGCCCCGCATCCGACCTCTGCCCCCAGCTCTGCCGCGCCCCGATCCAGCCCCCCCTCCACAGCTCTGCCGCGCGCCCGATAGAGCCCCGCCCCACAGCTCTGCCGCGCCCCGATCCAGACCCCCTCCACAGCTCTGTCCGCGCCCCATCCAGACCCTCTGCCCCCACTCTGCCGCGCCGATCCAGACCGCCCCACAGCTCTGCCGCGCCCCGATCCAGACCCCGCCCCACAGCTCTGCCGCCGCCCCGATCCAGACCCCCCCCCCACAGCTCTGCCGCCGCCCCGATCCAGAGCCCCCCCACAGCTCTGCCCCCCGATCCAGAGCCCGCCTCCACCCAATGTCTGCCCCCGCCCCACAGCTCTGCCGCGCCCCGATCCAGAGCCCGCCTCGCAGCCCAATCTGCCCCCGCCCCACAGCTCTGCCGCACCCCGATCCAACCCCCTCCACAGCTCTGCCGCGCCCCGATCCAGACCCTCCCAGCTCTGCCCGCCACCCGATCCAGACCCCCCGCCCCAGCTCTGCCCGTGCGCCCGATCCAGACCCCCCCCCCACAGCTCGTGCCGCGTCCCGATCCAGACCCCCTCCCAGCTCTGCCGCGCCCCGATCCAGACCCCGCCTCAGCCATTGCCCCCGCCCCCAGCTCTGCGCGCCCCGATCCAGAGCCCCGCCTCCAGCCCAATCTGCCCGCCCCACAGCTCTGCGCACACCCATCCAGACCCCCCCGCAGCTCGCCGCGCCCCGATCAGGACCCCCTCCACAGCTCTGCCGGCCCCGATCCAGACCCTCTGCTCCCAGCTCTGCTGCGCCCGCGATCCAGACCCCCCACAGCTCCTGCCGCACCCGATCAGACCCCCTGCCCCCAGCTCTGCCGCGCCCCGATCCAGACCCCCCCTCCACAGCTCTGCCGCGTCCCGATCCAGACCCTCGTGCCCCCAGCTCTGCCGCGCCCCGATCCAGACCCCCCCCACAGCTCTGCTGCGCGCCCGCATCCAGACCCTCTGCCCCAGCTCTGCGCGCCCCGGTCCAGACTCCCCCCCAGCCACCAATCTGCCCCCCCCACAGCTCTGCCGCACCCCGCCCAGAAACCCCACCCCACAGTTCTGCTGCATCCCAATCCAGACCCCCACCCCACAGTTCTGCCGCGCCCCGATCCAGACCCCCCCCTCCACAGCTCTGCCGCGTCCCGATCCAGACCTCCCCCTCCACAGCTCTGCCGCGCCCCGATCCAGATCCCCACCCCAGCCCAATCTGGGCCCCCCCCACAGCTCTGCCGCGCCCCGATCCAGACCTCTGCCCCACAGCTCTGCCGCACCCGATCAAGACCTCTGCCCCCAGCCCAATATGCCCCCCCCAGCTCTGGCGCACCCCAATCCAGACCCCCCCCACAGCTCTGCCGCGCCCCAATCCAGACCCCCCCCGTCCACAGCTCTGCCGCGCCCCAGTCCAGACCCCCATCCCAGCCCAATTCTGGCCCCCCCCCAGCTCTGCTCACCCCGATCCAGACCCCCCGCCCCCAGCTCTGCCATGCCCTGATCCAGTCCTGGGCCCCCGCCCACAGCTCTGCCGCACCCTGACTCAGACCCTCCCCTCAGCTCTGCAGCACCCCGATCCAGACCCCCACCCCTACCCACAGCTCTGCCTCAGGCCCATCCCCCACTGCCCTGTCTAGACTCGTCAGCCCAACACAGCCTGACGGGCTCAGCAGTGAAGTGAGGCCCTCCAAGCGAGCTGGCAGGAGTGGTAACCCTGTGCTCTACGTGGCACTGGCTGCGCCGCTGCTAGCAAGCCCCGACAGAAGATCCCGAGTGAAGCAGAGGCTGAAGCTTTCCTGCCCCAAGGACCACAAGACTCTCCCAGTCAAACACTAGCCCCTGAAACTCCCAGGGCAGCACCCTTGCACCGAGACAGCACCGTACCTGTCCTGGCCTGCTGGTCCCCAGCACTATCTTCCCCGTTTCTCCCAGGCACCTGGCTCCTCCCGAAAAATGGGGTCACTTCCATCTTTGTGGTGCAGCCTGGCTAGCTGGTGACTCCCGCTGTGGGCAGTGCTGACCCTCAGCCAACTGCACTGGTCACAGAGAACAGCGTGCCTGTTGCCTGCAGCCCCCGTGCCTGCCTAGGCTCCTCCAGGGGCTGCCCTTTGCTTTGCTCTCCTGAAGAGCCACCTCTGGAACGTCACTCGGGCTCCACCCTGTCTCTTGGGATGGTCCACGTCAGGCTGGTGTGCTGCGAGGGCGCAGAGCAGTGCACAGGCCACCTGCCCCTGAGGTGCAGTGTCCCTCGTTCTGTGCTCCTCACTTCCCCTGCAACTCACCCTACATGACAGCCAGAGCAGCAGCTCACCTGAGCGACTGGCCCAAGGGCCTCAGATCTGTCAGTGCACAAGACCTGGGCTGCACAAAGGGGCCTGGCACAGCCTCTGCAAACTGCAATCCACATCTATGAAATATGCATGTGACGCTTGGAGAGGATGTAACCCCAGCCAGCCCAGGCTGCAGGGCACTGAATTACTGACCCTGAGCTGCAAAGCCAGCAGTGCAAAGCATCTCCTAGCGCATTGCACCCTGGCCCCAAGACCTCAGGGCACATGGCAAAGTGCAGGCACCACCCACTGGAGGAGCCTGAGGATGGGTAACAAAACTGCTCATGGCAGTGGCACTTGGGGTCTGCTGGGCCCTGCGCCCTGTTAGCGTGTTCCCCAGCAGCTGCCATCTCAGCTTGGGACTAGGATGTCTCTTTCGTCCAGGTGGTGCTGTCAGACCCTGACCCACAGTGGTGGGACCCCTCTAAGGACTCTGCAGTCAGGACATGGTGTCCGGCACAGCCAAGCTAGGCAGCCCTCCAACGTCCATCCTGAAGCTGAGCAGCCGGCCAGCACACATCATGCCGAGCATGTATGCAGCAAGGCAAGAGTGCAGGGGTGGGTGTCAGAACGCCTGGGTTCTGTCCTCAGCTCCATGGGACCCTGCTTGTCACTCCCACATCATGACTCAGTTTTGCCATGTGGCAGACAGGGATCAAGCTGCCTTGCACCAGCTCCCAAGAGATATGGGGCTTCATCAGCATGTCAAAGGCTTGCAGACCCCTGGGGTACGGGGCTCCGGAACAGCCAAGTGTTATTAGGGTTACTGGTGGGCCTGGGCAAGGCCCCACTGGGTTCCCAGGCTGCCTCTGCCCAGAGGGAACTGCCAGCGTTTGAGATGCATCCTCAGCTGACGTGCCAGCTCCCTGGGGACTAGGACCAGGGTGAAGCGGCAGGATGGAGTGCCAGCTGGAGAGAGGGTTTAGAGGCCTGGTGACAATGGAAGCAAAGGGCTATGGGGGCCCTGCGGTTCCCGTGGCAACAGGCAGGCTGCCCCCCCCCCGCCCCCAATAAGGCAGCTCAGGCCTTGCCATGTGCTCTCCTTTATTCCAAAGCCCCGCAGGAAGGGAGCTGCTGGGTATCTGCTCCGGCCATGCACCAGACAATCTCCAGGCCCTGCCCGCAGAGCACACAGCCATAGCCCCGCTCCTTGGTTCCCCAGGAATCCAGCTCAGCCACATCTGCCACGTGGCAGAACCTGCTGCCCAGGAAGACGAGGCTGTCCTTGCCCAGACGCCAAAGCATCAGGCGCTGGTCCACAGAGGCAGAGACCAGCAGGTCTGGCTGCAAGACCCTGAGTCCTGTCACATGGGCCGCGTGGGCACATGGCCTTGAGAACGCCTCCAGCAGGAGAATGCGAGCCCCGGCACTGGCTCCAGGGGGCACTACGGCCCAAGGAAGGGAGGGGGATGGTTCACTCAGGGCTGTATCCACAGCAATGAGACAGATGTGGATGGAGCCGTCATCACTGCCACTGGCCACCAGGTACTGTCCTGCCGCTGTCTGCCGAACGTGGAGGCTATTCACGCCACAGCTGTGAGCCTGGACAGTCAGGGACGGGGCCGCCAGAGCTGAGAAAAGAAGAGCTCAATGACAACCAAGGGCATGCAGCAACAGTCACCTCTGCTGTAAAGGAAAGTGGCTGCTGCCATGGCTGCCAGGAGATGCCCCGGGGAGTCAGCCCCAGGCACCGAAAGCTGGGAAACACCTACCAAGGGGCTGCAGCTCTCCACTCTCCAACTCCCGGGCGGCTGCAGCATGCTCAATGGTGGCAGTTATATCCCAGAATGCAATACTCCCATCAGTGGCTGCACTGCACAGGAAGTGTCTCCTGGGAAACCAAACACATTGGGGGAGGTTCCTGGCTAAACTAAATGTAGACTGTTCAGTGCGCAAACCAGCTGCCCTAGATGGGACTCAATGGGGAGTCGGCAGCGATTCCAGCCCCTGCAGTGAGCAAACCTTTGGATCTCGGCTCCTCCGTTCTCCAGCCTTTAATCCGACCACAGAGCCATAGCACCCTGAGCCGCCACAGCGAGGCTGAGGCCTGCAGCTGTCCTGGCCCTGGAGTGCTGGTGAGGGTATGTTTGCCAGGCCAGAGCAATCTGCACACAAAGCATCCCTAGATCCCTGCAGGACGGAGACTGTGGGACCACGCTGGCTCCTACCCTTGCAAGCTCTGCTGGGATTAATGCCCTAGTTCAGATGGGAGAATTGGCGGTCAAGATCCAAGGCAAAGCTATCCTGAGGGTGAGGGGTGCTGGCCAGAGGGGGCATGAGCCTGCCTGTACCCCTCCCCTTTGTCTGCTCTCCTCCAATCACAGCTGAAAGCGCCTCTCCCCATCTAGCTGCAGGGAGGCCCGATGCGGAATAGTGCTCACCTCCTGTCTCCCGCTACCCTCTGCGTAAATGTCTCCACTTTCAGGACACAGCGCTGGTGGTGAAAGGAATCGGCCACAAGCAGCAGCTTCTGGGCAGACTCTAGCATCAGGAAGATCCTGCAGTAGCAGCAAGGGGAAGGCAGTCAGGGCAAGGGAGCGGGGGCTGGGGGGGCACAGATTTCACTGCAGCTCTGCCCAGGTGCCCGCTCTCCTGCCCCTGTGGCTAGATTCAGGGTATGTTCTCCCAACCCAGAGAGGCCGGGAGCAGCTGGGGAAGGGGGAGCACTTTCCAGCCCCTGCACACAGGTGGAGTTAGGAAGGCCAGGGGAGCAGCTGCTTTCATCGAGCCCACTCTGCTGCGTCTCTTCCTCCAGGCTTTGCACTCCTTCTGGATCATACTGTGTCTCCTTCCCCTGGCAAGCTGGAACAGGCCAGGCCATTGGGGGAAAGCAGGTCTCTGGGATCAGAGACAAGACTCTTCCTTACCGGACAGATCCATCACTGCAAGCAGCAGCCAGGAATAGGCAGGGAGCATCGGTACCAGCCACAACTGCAATGGACATGTACCTGGAGCAAACACAGCAACCAGTCAGCCCATTGGCCAGGCAGATGGCCAGCAGCCCCACAGCATGACTACAACCCCCAGCACAACACACTGCACAGCTCCAGCCTCTCAGAGGAGACAACAGGAGGGACTGAGTCCACACCCTTGTCCCTGCCTCCACCCTGGGGGCGGCAGAGCCCACCAGCCTGGCAATCTCCAGGTCGACTGGAGGCATGAGGGACACTGGGTGAGCTCTCCAGGACAGGAGGGCAAAGTCCCATTCCAGCTGGTCCCTCAGCTATGTGACTGGAGGGAGGGGAGAAGAGAGCTCTGGCGCAGACAGACTGAAGAACTGAGGACTGCAGGGGTCTTACGCTCGCTCTCCAAGGCCGTGATAGAAACTAGGTCCCCATCTGGCCCAGCCCACATCCCTGTTTCCCTGGGGAAGGCCGGGGTGTTACCTGGTTTCTGGGTCCATCTTGATGACTCTGTGCTTGTTCCTCATGTGATCCCAGTGCTCGTCCAGGTGGTGGGAGGCCACGTGGATGACCTGGCAGGTCATGCCACTCCTGGCATCATGGTCACAGCTGAGCAGGAGCCTGTAGCACTCTATCTGAGCCCTGGCCCCGGCAGAGAACAGGACAGCAGACCAGTTAGATGTCTCCTCCTGCCAACTGCCACTGGCCACGGCCAGAGCTCTCACGCTTGAGATGTGGTCGCCGATGGCTGCGAGTGGAGCCAATGAATGGGACGACTCACTGACGGCAATCACGTTGGAAGTCATGTCCTCACTGCTGGTCACAAGGATATCCACCAGCCAGCACCTGTGGGCCCTTATTGTGCCCACGTGCCGCACGCATGTCAACTCCCGCCCATGCAGAGGCTCTCTCAGCACGTGCTGCCTGCTGGGCCCGCACCTGCTCTGATAGACCAAGACGTCCCCAGACTTGACGTAAGCAAAGACCTCGGAAGCAAGGCCGCGGCCATAACTCCATGAGCGGTGACCCCCGCCGCATGGCACACAGTGCAGCTTCTCGTTGGTCCGGGTACTCCACAGCACAAAGTGGCTGGCGTGGAAGCCCAGCACCAGCAGGTTCCCATCAGGGGTGAAGTGCAGCTGTTCGATCCACTCCAGCCCTTTGCATGGCTTCTGCTTCCTGAGCACCTGCAGCTGCTGGTCCTGCACTCGCAGCTGGTGGTAGCAGCCATCCCTGCCCGTGCTATAAATAAAGCCATCATGACAGGTCACTGAGGTCACGCCCAGCTTCCCATGAAGCCCAAACAGCAGGGAAATGGGGCCTTGCATGGGGCGGTTTCCTTCCCCCTGGGAAGAAATCAAACCTGGCTTGTCACCCGAATCTTTACAGACCAAACCATGACCCATAGGGTCATCAGCAACATCTCCTTGTCCCGCCTTTAGCGTTTGTTCTGTATCTGTACCAGATCCCAGAGCTGTACTGCAGGGAAACAGCATCAGGGAGCCCCTGCGGTCACCACAGACTAGACGCCCCTCCTGGGGCAAGAAGGCAATGCTTGTATGCCACCGGTGCCTGCAGACTGGCAAGAGATAGCAACATTTCTCCACCACTGAAGCCACTCGTCCGGAGGAGCAGCAGGAGACCTCCAGCCAGAGTAGAACACCCCCTGGGCCAGAGGCAAAGAGCACATGCCTGCTGGGATCCCCACCTGGGCACACGGCCCAGCTCAGGCTGTGGACCTTCCCCCCATACAGCCTCTTCTCCTCACTTTCCGTGGGGCAGCAGAGGGGGAAGACTTTGACATGCCCTGTCAGATTGCCCATGGCACACAGCACGATGCCATTGGCTAGCTGCACAACTTCCAGGAGACTATAGGCCTGATAGTTTGCATCCTCCATGACCAAAGCCCAGCGTTTAGAGGCCAAGTCGTAGCTGTAGATGGCCCCCGCATCAGTCATCACAAGGAGCCGGCTTGCGTCCACCAGCTTTACGGCTTTAGGGGATCCATTCCTATGGGGCGGGCTGAAGTTTAGCTGCACAAGGCCATTCCCATTGGATTCAGGTCCTCTAATGTGCCAGAGTCTAACTCCAGTGTCAGCCCCACCTGTGGCCACCCAGCCCCGTGCCTCGTGGACAGCCACTGCCCTGACACTGCGCCCTTTGTGCCCTCTAAAGCTCTGAACAACCTCTCCCTTGTAGTTCCACACAATGCAGGCAGAGTCCTCCCCGATGCTGATGAGATAGTCACTCAGCAGTCTGACAGACCACACCCTTGACTGGTGGCCATAACACACCAGGAGGCAGTGCACCGGATCACGAGGCGCTTGCAGGTCCCCAACATCCCACACCCTAATGCTCCGGTCATCCGAGGCTGAGGCCAATATGCCTTTGCTCTTCAAGTAGCAGATGCTAAAGATGACTCCGTCGTGTCCACTGACCCTCCTCTGGGGTTTTATCCTCGCTTCTTCATCGCTCCCGTCAGCCACGCGCCAGACCAGAAGCTGGTTAAAGACTGTGCCAGCCACTACCACCAGCTCATCCCAGCTGTCTCCAACCAGATAAGCAGAGTAGAGAATACACTTCTCCTCGCAGTGCAACTCCCGCAGGGTCCTGTGACTGGCATAGTCATAGAGTGCCACAGAGTTATGGCCAAGGGCCAACCCAACATAAGTGAGGGTCCCTGTGTTGCCTGCCAGCCACTGCAGATCCCATATCCAGTCATGCAGCTCACAGAGCTGGCAGAGTTCAAACAGACTCACTTCCTTCCCTCGCGCACACAGCTCCAGGACAATGAGACCTTTGCCCCCAAAGACAGCCAGAGTCCTCTGCTCGGCTTCTGGGGAGGGACTCCTCCGCTCCTTGATCCCATGGATGCGATGGTTCCGAAGTACACTCTGCCAATGGATCCCCGCCTCTCTGCCGTCGGCATCCAGGCTGTACACAACCACATTGGGTCCTTCACCTAACAGGCAGTAAGCGATCGGCGTTAAGCCAGAGCCCTTCCCAGCAGTGTCCTCCCTGGGCCAGTGCAGCACCTGCCACCACACCAGGAGCCCTGTCACACCACAGCAGCACTTGGTGCCGCAGCAAAGGCTGCACCGGAGCTTTCCCTTGTTTGCCAGAGGCCTTCCCGTGTCTGCACTCACGGACGGGGGTCCTGCAGGCAGCAGCCAGCCAGGGTAGGAGATGCCTGGCATGGTGGAGGGGCCGCAGGGCTGAACCTTCCCAGGAAGGGCCCGTGGATGAGCTGCTCCCAGCAGCAGGCGAGCGCTGACCAGGCCAACCAACTCTGTGGTTGCCTGGGCGGGACCGAACCACGCAGACCCACCCATCGCTGCCCCACCGAGATACGCAGGCCTGTCTCTCCTTCTCCTACCCCTACCCCCCTTTCCTGGCTCAGCCCCCCCACAGTACCAGTCCCCTTCTCCCAGCTCACCCTCCCCCCTCAGGGTACCAGCCCCCCAGCTTACATCCTCCACTGCCCCCCTTTCCTGGTTCACTCTCCCCTCCCCGGGATACGCCAGCCCCAGCTCACATCCTCACCCTCCCGCCCCTCAGGATACCGACCCCCAGCTCACATCCTCCACTGCCCCCTTTCCTGGTTCACTCTCCCCCCCGGGATACCAGCCCCCCCAGCTCACATCCTCCCTCCCCCCTCAGGTACCAGCCCCCCAGCTCACATCCTCCCACTGCCCCCCTTTCCTGGTTCACCCTCCCACCCCGGATACACCCCCCAGCTCACATCCTCCCTCCCCCCTCCGGGTACGCCAGCCCCCCAGCTCACATCCATCCTGCCCCCTTCCTGGTCACTCTCCCCACGCGGCCGGGATACCAGCCCCCCAGCTCAACATCCTCCCTCCCCCCCCACCCCGGGGTACGCTCCCTCTGCTCACATCCTCGCCGCTCCCGCCCTCGGGCTACCAGCCCCCCGCCACATCCTCCCTCGCACCCCTCAGGATACAGCCCACCAGCTCACATCGCGCCACTGCCCCCCTTTCCTGGTTCACGCCTCCCACCGGAGTACCAGCCCCGCACAGCTACAATCCTCCCCTCCCCCCTCAGGAGTACCAGCCCCTCGCTCACATCCTCCCCTCCCCCCCCGGGTACCAGCCCCCAGCTCACATCCTCCCCTCCCCCTCTCCCCCGGGTTACCAACCCCCCATTCACACCCCCCCGCGCCGGCGGCCTCACCTGCCACCAGCCGGGCTCCCCCCACGAACCGCAGGGCCGTGATGGGAGCGCGCAGCAGCCGCGAGTCCATGGCGCCTGACCCCGCCCCCGGGCTCGCGCGAGCTCTCGGCCGGCCGGACACTGGGACCCGAAACGGGAATCAATTCCCCTCACGCGCCTCGGCCCCGCCCACACTCCACCCACCAATCGAGAGGCTCCTTACTGCCCCGCGTGCCGCTCCGCGTCCCGGTTCTCTGACGCTGCGCCCCATTGGCCGGCGGTCGCTAGGGCTGTTGCGTGTCTTGTTCCCAGCGTCCGCTGCTCACGTGGCCCGCCTGCGTGCACTCCTGGGAGCTCTGTGCAGCGCCGAGCACCCCGGCTCCCAGGCCGGCCCGCGGCAACAAGATTAATAGTTATATATCCTAGGCACCTGCGGCATTTCTAGGGGCCTCTCCTCCAATAATGCGGTCGCCTATGTCAGGTTGTCTTCTGAAGAAAGTCCTGCCCCCTGCAGCGTTTACCCAGACTGGTTTGTAACATTACAATCCAGCATCACAACATGCCACCCGCACCTGCTGAGATGACAAACAGTTAGCAGGGGGTCCTGAATCCTAAAGCTGCTGCTAAGGGTGGGAGTTTGCAGAAAACTGCAGTCCTACCCCAAGCACAGTCAGCACCTGGAAACACTAACATTACTAAGGACAGAGTCAAAGAGTTTTCAAAACTTTATTTTCAGGACAGACAGCCTGGCTTCTTTGCACATGGATACAATAAATTAAATAAATATTAAATAAGGGATGAAAAACTTATTGGGTGCACATGAGGATATGGAAAACACAGAAAACCAAGGGCAGACAATGGTCAGTCACTTGCACATGCAACTGACAGTGCCAAGACACTCAAACGAGCTAAGAGTAGCAAAAAGATTGATTGCAGGCTTGGCAGATCCAATAGAAAGTCATGCCTTCTGGAGAATAAATAAAATGACATCACATCACCCTGTGAAGAAAGCATCTGAGCTACAACATCTTGAAAAAATAATGTACAAAATCCTCCATTCTTAGATTAGTCTCTGCTGGTAAAGTGGAACAAACATAGGAAGGGGCAGCAACACCCCCAAAGCACACACCAAAGCCCAGAATCCCAGTCAAGTACATACAGCTAGAAATGGTTCCAACTGGTCAGATTCAAGTTGCATTGAACATGACCGGTCACTGGAGTCTTGTTTATATTCCTGCTACCGAACAACCAGGATTACTGTCTTCCAGAAGACCTTTCACAATACACTCCTGCTAACCTGCTCACTAAGTGGCAGCAGGGTTCCAGTGTGCACCTGGAAGAGAGAGAAATGTGATAAACACACTGTTAACCCTTTGCAGTGCCTTGATAGGAGATCCCCTACTGCAGGTTTGTTTCTGGATGCACATTCCTATGCAGGGCCAGCTTTAGGAAGCGCAGGGCCCAATTCGAACACTTTTGGCGGGGCCCTGGCAGGGATGACTTAAAAAGAAAAAAGTGTAAAAAAAAAAAAAAAAAAGCCTTCCATTTCTTCCATGTATTATTTACTTTCTATAAATATATAAATAATAAAATTGTATATTATGTACATTGCATCATATATGCTGTTGATTGGTTATTATGACTGCCATTTCACTTGTGTGGGTCCCTGCCACTCCCTGGGGGTGCGCACATGTGTGGGTCCCTGCTGCTTCCTGCTCCCCTCATTGAAGCAGGTGTGCAGGTTACTGGCCTGGGAACTGCAGGGCAGCAGTGGACATGGGGCTGGTTCGAGGCAGGGCAGGGGCTGACTGGAGGTAGGGTCTAGCTGCAGGCAGGGCAAGGGGTGCGGGGCTGGCTGGAAACAGGGGAGTGGGGCAGGCTGGCTTTAGGCAGGGCCACAGGGGGGTGCAGCACGGGTTGGCAGGGCTGGAGACAGGAGTATGGGACTGGCTGGCTTCTGGCAGGGGGGTACCGCAGAGGTTGGCTAGAGACAGGACAGGGCGGGCAAGGGTGTGTGGCAGGGGTTGGCTGGAGACAAGGCAGGGGGTTTGGTAGGGGCTGGCTGTGGGCAGGGGGTGCAGAGCTGGCTGCAGGCAGTGGGGGGCAGGGCTGGTGTGGGCAGGGCAGGGGGTGCAGCAGAGGCAGCTGGAGCCCCGTCCCTTTAAATAGCCCCCAAGTCCCCCGCTATCCCAGGGATCTGGGGGCTATTTAAAGGGCCCAGGGCTCCACTGCTTCTACCCTGCTCTGGACCTTTTAAATAGCCGCGGGAGCCCTGGGGAATGCATGGGGGCGGTGGGGCTCCGGCAGCTATTTAAAGGACCGGGGCAGAGGCAGCTGGAGCCGTGGTCCTTTAAATAGTCCCCAGAGCCCCCCGCTACCCCAGGGATCTGGGGGTGATTTAAAGGGCCCGGAGCTCCAGCCAGGGGCACAGGGCTTGCCGCGCTCTAGCCAGAACTCCAGCCAGGAGAGCGGGGCCATGGGGCTTGCGGTGCTCTGGTCAGAGCTCCAGCTGAGAGAGTGGGGCTGTGGGGCAGCCGCATTCCCACCGGCGCTTTGGTCAGGGGAGCGGGGCCATGGAAGACCCCGGAGCACACCGCAGCCGGGGTAAGTAAAAAAAATTCAAAAAGCGCCTAAAGCGCGGGGCCCTCTTAGGTGTGGGGCCCGATTCCCAAGAATCGGGTGAATCGGCCTAAAGCCGGCCTTGTTCCTATGAGAGACACAATGTTGATCGGGTCCTCTTGGTCTCCTTGTCTGGGAGGGTTGCATGGTGGCAACATGCATTACTAGCTTAGTGCATCTCCTATTTCTGCTTGAGTAGCAGTATAGTAACACAGGAATAACTACTAGCAACATACCCAGTTCCCTAGTGCTGGGGCTACAGGACAATCCCCATTCTTTGGGGCAAATGTTTTGTTGAACATTTCAAACTGCTCCCAAAACTCAGAGAGAGCAATAAAAGGGAATTAGATTTCATAGCAACACTTCACCGCACCCGCCTTCTGTCATGGCTAATCCCCCTGCTTGGCAGGGTAACTTGCAGCAGGACTGTGGTCAGACTTCCCTGATGCAGTAAGCTCTCTCTCACTAGCGTGGCATGTAACCTAAAACTATTACACTGGGATAGAGCTGTGATCATCAGTGCATCCACCTGGCCTTAGGACTAAACATCAGGCACTAAAGTAGCACACTGAGCCCTCTCCTCAGTTCAGCAGCTTTAAAATAAACAAATAAATAAATGAATAAATAAAGCCAACTCAGCCAACCCAGCTCCCACCTCAGCCACAACTCCAGCCACTTCCTCAGCATATGGCTGCACATCCAACAAGCTCACCCAGCCCTAAGGGCTGCATGGACCTTTGCTTGACTTTCTGGATGTACTAACCGGGAAGAAATCCCATCTCCAGAGCTTGCAGTCATGCATTCAGCCCATGCCCTATGCTGTGGCAAGGCAGGGATCTGTTCCACTCCTCATTACATTTCAAATTCTTTCCTTCCCACAAAGAGAGACCACTAACTGAAATCTAAAGCAGTTAGGGAAGAAAATGCTTCAAGCTGAGGTGAGCCGTGAGTGACCAACTCCTCAGCACATGATCAGATGACGATACACAGAGACCTCTTCTGTTCAGTTGTCCGGAGAGAGGCACTGGGAGTCACTCCCCCAATGCGCTTCCAATTTGCTACAGAGACATTGGTGTATATATACGTAGCTCTGTGACTGGGGAGAAAAGAATCACTTGGCAGAAGGAACCTTCAGGAAACACACACCTAACAAGGCAGCCACACAAATCACGAGGTTAAAGTGAAACTCTCCCCCTACACACACACTTAATCAGCTCTGCTGCTATTGCACATAAAAGCTTCCCTTCTCCTTGGTAGTCAACACAACATAAAAGCATTTCAGAACCACATCAACCCCTGAGAAGGATTCACCATTACCATTATACTCCAAGATCTCCACAGGCACACAGCCGCACCTGAAACACTTCCCTTCCTACTAATACAGGAGGACTGACACCCCTCTGCCCTGATCAGTCTTGCATCATGGGGCTGGAATTTAGGGAAGTGACTTAAATGCAGAAGCTCAGTGATCCCACTTCCCATGTTCCCTCCTGGAATATACAGCCTCCATACCAGAGGGCTCTGGCTTGGCTGACAATGCTGCCACTTACTGGTCAAGAGAGCCAAGCCGATGCGCTGGTGCTCTGGAGGGAGGAGGGAATAGCAGCAAGACACTCTAAGGACAGAAACTGGCAGGTGCCAAGGAAACCCTGGGAGGCAGCTAAAGAGAAACTGAATCCATTTCAATGGGAAAAAAAAAGACCCAGGATGAAGGAGTTGAAACTGCAAAACCCTTTCCCCTGAAGAAGGCCCTGCCTGGAGAGGCAAGAAGCCTCAGCTGGGCAGGACTCACTGATACTTGGACCTCCCACACAAAAAAACAAACCTTAAATAAAAATACATCTTGTCAAAATCTTCCTCAATCTCTGACTCATTAGCATGAGGCCTGCTTCCCAATGGGCTCGTTACTGTAGTGCTTTCCCCAATCTGACCAACAGAGATGCAGGCTACAGCAGAGCCTGGACTACTGCAGGGATGTGTGTGGGGAGGGTGGAAGGGTAGAATACCAAAGGACTTAAATCAATATAAACTAGACTGGCAAGTGCTAAAAGGGTCCCACAGTGTTACTGAAGAGGCATCTCCAAGCCCAGCTGCACTGGGACACTACAATTCCACATGCACGTTGCTGTAGGATTTATCTACAGTCCATTCGTTCTGGGCCTCATCCCCCTCTTTGGCATAGCGAGCCATCTCCTGCTGGAACTGGAGCTGGCGCCTCTTATTGGGATCAACATTGATCCAGTTGTTGGCAATCCATTTGGTTCCTCGAGTGACGAGGCAGCCTCCATGCAGGGAATATTCATCCAGGTCACCAACCCAGCCTGCAGAAGGAAAACAAACCACAACTGTCACTGCACTCTACTGTACCTCACAACCCCACAGTGTCTCCCTTAGGCAGTGGAGTGCAGACAGGCATGTGGCCGAGGACTAACTTCTGGCCTGCATATATAATTCTCCTGTTGACAAGTACAACAATCCAGCCCAAAAGGAGATGTCAGACCACGGCAGCTACTACAATTTTAGGACAGTGACTTGTTTAAGGGAGAACCCCAGGGATTAGCTTTGCCATAGCTAGCTAACTAATCACCATCTATGGACTGAATGCTGGTGGATGTGAAGAACAGTTTTCAAAGCAGGACAGAAATGACAGACGCTGCCAATAGAAGGCTCTGAAAGGCAAAATCCCAGGGTTGCTGGAAGGTAAAATCTGTCTTTTAAAATAATTAATCCTATCGTGTAAAAGAAACAACTGACTTTACAGAAGCTATAGCTGATCCCCAGCACTTTCCAACAGCACCACCGATTCTCTCTGCCCTACTCTGCATCAGACCCACATCAGTGGCTATTCTTTATGTTCTGTTTGTCTGCTATTGAACAGAGCCACTGGGATCTCAATGACAGCACACTGAGGCGCTCTAGTCTTGTGCAGTGCCTGGAGCCTAGATCTGTCCTTCAGTCTCCCCATGGCAGTGATGCCTCACTGCCCTTCAGTGATGCCCTTCCCATGGCAGTGATGCTGGGATTTCCTGCAGGTGAAACCACAAGCTGCTCACAAGGCAGCTGTAATCCCCTTTCCTCTCTGCACCATCTCAAAATCTAATGCAGCATGTCTCAAATGTGGCCACCAGGGGGTTTTCTTGCGGCCACAGCCTCCTGGGCTGTGATTGAGGGGGAAGGGAGAGAAAGTAGCAGCCCCTCCCTGCTGTTCCTGGATGCACCACCTTGGCATTGGTTGCTGGGGCCACCAGCAGTGTTGGGCCCTGCTCCCCCTGTGGAGAATCTGGGGCACAATGTTGGAGACCAGGCAGCCGGTGAGTTTTCCAAAGAAGTTAGGAACCATTGATCTTCTGGCTGTGAACAAAGGAAGATTTAGCCCAGCTACTACCAAGGAGAATTCAGCAGTGCTCATCAGTTCCTGGCTGCTGCTCCTTGGCCGTCCTTGCAGAATTCATGGGAAGAAATGCCCCAACCCACAACATACAAACAGCAAGGCCCAAAGAAACAGGCTGCTGTCCTCCCAAAGCCTCTCTCTCCCCCTCCCCACAGGCCTAGTGCTGAGGTGGGACAGTACCTTCCCCATCTGACAGGTAGTTGTACCAGAAGACAGCAGTGCCCTGCTGCGGCTTCACTCGCAGGTTGCCCTTATCACAATTTTTCCGTGTGTCTCGTAGATCAACATCATTCTGAATCAGAGACTGAGAAAAAGACATGAGAATAAACATTACCCTGTACACAGGACTGAGATGAGGAGCCTCTGCCCCCCTTCATCGTATCCCTCTTTATCAGCCCCTTCCATTAAAACAGCTCTACATTTGCATTAGGCAGAACAGGAGGCTCCCCTCACATCTGCAGCAGCCAATTTAGGGTGTACAGAAGTCAGGGAGCTGTCTGCCCTCCGCACCCTGCCCCAGGTGCTCTGCTATCCTTCTGGCCATCTCAATAGTGCCCCAGCTGGAGTGACAGCAAAGTGCGTGCAATGAGAAGAGCTTTCATCCTCCTGCAAGGAAATCTGCCAAGAGGCAATCAGCAAAGCAGAACCTGTGCTGGGCACTGGCTCACTCTCCCCAGGAGGCTCTCCAGTGTCCCCCTGTTAGTCACAGCCCTGTACTAGTCTCTTCCCTCTGGGCTTTGTCACATTCATTATCACTTGGTTTAGAACATTCTCTAGTCCCCTCCTTAGAGGGGCTAGCATGTGTAAACCCAAGCCCCAAATTCGCCTTTCCCCAACCACATCCCACAAACTCAGGGGCCAGCAAGAACACAGACGGGGGCAGGTGGGGAGAGGCTCCTTTACCATCTCTTCATAGGTTCTGTTATCAGCTATAGGGAAGATGGTCTCTCCTCCCCCCGTCACGTTGTTCAGGTAGAACAGCACTGTCACGTAGCTGTAAGACAGAGAGCACAGCCACTTACAGGGTGCAACTGGCATAGTGAAGATACTCACAGGCTTCCCTCAACTCCGTCCCCACAACCAATGGGCTAGATTTGCTGGCACATGCATAGGGGCTCAAGCATGTATCGCCTGGCCCAGAGCCTGAATAGAGTGTTCTCCAAGGATAAAGCTAACAGGGACCATCTCATCTGCTCTTAAGGGTGTGGCTAAAATGCAGGACTATCCCCACTATGGAGCACTGTTCTAGCCTCCAATGGGGACGGGCCAACAGCTTCCTGGAGCCAGTCAGTGCCTCTCCTTGTATTGGTTAGAGGGACCAAAGGGGTTGAGCAAGGTAGCAAGCAAACCCACAATGTATGTGCAGTGAAGTGAGCTGTCTTTAGCCCTACGTCTCACACTGAGATCACTTTAGATAGGTCTCCTTTTAATCTGCTTCTAGACTGAGCCCTGGCACCAAGCTGGCTTGGTGTGAAGCTAACAGCTGAGTGCACGACTCACCGACAGGAGGTCTCAAAGGGAACACTCTCGTTGGTGATCAGTTTGGTGTGGCTGCAGGCCGTCTCTCGGAACACCGGCCCGCTGTCCACGTGGGCGTGGTAGTGCCCTCCCTGGTCATACCGCACAACCTGCAGGGGCTCGCTGTGCTCCACAATCTCAGGAGGCAGACGGGTCAAGCGCATCACCCTGGGAAAGCCGGAAAGCAGGTTGGGCAGAAGCAGAACAAGCCAACCTTCATCTGTAGAGGTTTTTAAGGCCTGGCTTGAAAAAGCCCTGGCTGGGATGATTTAGTTGGGGATTGGTCCTGCTTTGAGCAGGGGGTGGGACTAGATACTTTCTGAGGTCCCTTCCAACTCTGAGCTTCTATGAATCCCACTATGGCCACCAGGAACGTGCACCGTGCTCAACAGACAGGGAGACGCTTCCTGCCTCAAAGAGCTAAGAGTACGACAGTGGAGAAGAGCTGCAGCAAGTGGGCCCAGTGATAACTAGTCAAGGCCTTGATAAGACACGTTGAAGGTTGTCAAGTGTATAAACTATCCCACAGCCTCTCTCCTTGGTCTTATGAGTTGGGAACTTCACGCAGTGTCAGGGTAGAAGAGTCTTCAGGAGGGATCCAAGTGCGGGGAAACTGGTTCCTCCCTTTTGAATCACTCCTGTAGGATCCAGCCTGCCTCACAGCCTCGGTCAACCCCAGCACCTGGTTTCCCCATAGCATATCATTCTCGGCTGACATGCACAGAATGTTTTCAACGGTTTAAAACGTTCCCCTTTCCCCTAGTTAGAGAGAATAGTGCGTGTGAACCCAAGCCCCCTCAATCCTGAGCAGAAGCCAGGAGCCTGACGTAAAGGGGAAATGTCAATGTATGTTCAAAAGCACCCTAGAGGGAGCTCTGCCTGAATGGATCAAACTGCATTAGAACAACACACAGTGTGGCAATCAGTCGGGGCGGAAGGTGATATTTGTCATTTAAGTCAATTGGTAGGTCACCTCGTTGCAGTAGCAAAAGGCCTCGTGCCAAGAAGAAAGGTCACCAGATACTCAAAGCTGCTTACAAGACAACTGCAAAACATGTTTCTGCTAAACACTCAGTGAGTTACTCACTGCACAGTCCGCATCAGCACGATGCAGTGGGTGAAACGGATCAGTGACCGACACCTCCCTGCTCTGAGGACCTTGAAGTCCAGCGGACCAGCAGGTACCGGGTATACTTTTATACCTGAGTTTCTTTGGAAAGACTGTGCACAACACCACACCTAGTGCATACAGAATGAGGGGACCCATCACAGAACTGGACAGCCAGAACAATGGAGCAGAAAAGCCTAGTCAGTGTTAATCAGAAACTTTCTGGCTAAGCTGCTCTCGCTCGGTAGGGCTGCCACTTGCTGGGAAAGATTTCTTTCTGTACACATCCCTGGAGACCTCCAGGTGCCATGTCCTCCCCTTCCCCAAGGTTCTGCAAACGGCCCTATAGAGCTCAGAGATCCATAGCAAAGCAGAGGGACCATGATAGGACTGCATGGAAGGGCAGAAAGACTTAGCTATCAATAGCCTTATCACATTTCTCATCTGTCCTCTGCTTCCTGTTCTGCACTATTCCCAACAGGACTGAGGTGCATGGGAAGCAAACACTGAGACCAGACCTTGGAGCTCTAGGATTTCTGTCCCCTTCAAGAACTTCCTACATCTCCGATCATCCCCAAAGCGAGCAGGAACCTCTCAGATACACTGTAAGAACACAGACTAGTTATCCCATTGGGACTGGAGAAAGGGGACTGCAGTGCTAGGCCTGGATCATGAAATCCATACCAGGATTATGTGGGCTCTGGCTTCTGAGAATCTCCAAATCCTACCAATGATTTTAATGGCAGCCTTTGGAACAGAAAGCTTCTGCTTCAACAGGGACATCCCAACACTGTCCAAATAAGGGTCACGCTGGCATTGCATCAGGAGCCCATGGGCTCCTGATGCAAACAGGCACAACCCACACAGCAGCTGCTGCCCCCCTCTAGTCAAGGTGGCATATAAAGCACTAGGATCAGTTCTCTTTCTGGGACACACTGAAGAGGAGGGTGGACAAGAGCCACTTTTAGGCCTTGAACCACTTTAGCCACCCACTGGCTAGGCCAAGACGAGCTGTGCATGGCTCAACTATTGGCCTCCATGGGCTTGAGAGAACATGATCTGCCGGGAGATGGAAGTGACTTTCAGCTGCATCTGTAGTGAATGAGCGTCCCAGATCAGAGACTGGCAGGAGGGCTGGGTCTGAGGTCTGTGCAGGGCTGAATCCAGTCTCAATGGAAGGACAAATGGGGCCACACCGTCACAGCGAGGCCTATCACTGGATGTACGCTCAGAAGATTAAACTGGCTTAGCTAAATTGGAATAAAGCTACACTTGTTAGCTGTCAGTGAGAAGATCCAGGTGAGATATACGAGTAGTTCAAGTAAATGCACAGTAATTACTGGCAAAGGGTAACAATTTCACCCGGTGAATCTTTCCATTAGTTATCCCATGTAACACTGAGCCTTTGTGATTCTATCAGGCTTCTCCCAGAAGCAAAGAGAGTTGCTGAAAACTTAATTTCTGTCCACGGAACAATGTGTTTGAGATAAATTTCAAGCCTTAATGCGAATCTCCCTCTTCGGTGTCAGCATTCACTGATCCTAGTCTACCAACGGCTCTCACTCCATGATGACTGAACAGATCACCACCACTTCATGTTGTCCTGGGACCTGAGGCACAGGTGCTTTGCACTATGTGTATATTGCCCCCTACGTGTGTGCATCCCACCTTTCCCCTGACACAATGGCAGTGCCTACACAGCATCCTTACCCTGCCAGTGCCTTTACCTTTGCCGTATGGACCTCATGACCTGATGTGCCCCCTCACCCTGGTACAGCCATGTGTGTTGGCTGTTCCGCACCAGATCGCTCATCTTCACTTTCTGGCTCCCCATGTACTTGTGGAAGTCACGAATGTTTAGCTGTTTAAACTCCTCCAAACTCAACACACCTATGAAAGAGAAGGAAAGCAGGCTGTCTCTTCAGCTTTCTGGTCCAGGTGCACGTTTCCCTGGTAGTGTCCAGCCTTCAGGGAGAGTTAGGCACCGTAGGGTTTTACCCTTCTAAAACATGCCATTCCAAGGCCTGCAACTGTGTCTGAGGGCTGCACTGGCAACTCATTGGTAGCCAGAGAGCCGCATCTGATAGGTGTTAGAGAAGATTGCACTTGCTCTCATCTCTAATATGGAGATGCACCTGTGAAGACAACAGGTCCCAGCATGCAATATTCTGTCTATCTGGGCAGAGGCCATGCTGGGAACTCTAGGAACACAACAGCCATGAGATGTCCAATTTTGGGGCTATATTTTGGCTACCCGCATTTTCATGTGAAGAGCTCTTAAAGAACACAATGTAATCTACTACAAAGAAATAAACAGCCTCTCCAGATTTGCCCTTTGAAATGCCTTAGCTAAAATGCTGCACTGCCCCTTTAAATGGACTTGTTACTTGGATGAATAAATGGACTCTGATTTGAAAACTCTGCAGAAGGACTCTGCCCACATTTCAAACAAGAATTTTATCTGCCAGTTTTAAACAGTGAATGCAAAACAGTTTATAAGTGGATTGTGAAGCTTTTCTGCATTTATGTAATTCAAAGAGAAATGTGAAAGGCAAATGCACAGAGTATGTTCTGGTTACTGTGAGAGTGACGATAATCAAGAAATGAGATGTAAAAGGTGGCTTCCATTAAAACACGGACATTTCCTTCCTGACATGCATGCCTGGACTCTCCCCTGTAATGGTGATGCATCAGTAGCAGAGGACAGGATTATCTTTTTGCCTTTCCCAGTTTATGGAAGACCCTGACATTTTCGATTTTAAGAAGAATCAGGTTTGGTGTCTAGCCCTGTGTGTCACACACTGGCAGTGTGGCAACCTCACAGGCCAGCACAGCAACCAGCATGTACCCAGACAGCTCTGCACCTCTAACTGTGGATTAGAAATGTTTGCCTCCAAATCGGTTGCCCCTGAACTTCAGAAAACTAACTGTGCTGACGAGAAATTATGGTTCATGGCCACAGCTAGGCTTCGACCTCCACTGTCCCCTTTCCCAAGAGGGAAGAAGGGGCCTTGTCAGAGGGAAAGTTAGGACGCTGGCACTCTCAGCTGAACTATTAGCTGTCACCATTTCCAGCTGTCTGCACACATCCCCTGTCCCCCGCTTCCGCCTGCCTCTAAGGACACAGTGCCACATCCAGGTTGTGACCTGGCCTGCCCGTTGGTCTGGTAACAATGGAGGGGAGCAGGACTCCGGAAGTGAGGCCCTGCCAGTGGCACAGAGCACGGCCCCGGGGGTAGAACTGAAGCTTCTCATTTATTAAAGTTCAGCATGGTGGAAACATCACAGACAGTTAGCTCATCCGCCCTTTATCCAGCCAAGGACATCATGAGCCAAGAGAGCACTGAGGCAAGCGTGCTGACTGGATATTTAGCCAAATTTCCCATTCACCAAATGCTGCTCCCCTGCTCCAAAGCAGTTCTTCAGGGCTGCCCAGAGAGCCAGGCCACTGGAAGTGAGTGGGCACAGACTGCATGTTTACTTAATTTGATTAGGAAATGGAGAGTCACTCAATTGACTGCGCTCTAATTAGAGCAGGAGAGGTTAAACTGCATGCCTGGGACAGCGGGAGCTCTTGGAAGGCCAGAGGAAGGACGGGCGGAACTGGGTTCTTGGAACATATTAAAACTCTGATGGCAAGAGAGACGGGGAGAAGCACCAAGAGTTGACTGAGGAAACTGCCTTCATGTCCACTGACCCCGACAGCCTTTCATCAGGAAGGGGAGCTAGCAGGGCAGCGCTCCAAATCTGGGAGCAGCAGGAAGGAGACATGACTCGCCCCAAAAAGGTGGGGGTATGGCAGCAGCATCTTACAGCTCTGGTGATTAAAGGGGCTGCAGGTCCCCAAGAACTAACTAAAGAGGAACAAAGCAGAGCTGCACCCAAAGGATTCTCCATTATGCAGTGACACAAATTAAGGCCGAGCTTACAGGGCCCCTTGTGCGTTACACAAATATACACACTTGTACACCACCACTCAACTAGGGTTGAATCATGTGCCTGAAACAGTGCAATCCTGGCTCCCCCCACACATGTTCACAGCCATTAGGCTACATCTACACTTAAAACGCTGCAGCACTTCAGTGTAGACACTCACTACAGCGACAGGACGGGTTCTCCTGTCACTGTCCTTAACCCACATCCCTGAGAAGCAGGAGCTAGGTAGAGGCAAGAATTCTTCTGTTGATCTAGCGCTGTCTACACTGGGGCTAGGTCAGCTTAACTGTGTTGCTCAGAGGAGGTTTCACACTCCTGAATGACACAGAGGGATTGATCTAGCTTTTCAGCATTGACCATTCCTCAGATACGCAGCGATCTCAAATGCCACCCTCAAAATAATCAGCGTAGATTATTATAATAGACCTACAGTCAAAAAAGGGTGTTAAGCAGTTAACACCATAAGGCAAATGCTAAGGGGTTGTAAGAGCAGGGGGAAGGGAGTCCGGAGGTGTGGGTTCTCTTCCCAGCCCTACAGGCAGCCTTTTGTGTGGGCCCAGGCAAATCACTTCTCTATTCTAAAGTAGAGTGTGTGTGTGTGAGAGAACAAAACCTACCTACTTCACAGGGGGGCTCTGAGGGTTGGTGGGGACTAGCCAAGGGAGAAAGGGGGCTTTGTGCCTGGATTTTGCTTTTTGGTATATATCGCGGTAAGCAACTTATGGCACATGTGCCAAAGGCGGCACGCGAGCTGATTCTCAGTGGCACTCACACTGGCCACCAGTCAGGGGGGCTCTACATTTTAATTTAATTTTAAATGAAGCTTCTTAAACATTTTAAAAACCTTATTCACTTTACATACAACAATAGTTTAGTTATATATTATAGACTCATAGAAAGAGACCTTCTAAAAACATTAAAATCTGTTACTGACACGCAAAACCTTAAATCAGAGTGATTAAATGAAGACTCAGCACAGCACTGCTGAAAGGCTGCCGACCCCTGGAATATATAAAGCAGGCTCACATTACAGCACTGCATCTGGTCTCCAGTGCGCTACAGATAAAAGGGATTCTCAGAGGCTGTACTTCAAAGCCCCTCTCACCATTGCCATCAGGATCTGCCTTGACTGCAGTGTACATCTCCCGGATACTCTGAGGGGTCATCCACCTGCCATTCCCTAGGCGGGTATGGGTCAGCACCTGAAATTACGAATAAGATTGTCACATCCTGGGCAATGATTTGTTCCTCTGTAATGCTAATTAAACCCTATGGGCTAGTAGCTCTGAATCCTGAGACAGCTTCTCTGAAGGACATCAGCTAGCAGGAGAAAGGGATACAAATGGAAGCTATTTTGCAACCTTAGCTATAGCAGTGTGACCAGCACCTGCTCTAACATTTCAATTTATGCCATCATAAAAGCACAGCTGAGAGTAAACCACCCAATAGCCAAGCAAAGGCAGCAAGTGTCTTTCTTTCCCTTGGAGGGGGAGTGAACTGAACAGCTACAGAGTTAATGATTTCACTTGTGCCATTTAAAGACTTTCGAAGGGAACGGTTCAGAAAGAAATGCTTGCTCTCTGAAGAGGATCCAGGAAGGAAACGCCTCAGAGAGCTACAGGCAGACTCCAGGCTTTGGAGGAAGAAGGCCTGTCCTGCAGTCACACTATGATCAAGAGCAATACTCAGCAACTACATAGCGCTTTTCAGTTGCATACCTGAAGGCACTTCACAAAGGAGAGTAAGTGTCATTAGCCCCATTCGAAATCTGGGGAAATGTGACATCCACAGAAAATGAGTTGCTCAGGGTCACACAGTGAGCCAGGGCATGACTGGGATCCAAGTCGTGACTCCCAATCCTGTGCTGTAACACTACGGCCGCATTCATTCTGAGGCCTTCTCTGCACTTGCTTACCCTAGTGGACTCTGTAATTCTAACCAGTGACTCTGCAGTGCCCTGCTCACCATGGGAAGGCATGGCTAGCTCTGCAGGTTTCACCAGACAAAGCCCTCCCAGTGCCAACTACAGCCCTGAAGAGACGAAACAACACAACTGCACATTCGCTCTTATTTCTGCATAGGAGCCTTTGCCCAGCTGATCACGAGACATTTCCTAGCAACTCCACAGCAGGATCACTGCTACTGAACATATCAGAGAAACGAAGTCTCCCTTCCATGCTGAAGTCCTGTAGAGACCTGACCTCCTCCAATTAAGTAAGGAAATGTGCTGGGCTGGGCTCGGCTCAGCCATGCCTTGGTACAGTTAACCATATAAGGATGAGCAACTTCACAACAGCCTCTCTTCTTGAGTCCCCATATCAAACCTCTTTGAGCTGCAGCTGCCCATCCTGGTTGTGGTCCAGCAGGTTGAAGATGTCCATTTGGCTGATTTCTATCATTTCCATGGCCTCCTCATAGTCTTCAGTAGGCAGGATCTGGCTTTTCTGCAGCCCTTTCAACTGAGCTAGGTGGATAATCAGCTTACACTCTTCTTCCGTCAGGAAATCTGGAATTTCTGCAGAAAAAAAAAGAGAAAGAGAGAGAGAGAGAGTGTGAATGAAAGACCAAGGAAACTGTTGCAGTGAAATCCCTAACCAAACGCAGACAACAAAGAAAGGAGGAGAAAATTAGAAGCTTTCCAACAGATTTGGGGGAGGAGAAAGTTTAATATTCTTTCCTTCAATGCACCCTACTCATCCCCATGGAACTCGATCCCAAAGGGGCAGCACAGAGCACTAACCATTGAGCTGCTAGGGACTCTACTAAATACCTAGTTGCAGGAAATTACTCTAGAGGAAGAGACCCCAGAGCCTTTGTGCTGGCATGTTTGCAGTGCTGTTACTCTTTCTTTGCCCTCATTTGGAGGGGAATTTGGCAGAGAACCAGGCGCTCTTCAGTGGAGCCTGGCTTAGAGTATCCACTGATGTGAAAGGGGAAGGCAGCCTCCAACCTAACTCCCACACCCTCAACTCCAAATTAAGATGACTGATCTCTGAGCACAGATTTATAGCACAGGTGAAGAAGAGAGAGTCCATCGACAGGGTCACAAAAATAAGGGGTAGGTGTATTATACACTTCACAGAATCAAGACACTATATCTCATCAAAGCCTCTCTCTCTCTCACACACACACATCCATCATTAGCAACACAAAGTTAGCAGTTTAGAGCCAATACCAAGATTATATACAATTTTCAAAGGAGAAAAGTTCCATCTGTGATTATGTGGCCAGGAAAATTCCAGTCAAATGGAGTTTGGGTTTAACAATCTTTTCAGTGAGATACTGGAGAGATCTCATAGGGCACACCAGCGACACTCAAACCTCATTAGCTCTGAAGATATTTTAGGAAGGGAGAAAGCACATCTGGTCCAGTTTTGAAAACTCAAATACCACACTCCTGCTTTCTGAACTACCTCCCCTAGAATTTTGGCAAGTCTCTGGGCTAAGAACAGACCACAGTTCAACCAAGAAACACACTGAAAAGAAAAAAAATTAAGATAATTACTTCTGTTTAGAATTGAGGTTATCTGCTAAAATCCCCAGTGAGCAGGGAGCTTCTCATTCGGTACAGCTGGGTGCTAAGTCTGCAGAAAACAACACTGCCGCTTGCTTCCCAGAAAGCCTCCCCAAAACACGTATCCACAACACCCCTGGTAGGGAACAATTCCTGTCACAGGCAACACACATAATCCTCTTCATAGAAATACTGCAGAGCTGCAACATCCACCTGCCACTTTCTAGTTAGTGGCATAACACAAGTTAAGAATTAACTGAGCAAACTGACAAGCAATACTCCCAATACTTTACGTTCCCTAAACAGGACTGAAATAACATCACAAAGGTTTGGTATTGAATTACAAGCTAGAGAAGGAACAACTTCTCCTAAATTACAGCAGCTGGATTTCATACCAAAAATACAATTTATATTCACTAGAATGAACTTTCTATGGCACAGGCTGCTAGATGAAGAGTTTGTCAATCAAATGCTGGTAATCCTGTGTGTAAACAACCTCCCCTATGGCTGCAAATGAATTGCTCTGTCCAAACTGGGCAGAAAGTTCCCTGAAATGGTTAACTTCTGAACACGGGGCCATCCCACCCCATTGCCTGTTTAACAATGGATCAAGCTAAACAAATGGCTCCTAATTGACTTGGGGAAACACTTGATTGCTTTTCCACAAAAACAAAAAGGGAGAAAAACACTGGCATTTATAAAATAATGACTAATCTGGGGAGAAGAGGATGGGCCAGCCTAATGGTGTAGAACAGAGAGCTCCAAGCCAGGGGGGCCCCCCAAGCCCTTTCACAGCCTCCCTCCCCCTCACCCCCCGCCAAACACCTGCTGATCTCAGCCAAGCCCCCTACAAAAATCCAAACAATCAAGGCAAACACAAACTGTGGTATTGTCTTCCAACAAGAGCTCCAAGAGAGTTGCATGTAATGAGACTGGATTAGCAGAGAGGTGGCTTCATGCTATAAAAACCATCTCCCAGTGAGAAGCAAGTCAGTCCACAGTGCACTGCAGAAGGCAGAGCCTTACCTGCTCTCTGAACATTTTACAGCTACTGGTCCGAAGAAAGAATGGATGCAGCAAATTGCAGATTTCCCAAACTAGGCATGCAGTGGCTGTTGGCTATCTTCATGTATCTGTTAACCTGGGGCTCCCCAGGAGTTCATGGGTACCTCTTGAGGAGCTCCTCCAGGTGTATGCTCATTCCAAGAAGTATGGCCTTGTGCTACGACATTGGATATTCAGAGATGCGCATCCCCAACCTGCTGGAACATGAGACTATGGCAGAGGTGATCCAGCAGTCTTCTAGTTGGCTGCCCTTGCTAGCCAGAGAGTGCCACCCAGATGCCAGGATCTTCCTCTGCTCACTCTTTGCACCTATCTGCTTGGACAGGTAAGGCATTTCAGATATGTTATTTCAACATGGTCTGTCAGATAAAGCTTCCTAATAGGAGAACAGGCTCCCGAGATGAGCTGGAGAACCCAATTATTGGAGTCATTTAGAACTAGACTGGACAAAGCACCAAAGTATTGTAAGGAACAGTGTGGCCTGGGCAAGGGGATGAATGAGATGACTCACTAGGGGTTTTCCCCCTCTACTTCGCGGCATTTCTGATGGGAAATAAAAATCCTGCCATAGAAGTGAAATGTGTCCTTGGTTTTGAATTTAGTTTGAAGAGCAGCTGCCTTATAACCCACACACTTCTCTAACTGTAATTACTTCAGAAAACCTGCTGGTAGGTGTCTACCTGCAGACCATGCTGGTCTTCACCCAATGCTCCAGCTTCTGTACAGTATGCAAAAAGCCCATCTTCTCCTCTCTTCACTTCCACACAGTGAGCTGGCCATCCCTGAAATATCAGCACAGTAATTCTCTCTTGTCTCCCACCACCAGCAAGCCTTGTATTCCTGCTTCTAAATTCTTTGCTCTCCTGTTCTAGGGCATTTCACCCTCTCCACATGTCTCTCAGACACAGCACATGGGTTCACCTGGAGTCCAGTTTCTCACACAGTTGCACACAATGAATTTCTATTGACCTACACACAGTAACTCCTCTCTCCTACTCCAGGTTTCCAGTAACTTTCCTATAAATATCCTTGGCTCCCACTCCTCTTGTCCTGAACAAAATAATCCTGCGCCTGCATCACTACCAGTAACCTCTCCTTACACAACACCCCCCCACCCCCACGCTCCAGCACTAGGGGTTCTTACAAAGGAAAAATTCTAGTTCTTGTGGTGCCTTGGCAACAAACTGCACAGCAATTTAGGAGCTCCAGGGACCTAGTTAGAACAGAACAGAAGTACAAGCAGCAGCTGAACCACTAGAGCAAGCGCTTTCACCTATGGAAGACGGGAGCTCATGGCAATACCCTACACCCTTCACAAGGAGAAGGGAATGGCTCTTAGCCCTTAATTTCATCCTATTATATCCTCTTCCATTTGTGCTAACACCCTTCAAATACTCAAACATGGTTTCAAAATGTGCATATTCACAGTGCATGTCAAAATTTCTACAGCACCATTAAAATGCAAACCTGTAGAGGCAATGCCTGTGGAAGTTAATCCCAATTTAAAACACCAGTACAGACAGTTTACTAATGGTTTCTGGAAAAATCAGTATCAATTTTTGAGACAAAGTACTCGGATGTTCCTTCCTAGAGAAACCCCCTGGGACCATAATTATTGTATTCTGCAAACTAAAGCTACTGTAGGGAATATGAATATCATTCCAAAGTACAACACAATGCTGTTAATTTAGGAAGGAAGGTGGTTTGAGCTTGCTCTGGAACAGTTAACTCTTCACTTGTGCTTGCAGCAAAAAGCTCGAGACTCAGCGCAGTCCTGTTTCTCTCACTAGGTTCATCTACCCCTGCCACAGCTTGTGTGAAGCTGTTAGAAACAGCTGTGCTCCAATCATGGCTTGCTATGGCTATCCATGGCCTGAAATCCTGAACTGCAATAAATTCCCTGCGGATCACAACTTATGCATTTCAACAATCACTGATGAAACCACTTCGAGCAGGAGACGTAAGACATTTTGCTAACCCACTTAGCCATATATAACATTTAAAGGTGAAATGCAAAGCAAAAACAGGAGCCTGCACCGTGTTTGGGCTTTTCTTTTTAAAATGACCTCTTTACATTCTGCTAGGCTTTTGTACAATGGAAATGCTGGTTTTGTGCACCTAGGAGAACTCTATGGTAACTGGAGAACTGAGGAAATAAGAGAAAACAGAGCAGCTAGGAGGGGAAAGAATTTTTAGTCAGACTATTTAGAAGTCCAGGTTTTTATTTCTGTTAAAACCTGTTCAATTTAAATCATTATTTAACATTTTGGAGAAACAAGGACTTTGTTCTAGATTTAATATGCCTGTCCCACCAAGCAACGCATGAGAGTTAATACTACACAGGCTCAGATAGCCACAAGATTCTCCAGCAAAGCCAATGATGTTCCGCTCAATATTAAAGTTAAAAAAAACATGCATAAGAAAAACCATTCAGGCCTTATTTGTACATCAGAAAACAGCTAAAAATGGCACAACTCCTCTCTTGGTCAGTGGGTGTAAAGCAAAATTCAAACAGCTTTGAAGTAAAATTTTAAGGGGAACTCCTACCTGACCCCACCTTTCCTGCATTCTGCGGGTGTTGCCAGCATTTCCAGAACAAGTGCATAACTGATAGTTCTACCACACATGAAGAACCAATCCTATCCACTAAGGCTGGCCCCTGTTAACTACTGTTATGTGACTGCCAGTTAACCAACACGAGACACTCTGCAAACATCTGTTCCCAGACACAAGGGTTTGTGGAGTGCCTACATTAGTACTGATAGCGGTGTCTGTGAACGTGAGTTACAAGAGGACATGAAGCTCTAGTCTAGACAAACTCTGACTGCACCTCTAAGCAGCACTATACCCTGCTCTCCCTTTTGAATGATGCTCTAGCAGTTGAAGCATTTGCTGGTGCTAGGCATCCTGGGCTGAAAACAGACTCTGGAAGACTCTGAGCAGAGCACAGAAGTGATGTGCTTTAATTTCAGAAGGGGTAAAGCAGCCAGACTGCCAAATACAGTACACACCCATCCTTCCTAGCCCATGCAACAAACAGCATTTGCATTGCCTTCAAAAGCAGCTGCCCACTGATTGACCCCCACAGTCTTCCAGCTGGAAGCTAGGGTAAGTCTTCAATGCAAAAAAAAGTGTTCTTAACTCAGGTTAGCTACCTTGGGCTAAAACAGCTGTGAAGACATGGCTTTTAGTTTGGGTGAGCAGCTTGAGTTAAAGCCTCCAGAGGAGCCTGGGGTCGAACATGAGCACTAACCCCCTAGCCCCAGTCAGAAGCAGAGCTGCTGTGTCTTCATTGCTGTTTTAAGCCAAGTTAGCTGATGAGTGAAGAACAAAACCTTTGCTTGTTTGTGGTGAAGACACCCTGTGATGCCATGAGCAGAAGGGAATCCCAAAGCTGAGCATAAGCAAAGCACAGAGAAAAACATTAATGAAGGGAGAAAACACAAAGGTAAATGCAGACAACGATGAACAGTGTCCCAGCAAGTTGGGAGATGATTTTTCCTTCTTTAATTTCTCACTATTGCTGCCACTGGTGGTAGTGGTGCTGTGAGCAAGTGTTCCCACCACTGTATTAATCTACACCTGCTCTGGGCAAGTGGTAGTAACACTGGGACGTGTGCAGGCAAAGATCCTATTATTTCCCAGTCTCACACAAAGCCCAAGGAGTGAATGAGTCAGAGGCTGCACTCCATCTCAACCTCCAGTGAGCCACTCCAGTTCGGAGGGGCAGCACACTGATGGTGGAAGCTGGCAGTGCCACTGCTGTTAGTGGGCCTGTTAGAGCCCTTGAATCTCCCAGGCTCTCAATGGCACATCAAGGTGCTTTTGGAAAAGTTCAAGAAGAATGTTATAACTTTGTCTCTGTTGCAGCAGTGCCCCGAGCCAGCTGTAGGGACTGTGAGCTCGAGGAAGCCAGCACCGCCAAGGAGATACTGGAAAACGTCTGTGCCAATGATTTCAGTGAGTACATACACCTTTTCTTCCAACCTCTGCTGCTGGCTTCTCCTCTGATAGCCAACCAAACAGCAGCATCCCCTGGAAGCCTCTTCTATTTGCTATAAGAAAGTGGCTTGGAAAAGGTACGGTTCCAGCTTTCACAGTTTTCATTCCTCACCTATGTGCTGAGCGTCAAGCGTCCAAACTGCTCAGGGCTGCTCTGGCAACTTGCCCACAATTCACAACTTGCACCAAGGCCAACATCCTGCATTATGCATTTTTTTTTTTTTATTGGTTTTGGTTCTATTCCCCCATATGCTGAGAGCGCCAATCATGTGGTTCACTTTGGAGACCAGAGTTCAAATCAGATTCCTATCAAGACAGATACACTTGGTCATCTCCAGCCTACACGTATCAAACCCCAAGACATGTATCCCAGAAATTCCCTGTTTCTGCTCTGAGACCAGAGACTGGAGCAGGTAGTGAGGCTGGGCGAATCAGTTTGCTTAACTTTCAATTTTCACAAAGTTCTACAGCATTCTCCACACAATCTTCATGGCTGAATCCTGGACAACTTTGACAAGGATATTAGTGCTTGCAGCCCCTGCTCTGAGGAGAAGGCTAAGACTGGAACAACGAAGGGAGTGCAGAGCAGGACTGAGGTGCACTGGGCAGATGCACAAGGCCACCTGAACAGCTTCTTCCTGCCCTGTACCTCTGCCTATCCAGTGGCATTAGTCTCCCTCGTGAGCACTCATCCTTCTCCCTACTCAAGGAACGGGGAAGTGAAGAGAACAGTTATTGGCACTAGAAAGGCTGTAATCACAGATTTGGAGGATTACAAGTTGAGCACAACCTCTTTGATTTGGCTGGGACATCACTGAGTCAGGGAAACATCTATAACGCTTACTGCATTCAAAACGGAAAACTTCTGTATGTTGCCAACAGAAGTGGTTGGGAAGTAGATAACCACCAGCAGTAAAGAAATCTCAGAGGGAATGAACATAAATCAGGTGGATAATAACAATCGGTAACTGTTTCCCATTTGCTTCTTCCAGCTGTGAAAATCAGAATCTCCAGGAAGAACACGACCTCCACCATCTCTGCTTTTGACCTGGACTCCAAGCTGGAGGTTTTGAAGCACGGCCCCCTCCTCCGGGTGGAAATCCACCCAAAACTGCAGCACTGGCTGGACCTAGATGCCACCTGTGTTCACAACATCATGAGAAGTACACACACAGGAGTCTATGTCATCAGTGGAGAGGTGCAGAATGACAAGGTGGTTGTAAACAAGGCCTATGCATGGCACAAGAAGAACAGGAACCTGCAGCTGGCTGTGCGGCGATGGAAACATCACCGGTGCCGTGCATAGTCTGGCAGGAGATTTCAGCAATCTCTGCTCTACTGATAGGAAATTGCTCCCCTCCCTGTATCTAGAAAACGATCCGTGACAACCAGAGCTTTGGGGCTGTGGGTCAGTACAGTGGCTATTTTTTAGCGGGATTCAGTGTAGTCGATAGCAAAGGTCTAGGGGCCATACCACAGAGCATTCCACTAGGGGATTGCTATACAACATGTTCGTTAATTAAGAGCTTAGGGAGTCACCTGTTGCTCCAAGAAATGGAAAGACACAAACATGCTGTGTTCTTCTTTATCTCCTCCTGCACTGGAAACCCAGTTTCTAGTAGATTTGGCAAGCTTGTGTAGTAGCAGGAATAAGTGAATTAAAGTCCTCATCTTAGAATGGACTGGAGGAGATACCTAATAGCTATTCCCATCTGTTCCCTTCACACTGAAACTGGTAGTAATTTCAGTCCTGTGGTTTGTCCCTGAAACACAAGCTTGCTGTAGGTCCAGAGATATTACAAAGACATTTCCACACACAGGTCACCTTGCTTGGTGGGACATGTGGCCAGTAGCCGTACTCACCACTTGCAACTACCCCCCGGGGCTGCCTATGTAATGGCTAAAGTTTTAAAGGACACCTGTGAAGGAAACTGTTGGATTTCTGCCCTTTTTACTTTCTGATAGAAAAAGATGGCCCCAAAAGGGTTAATTTGATAAGGGAATTAAAAAAAAAAAAAAGAACACCAGTTGACCTAGGAAGACCCTGGTGACTGAAGAACTAGTGATGTGAGGACTTCCCAAGAGTCAGGACAGAAAGCTGAACAACTGGGAGATGAAGGGATTTTTAGTCAGACTGTTTAAGAGTCTTTTTGTTAGTACCCACTTAATCCCAGTGACTAGCAGGCATTTTGGAGAAAGGATGTCTCTCCTCAAGATTCAATACCCCCTCCTTCAGTGAAGTACAGTCTGAGACCATTTGAGAAGTCCCCTGTCAAAACCTGGGAAGATCAGACTCAATGCTTCTGATATTTCAAAGGTTAAACAAAGCAGGGGGGGAAAAAAAACATTAACTATATCCCTCCACATCACCTTTCTTTATCCAAGAGAGTCAAAAATGGCAACAGGAGCATTTTTGCAAAATCCTTTGCAGATCCCCTATATCAAAAGCAGCACTTACAGCAGCCATCTTCAAGGACAGGTGTGGTTCTCCTGCTTTCCAGACAGGCATTGCCATCACTGTGGACCACAGGGCTTGAAGCAGAGCACAACAGCCATGTGCAAACAGAGTGAGTGAGTTAGTTTTCCAGAATTCCTGGTGAAAGTAAATGTCATGTCCAGAGGACTCCTAAACTAGAGCAAATACAGTAAATACAGGACTGAACTAGGGAAGCAAAGAAAACAAGCTTTGGGGGTAAATGGGTCTTCCTTGTACAGTGATAATTGACATGTTTACTTACAGTGTGAGGCTTGTTTTGTTTCTTGATCATTTTAACAACCATCCAGTGTGCTGAGGGGAGATGCATGGAACATTTGTTTGGACAGAGGTGCATTTCAGATACCATTGTCTCTAAATGCTCTTAAAGTGTTTCATTAATTGGCAACCAGATTTTCTCTTTAGCTCTGGCAGTACCCGAGGTGAGGCTTGCGGCCCCAGGACTTTCCCTGTTTAAATTCAGTTGGGGAAATTGGTCACATCCTGACATTTGTGCAAATTTAGCTTCTGGACCACTGAGGCACAGAGGATTTTATAGATTCATAGTCTAAGACCAGAAAAAAGGAACCACTGTGATCATCTATTCTGACCTCCTGTATGATAAAGGCCACAGAATGTCACCAAAATAATTCCTAGAGCAAATCTCCTCAAAAAACATCCAACCTTTCATTCAAAACTGCCAGAGATCCACCACACTTTTTGGTAAACTGTTCCAATGTTTAATGACCCTGACTATTGAAAATTTACACCATATTTTTAGTTAGAATTTGTCTAGCTTCATCTTCTATCCATTAGCTCTCTCTGCTAGACTGAAGAGCCCATTATTAAATATTCATTCCCTATAAGGCAGATTGTCTAATCCTTTAATCATTTTCCTTTAATCATTTTCACTGCTCTGCTCTAAACCCTCTCCAGTTTATCAGCATCCTTCTTGAATTGGGGATGTCAGAACTGGACAGCATTCCAGCAGCAGTCATGTCAGTGCCACATTCAGAGGTAAAATAACCTCTCTACTCCAACTCAAGACACCCCTCTTTATGCATCCAAGAATCGCATTAGTCCTTCTGACCACAGCGTTGCGCTGGGAACTCATGTTCAGCTGCTTACCAACCAAAACCCCCAAATCTTTTTTCACTCTCCCATCCTGTAAACATGCCCTGCATTCTATGTTTCTTGATGTACACATTTACATTTAGTGATATTAAAACACACTGTTTGCTTGTGCCCTGCTTACCAAGCCACCCAGACTGTTCAGTATGAGTGACCTGTCCTCTTCATTATTTACCTCTCTCCCAATTTGTGTGTCATCTGCAAATTTTATTGATGATTTTATGTTTTCCTCCAGGATATTGATATATATGTTAAATACTACAGAGCTAAGAACTGATCCCTCTGAGGCCCCACTAGAAAAACATCCACTCCATGATTCCCTACTTACAATTGCATGTTGAGAACTACCAGTTAAACCAGTTTTTAATCCTTTAATGGGTGCCATATTACTTGTACATCATTCTAGTCCTTTAATCCAAATGTTGTACAGTACCAAGTCAAACACCTAAAAAACACAGCGAGAATCCCTGCTTTTATTCCCCCTCCCTCGGCTCACAAATTCGAGCCCAAACCATATAGTTCCTTGCCAGGTGATCTCTTACAAGACAACTGCCTCAAAGCAGATTGCACTCTAAGTTATCACAGCATCTATAAAGACCGAAAAAGTCCTGTCTGGTGCTTGTTTGAAACTAACAGGATTACTTGATTACTAGTGCTTCTCATAAGGAGGAAAACATACAGGGCAAGAACCTTTCCTAACTCCATGAAATAATAAGCTTGGTTTCAACGGCAGATGATTCTTTGTCATTTGTAAATGTTTAAGTATTAAAAAAACAAAAAGAACAATTTCCCAGTAATGCCCTCTGCCACACACCCAAACACAAGGCTGCTGAGAAGTCTTTAATATGACATCCTTTGCCTGAAATCAATGTTGCACTGCACTTTCCCGAAGGCATTCAGAATATGGACTAGTCACTCACTTCTATACTTGTCCTCAAACTTTGCAAAACGTTTTGATAAATATAAACGCCTTTGAATTAATTAACTTGGAAAGTCCTTTACGGCTAGAGCCTCTATGCTTTGTCTGCACATAACAGATGTTGATTTCTTATTGATGTAAGTGAAAATAGATACACTTCAATCTGATGATGAGCATCAACACAGTGGGGCTGTTCCAACTTCACATCAATTTTTAAACCAATTTTGTTAAATTGAAACAACTTGTGGGTAGAGAATGCCTTAGTGGTCTTTTAAAGTCAACCCTGGCTCCTGGGAGGCTCAGTGGGGTGATAAGAGCTGCCTGTGAGCTGAAGTTCCTAAATAGGAACTCCTTATCAGAGGACAAAGCAGAGCAAGCTGAATAAGGCCCTAAAGTGCTGGACATCAAGCACTGTTCCAGGAGTGATGCATTTCCAGATAACAGGATCAGAAAACAAGGCCTACCCCAGAATCCGGAAGAGAGGTGTTAAACTGGATTAATAAAGTTGTGAGTCTACTATGCCATAAGTCTGTTTTTTGTCAGCTACAGCCGCTTTCCTGAAGGCCAGGATCAGCTCTGTTCGGTGAATGGCATCAATAAGGGTAAATAAGTTAGAACTGAGGACCCAAGGGAAACTTAATTAGTAAAATCAAACTGACCCCTCACACACTGTCATTAAATTAAGGCTTTTTGTGTGTATGACTTTTATAAGACACCAGTTCCAAACTTCAGAGTTTAAACACTCCCAGAGGGAAAACGATTTTGGAATTTACAAGTTATGAATACTATGTATTTAGAAACCAATGACAGAGCTGTGTGCATTTCTTAAAGATGCTTGTTGCATTAAAAGGATTTAAATAAGAAGGTTGCCTGGGTTTTTTCTGAGCTTTCACTTTGAATCAGGTAGTGTGAACTACAAGGGTCCTTTTCTTCTTATTCATAGCACACAACAACAATGAAAGTGCCATAAAGAATTCAGAGTAGCAGCCGTGTTAGTCTGTATCTGCAAAAAGAACAGGAGTCCTTGTGGCACCTGACAGACTAACAAATGTATTTGAGCATAAGCTTTCGTGGTGGAAACAGTTTCTCTCCACCTGGACATGCAAAACTTGTACACAATTCTGCCAGTAAGAGTTATTCACATCTTTTCAATATACTAAAGTGAGATCTAGCTAAGAGGAATCCTTGTGTACTGTGGAATGGCTAGGAACTAAAAGTGTGAGTAGCATGCCATGCCAAGGAGAGTGGAAGGCACTATTTCTACTACTATCTTCGTTATTCATTTCCTCTCCTAGATACTTAAACAGCAATGCTAAGTTGCCTTATCATTTACTTTCAAACGTTCCAGGATCCCTTATATCTCCCTAATATCTCAATCTCTAGCATCTTTTTGACAGGAGCTTAGGTCCATGGGATTTTAAAAAACCCCAAACATAGAAAGGGAAGGGCTTTGTTTGTTTGGGTTTGGATTTTTTTTTGGGGGGGGGTGGGGGAAGAGAGAGAAGAACCTGAGGGAAATTAACTAGTTTTCCAAACTCTCCTAAGTAGACTGTCCAAAATTAATAATCTCTATGGACAGTGGATCAAAACATCTTAAACACAAAGGGTGAACATATTTAACTAGGGTAGCACAACATGATTTAAGGAATTTAACTGTTGGAGGAGAAATGAACATGAAAACTTCCCTTCCTGATTAAAAATTAAAACAGAAGTCCCTTAAAAAACCCAAACCATTTGACTGTTCCAAGAAAAGTCAACCTCTATATCAATGAACGCACTAAAAAAATTAACAAAAACCAAAGTAGTGCCCTATACATGCACAATCCTTTCTGCCATATTGTACATAACAACGCTCCCAGCTGCACATTCCATGGCTTGTATCTTGATTCTCCAGCGATTAGGAGGTAAGAAAGCAAATTGAGATAGTCACCTTTTTTCTTAAATCAGTTTCCAACATTTTATGGAATTCAGATCTGTTCACTTATTCTTCAAATTATACTAAAAAATAAAAGCAAAAGAACTGGTAAGCAGCTCAAAAGTTTGACCCGATTCTTTCTGCCTTAATAAGTAAATCTTAATAAAGATCTGAACAAAAGTCTGAAAAAATCTATTTCCTTAAGGCAGGAGAGAAGAGCTACAAATGTTATAATGTCAGCATCAGTCACTGCTGCGTGCCCTGTTGGAGTAATCAGAAGAGCTACAATCAAAGCAGGTTGAAAAAGGCAAACTGGCAACTGGATTTCTGCCAATCTTCGGAATTCACACAGGCCTGTTTTTACTGCACTGGGCTGCGAACAATGTTAAAGGGGACACATAAGCCATCACATGTATATACTGTATAAGACAAAGCACATAAAGGGCACAATCATGCTCTGCCTCCTATGGAACATCAACTAAGTAACTGATATCAATTTTCTCTAACTTATCTGAGCAGAGACGCTCAATCTACTAGTCAGGTACTAGTTACCAATCCCTTGATGCTTCAAAGGTTTTGTCTTCATCGCAAAGTTAACTCAAGTTACAACTTGAGTGTTGTGCCTAATTTGAGTCCTCTCCACACACACACACAAGTTGTTAATTTGCGCACACTGATGCTTTTAATTCACATTTGCTGGCCTGAGAGGAGATGTAAGCTAAGCTTGAGTTAGTCCAACTCAGCAGCTTGCTAAATGACCACGCTGCTTCTAATGCCATCCCACAATTCCCCCAGCGTGCCCAGAAAGGACAGAGAAAGTTCTCACACAATTCACTGTGAAAGCATTTACACAGCATCTCATCTTACTGAAGTGCAAAGAAGTATGGGCTGTGCCCACAGAAGGGCCATACACAGCAAGTGCAGTGGCAGCGTGAACACAGCAACTCAAGTGTTATTTCACAGTATGGCTGCTCTCACTGGAGCTAGGTTAACTCGGGAGCAATAACTGGAGTGTAAATAACTCAAACTAACTCTTCAGGAAAGACAGATCCAATGAAAGGCATAAAATCTTCTACCACGGACAGTGGTTCTCACCATATACACTATTCCTTCTGAAGCTACCACTTAAAGAATTCAGACATCATTTCACACCAAATAACAGCATCTACAAGGACACAAACTCCACTTTCATGATTTACTGCAGAAGTTTCTCCTTTTTACAAAGATGTGTTTTTTATTTTATCAACCAGATTCTGAATTACCATAACATCCATGCTCTCTCTTTATTGGCTTGGGGCCCATAATGGCCACAAATATATCCAGACTGCAATGGGGATTAAAATACCAATGGGATTTCAGCCACTGTGTTAGCAGGTCTTGTGCGGTGCCTTGTCTTACCAAAGAGAAGCGGTTTCAAGCTGAGAGTTTTCATTAAATGGACTTTGTTAGGGACCAGCTCCACCTTTTGCTTATGGTCAACCTGGGGGGAAAAAACAGCAGGAGTTAACATACTACATTCCAGGTACAAATTTTCAGTACTTCCCCCCCGCCCCGCCCGCCCGCCACTGTGCATCCAACAATCACTATGTAAAAAAGCAGCAGCTAACCTGCAATTTTGGACTGCATCTATACAGGCATAGCAGGCAGTCAGGAGTCCCTTGCTATACAGTTCATGTGCTACTGCAACTGGATGTCTGAATTCAATTCTGGGCACCTCATCACTGGATCTGGACAGGTTAGTTCTTGGTTTAAACTCAGCTTAAAGGGGTTAAAAATTCAGCCAAGGTGCAACTGAGATCAGTGGCGTGACGTACATTTATAGCAAGGCCCAATTTACCCGAAAGTCGGTAAGAAACAGAGCCGAGAACGGCACCAAACTGGCAGAGCTCTGACCCCGATAGGCTGTTTCTCGCTAAGTCACCTCAGGCCAAACTTCAATGAGCCGAGCCAGGCCAGCCTGTGCCGAGCCAGGCCAGCCTGCGCCAAGTCCTTCCAAAGCGCGCAATGCTGAGCAGGCCGCACCCCCCAGCGCCACGCTGCCCTGCCAGCCCACACCTAAGGCGGGGGGCGCGGCGTGCCCCGATCAAGGCCCAGCCCGCCCACGCCAGCTCTTGCCTGAGCCCTCGCGGCGCGGCGGGCTCGCTGGGGAGCGTGGGCCCGGGGCCCGGGCCGTCCCCCGCGCTGAGGTGCACGAAGAGCAGCAGCCCCAGCACGTTGAGCACGTAGAGGTGCGCGAACACCATGAGCACCACGAAGTAGGGGCGGGAGCAGATTTGCCGGGGCCGCCCCCCCGGGGGCCCGGGCAGCGGGGACCTCTCCGCCCGCGCCGCTTCCGCCGCCATCGCCCGGCCCCGCCAGCACCCGGAGCGCCCACACCGTCACCCCGGCAACCGCCCCGAGGGGGGTGGAACTACAGTGTGATGTCGTCACCACGCACGGGGGGGAGAGCGAGCGTCACAGTACAGACGAGTCACGCTGAGGAGACTGGCCAATGGCCATCGTGACCCCAGAGGGGCGGGGCTGGATGAACTGCCTGACGTCAGCGCGTCTAGGACACGTGGTGGAAAGGGCGGTCGGAGCCGCCCCGCCGCCATCTTTGCTGAGGGTAGCCTGGCCTCAGGCCCACTGGGGATGGTGGCGGCCATCTTCCTTAGGGCGGCCAATTGACTGAGGCACCGTGCACCTTCAGCCCCATTGAGCATAGGGGGGAGCTCGCGGCCACGCTTAGTGAGGGCAAAGACGTGCCTGAAGCCAAATGACGGCTCTTTGCCCTGGGGTGCCCTTAGGGCGCCAGCCGTTGCCATTAGCCCCTTTGTCACTAGGTTTACTGATGTTTTGGTTTCCCTAGTGAGAAAATGTGTCCAAGTGACCAGTGACAAATCTAGCGACTTTCACTGCCCTTCGCAGTGACATTCAGAGACGTCAACAAGCTCGCTAGTCACCACTTCATTCACCAGCAGCTCAATGCTAATAAAATCCAGTCCAGGTGCACCCCCACGCCTCCTGGGGTGGGGCTCTGTCCCCTCTAGTGGCACCGACCCCCTTAGAGAGAGAGAAGCAGTCTGCTCTGCATCCCTAGCTAACAGCCAGCTGGCTTTTACCTCATGCGGTACAGGCCCATGCGCTAAACTCCAGCAATCCCAGGTTTGCTCCCACCGCTGACCACCGGGCTCTGTCAGCGTTACGTGTGCCCTTCCTCCTACATTCTGTTACACACCAAGTCAATGTCAGCACCTCTCACCCCAGCACGTCCTGGGAAGGAATCGCATTCCAGGGCTTCTAGGGCTGAGATCACTATCATCTGCAGGCGATGAAAAAAAGTCTGTGGAGGCTAATTCAATACTTGCTAAAGCCAGGTGCACGCTGGAGAGAGCAGCACATTAGCCATTTTTACCCACATGTTCTTTCTCACTGCTCTGTAGTAGATAGCACATCCTGTGATGCAGGGAAAGATGCCTAATGATGTGAATAGGGCAGGGGAGGCAGCTTAGCCAGCAAGGAGAGCTGCACAGAGGGAAGGTGGGGTAAGATGAAACAGAGCCATGTACCCCAATGGGGCAGGGGGCACTGTGCCTCCAGGGATGAAGTTCTTTACTCCTTCCCCTGCCTTGGCATGGGGTTAGCTGCCCAGAAATGAAACCTTGGAAGCAGGGGGAACGTGTCTGGCTAGGAGATTTTTGTTTTGAAATCTACTTTACTGGCTCCCTGCAGCACCAAGCTCAGGTCAGATGAATGGCCTCTTCCCCCTGGCTCTGGGATCTGCCCTTCACTAACCTGTCGGCTCAAGTCCAGGCTGGCACGAAAGGAAGGCTCGACTGAAATTAACTAACCCGATGACCTGGGCTGGCATGTACAGAGTGCCCTGCCCAATGAGCAGAGGGCACCCTCCTGATGATAGCGTACTGTTGTAGTTGCTTCTGGCGCATAAGAGAATGTAGTAAGGAGGGAATGGAATGGATTTTATTAACTCTGCTGAGCTGCTTGTGAATGATTTTGTGACTATAGGTGTGTGTATATAAATAAAATTCTCTGAGAATTTTGTTCAGTGACATTTTTGACTCTTTTTGAGTGCGTAAACAGCTACATGTAGGGTTTGTCTGGTGACTTCCTGCTATGTGGAATTGGCAGCACTGTTGGTGAGCACTTGCCAGCAGGTGCAGGCCGCCCGGTCGGGGAGCGGGAACACATGGGGCCCAGTCCTCGACACAGAACGAGCAGCCAGGTTCAGGGTGGGAGGTGCACATTGACAACATGCATTAATAGCTGTGAAGGGGTAACGCTCAGCCTCGAACTGCTGTCATTAAATGGGGGTCGGAACCCCCCCCCCCCCATACTGCCACTCCTAGGAGAATCTGAAATTTAAAAAGTTACACCTCTCTTCCCTCCTCCAGCCCCCGTTCCATGCAACTGAACATTCAAATAAGTAAAAATCTTAAAATGGTCTCCCTCTTTCCCCTCTCAGTTACAAACAAGGACACCCAAATTCTGCCAGGCCCAGCGGGCAAAGTGCTCATCAGCTCCAGCTGGGACAGCACAGAGCTGCAGCATGAAAATTATTGACGAGCTATAGCCTGACCTGACTAGATTTCTTTGTCCAGAGGTGGGCACAGAGCCATAAAATGGCATGAAGGCCACCACAACCAAGCCTTCCCCAGAGCAGCTACAAGGTTGAGTTCTTGGGAGGTTAAGCCTTTTGGCCCCCAAAACATGAACTATTTAAAACTAGACAAGCCTTCATTCATATGTGCTCCATGTTGAACAGATATTGTAGAAATGCTTAGCAGCAGCATAGGCATCAAGCTTCGCAAGCTTGTGTTCTTTTAAAAGTGATCTGTTGTATTATAAGATTTTTTTGTTCTGTTTTTAATTTCAACTTCAAGGAGTTTGATAGTTTTGGTGATTTGAATGGAGCCTAGTTACCTGCAACTAGTTCAAGATACCAAAACCTTTGGTAATGCTGCTTGTTAATAGTGTATGTTTAGATTTTAGAATATCTAACTAATTAGACAAAAAATATTGGCTATTCTTCATTTAGAGAAAGTCAGCAAAAAGGGGAACAAGATTACTGCATATTCGGAATATCCTCCAATATGCAACAGTCCCATGCTTGTTACTTATAAGAGTTTGTTTAGAAGGTGACACTATTTTACCTAAATTGGACCGAAAATTCAACACCATGTGTGTTTTTAAAAATCAGGAATTACAATTGGCATGATCCTCTTCCTTTATGCTAATATTTTAATACATCAACCCCAAAGCTGTGCTTTGACTTTTCACATTGCTTTATAGGGTTTTTATGGCACTCTTCGTCATAGCTGTCAAGAGCTTCGAAGTCCAGACTCTGTTTCTAAAATACCCTTTGCAGCAGGGTAGTATTTTCTCATTTTACAGATGGGAAATGGAGGCAGAGAGATTAAGCGACGTTGCCAAAGTGTCACAAAATCAATGGCACAGCCCGGAACAGAATCTTCCATGTGCCTTAATCCTAAAACTTTCCTCCCTACCAGCATTTTAGTACTGTTGTAGCACTCCAATTATGATTTGTCTATTAGCTGCTTCATGTGATTCTAACAGCCCATATCTCACTGGTTGACACATTAATAAGAACAAAAATTAAGCAGAGGTTTTTCACCTAAAAGCTGATGGAACAAAGACACTGTACACACCTTTAAAATTATAAATTCACAATTTATTTCATATAAACCACTCCACCTCTGGGAAATATTTCAAGGGCATTTTCCTTTGCCCCTTCCCCTCCAATGCCTATAAAGAAAAGCTAAGAGTGGTGTCAGTTTCTTGGAGAAGACCTCGCCAATGGAACAAGGCAGCCAGGAAACAGCAACACTCTCCATAATACTAAAGCTCCTACAGCAGCAGCTGCTACCTGAAATCCTGGAGAACAATCCAACTGAGCAGATGCAGGTGAGAAACGGATTCCCTAGAACAAGTCTCATTTAAAAATAAAAGTTCTATTTATCACCTGCTTAAAAAGTTTAAAAGTTTGAATGTGAAATTATAGTACAGAAACCTCCTGCTGTTCCTGTCCCACATAGGTACAGTGAGCAATTCATGTGTGGAGCAGCAGTCATGCAGTTTATATTGTCAGTAGAAAAAACTTTGTACGGTCCAGGAAGTCTGATGACTGTTAGAGATCTGAGTCACCCAGTGCATTAGCATGAGCAAAGCAGAAATAAGGAGCATCAGATGCAAGGATGGAGAGAGACGTCAGGCTGACCTAGGAATAGCAAGCAGCTGCAAAAAGAGGAAGGGACAAACACTGCCAGAATACCATGTTACTGGTGCCGGGGAAAATTTGTACCTTTAGAGTTAATAGCCTAATCCAACTTCTATTCTCAGGCCACCTCATTGACTCGAAAGGGGCTGTGTTCACAAAACAGAATTTGCCCCTTTACCTTTGATCTTGAGAACACTAATTTCTTTCCTATCAGTTACCCACCTCTCAAACAGCAGCAGCTTATCCTTTTCAGATGCCAGAATGAGCAGGAAATGGGGGATCTCCCCAGATTTTAACTGTTCCTATACTACAGCTGCACAAATGTTACCCTGTTTGGGCTCACACCGCAAAGACACAATCCCACCTTGTTTTCTACACAGAGGATGGAAGCAGGATCTGTTCCTGGGAACCAGGAAATTCACAGCCTCCTTCCAGGAAGAGTTTTGGAGAAACAAAACCTTGTTGACAAAGCTTGAGTTTTGTGTACCTCCAAAGAGATGGCTTTCAAAGCACTCTGTGTTTGTACGGATTTCTTAAGTGCTCTCACCAAGGTGTCTGAGCAGTCTGGATTGCGAGTCAGCTCTCAGGGTCATTTGGCAATTGATTCCTGCCACCTGACCTACACTGCTCCAGGAATGAGGATTTTAAAATACTTTTATGCTTATCCTGGTTCAGAGCTAAATGCTTATGCGATGTAAGTGAGCAGGGAGGAAAGGGCACCACCTGGCAGCAAAGCTGAGTATTTAGGATTAGAAAAGATACCTCCCTACACCTCTCTGGCAAACAGGCCAACTTTCACCTGACTGCAGCTAGCTTAACTAGAACATCAGTTCATATCCTATATTAGTACTTTGCGCTTTACACCTTTAAGCACTGGATAAACATTAACTCTGCACAATACTGTACAAGCTCTGTCCACAAGATTAGTTCATATAAGAAGTATCCCTCTCAAACTGAGGGCCCTCTCTTTTCTCCCACCTTCACATTGTTAAAACCTACATACCCAGTTCTGGGGGCTAGAGTCATATGGTGCATGTGGCTCATACAAAAGAGAGTAGCTTATTTTGTCAAGCAGGAATTAGGAAGACTCTCAGTCAGTCTTTCAGCCTGTCAAGTCAAAAAGGGTGAAAATAAGAATATCCTAGTAAGGAATGTGTCAGGGCAACATTCCTCATGAAAATGGCATGGAAGGGAATTCCCTACTTTCACACTAGACTTGGGGATTTCCTCAGCACAGACACTCAGTTACTCCATTTTTCCCTGCCTATAGCAGATGCACGTACAAGTCCCTGTGTTACATAGGCACCTGCACATGGTTCATCCACCGTCGTAAAGTGTTGGCATTTAAGCCACTGTTTTGAAGTGACTCCCTTGTTAAGATGAATTGGCGAGGTCACTTTTTAAAAAAATTGTTTATATTTTACATTAAACATGCCATACAAAAGCTCAGAGTCCCAGACAATAATCAGACTTATTATAACCATCCAGCAGCTTTAATACCAATATACACATAAATTAACTCCACCAGTCAGTTTTCAGTCTGGCTTGATGCAGAACAATGTTAGCTCTAGCACTTCGATTTGAGTGCCTGTCTACATTGCCAAGATGTGTGTCAGGGACCACACTATGCATTACTGTTCCCCCTTGACTTGCAATGTGGCTTAGTCTTGCCTGGGTAAATGGGACCAAAGTGATTTGATCATGTTACACTCTATGTATGACTGATCTTTACAAAGCTGTACACATTGAAGTAACATGGCTTGTTCCACTCTGCCTAACAAGACCAAGCCTATTTAACACTGTTAGAACAACTGTTCTAACAGTATCCCAAACACCATAGTTTTGGCAGCACAGAAAACCCCTAAAAACCAACTAAAGCAAAAATCCACATGGAAGACCTTAAATTCACTGAATGCAAAGATCTGAATTACCGCTAGGCATATCTCCTATGTTAACTTGATCTCTGCCCTATAACACTTCCATTTGCTTTGGTTCATGCAGCACAAACTACTGCTGAGAGAAGAAATGCCACACACAATTGTGCTGATATGTAGCCACCGCTGATGCTGTAAGGCGCAAACACAGCAGCCGCCACCCTCTGAGCTCCAGCCACTCTCCTCGTGCAGCCACAGGCCAGTGCTACAAAGCACATTAGAGGAAAGGGAAATATAGCTGGGTTATTTCATAACCCTCAGTGCATAAAAGGATTTTGGGACACAAGCCCATTTAATTTACAAGCAGATTATTAAGGAAAAACACTCCACTGCCAATTTATTTTTTAAAAGGGTTGTGTGTTATTCTAGGGTTTGTTTGTATAATTGTACAACCGTTGAAAATTACATAAATTGTAATGATCTAATACTATTAACAGCCATTCAGAAAAATCCCCTCTCTCAAAAGCCATTTGGGGTAGGAGGAAACATCCCATGAACGATGCCAATCTGAACTCCCAGCCTCTAACCTGGCAGAAATGAAAAGCAGAAAGATAAAAAACAGAAAGGGACTAGATGAGGTGTTTGCACGTGTCTGTTTTGCAACGGGAGGGGATGGTTTTGTCCTTGGCTGGGTTCTCCCACAGGCAGTGTGCATTTCTCTCGAGGCAGCCACTGTCACCTTGCTTGCTGCTCTCACCTCTGCACCTCATCACCTCCTTCTGCCTTATGTGTCATGGAAGTCTTTAAGCAAGGTCCTCCTCCTCTGTTCTGCTATATGCATCTGATTCTCTAAGTCCTGGAACAAAGAACAGCAAGGCAGAACCCCATTAATCTGAACTCCCCAGAGGAAAAGAAAAGGCACTTCTATGGTAGAGCGTGAGGCCCAGTCACTGCTTCTCAAGCAAATTAAAGACTGCAGGGACCCTTCCAATTTGATAGTGTATAAAAGGAATGTCCCTCTGAACCCAATTCTCCTTACATTTCCCTTCTCAGAGGGTTTCTGATGCTCCCTCCCACCTCCCAAAAGCAAAAAAACCCCACACACGAGGGTCATTTCCCCTCCAGCAAAGGGCTGAATGCACCTTCCTTCAGAACCTGTCCGGCCTGGTTCAGTCAGCCAGGAGTCATTGCTGGAGAGCAGCAAAGTTCTCCCCCCATCCCCTCAACTAGGAAGCAAGCATCTGCAGGCCAAGTGAACAAAAGGACAGACTCAAAGCTAATCTGATTGCCTTCACCTGCCTGCCAAGCTGGCCTGGGCCTTTTTGTGCAGGTACTAAGCCACCTGTAAGTGAAGGGCTGCCCAGCAGCTGCAGGGGAACAGATAACTTACTCCTCTGTCATAGCTGTCCGCTCGTTCCACCTTCCAGGAGAGGTTTTCTATTTCAGCTTCCAACTGAGCCTGCTGGTATTCAAACTGATCAACAGTACAGACAATTAGAGAAACCAATCTACCCAGAGCAGCTTTATGCCACCAAACAGGTGTGGTGAGAGGAAGCACACCCCCCTAGGGTCCTTCCTCTCCGCAACAGGTTTGGTGGAGCAAATCTCTGGAATACTTGGGAAAACAATGAGCACTACAATATGGCATGTCCAGTGACTTCAAAATCCTAAGGAAGATGGATTTTTGTACATTCAACTTTTAATTATTCAAGCATTAGGATACGCCCAACAAGGAGGAAACTGACACCACCAACTGGTGTTTGCAGTCTGGTGAATCTCCATCCCACTTACGGGCTAGAAACACAGTTTCTGCCCTGCACACTCCTTCATGTAAAACAAGGCCCAGCGCTATGGCGTTACCAACAGGGAAACTTTACCCCAGAATCCCAGTCTCAAAATCACTTAGTGTAAGTCATATGTTCGGCTTACCAAAGCGGCCTCCTTGATAGTAAAGTGATTTAAGTGACTGAGCAGCTGGGTTGGCTAGTAATTAACAGGGGCTTCAGTCAGTCGTGGAAAGAATAAGGTTCATTTATTTGTCCTGCCCCCACTACAAACTTGGGAAAGAACCAAAAGTCAGCAAACGTCTAGCTGAAGGTTATGTCTACACGGCCCTCAAAGGTGTGTCTGCAGCACAGGTAGACAAACTCCAAGCTAGATTTGATCTCACTAACTCAAATACTAGCAGCAAAGCAAAACTCAAGTCAAACAATAGCGTGTAGAGCCCCAGATGTTGGCTTGCCAGCCAGCTTTAGTGCAGCACACCCTGGCTAACGCCCTACCACTTGCACGGAGGTTTACTTCCTCCATTTTTATACAGGTTCCTGAAAGGTTAACCTGCTGCTGTAACTCTCCCATCTCCCAGGAGCTAGGAGCCAGTAAAAACCAATTCAGATTCTAGATAAGTGTGTTTGCTTATGATGTGAATCCTTATGGGGAAAAATAGTTTGACAACTAGTTTGTCATTCACACTGTAGTACTGTTCTATAGTAAAGTCTGTAAAAATAGGGACGTCTCTGGAATGACAGCCAACAAGAGATTTGCTAGTAAATCTCTGACAGGGAGTAGGGGGGAGGGTTTGGAGCTGGTTATGAAGTTTGAGGATACGTGAGGTTCAACGTCACATACATGTCATTACATGGATTTATTATATACACGCAAACTCTGGGACTGAAGACACAAATCTAGGTGTCTGCTTGGCTTACTATGCTCCCTAGCTAGATGCCAAGAAGTCTGAGCAAACACCTTACCAATTTCTTCCTGGGGCCAGACTCCATGTAGTAGGCATACGGATATGTGTACTGCAGGGTGTAACGACACTACAACAGAAGAGGAACAGAGTTTTAGACCTTGATGTTGTTAGCACAGCTTATTTCTATGACTAATATAGGGATACACGAGTTGCCAGACCAGTCCAGTATAGCAGAGGCCATTATCAGATGCTTCTGAGGAAGGTGCAGGAAACACCTGTCAGGACCAATTATGGAATAACCTGCTCAGAAAGGCATCCTCCTGCTAACGTCAGGCAGTTAGTGTCTGATTCAGGGCATAACATCCTTACAGATCTAACCCCTGAATTGCCTCCCTCTTCAGTGTGCTACTCAGATGGAAGTGTTTTGGTGTGTAGGCTCTCTCCTGTGGACTGAAAGAGCCCCAAACACCCACCTTTGCAAGCAGCTTTGCAGCGTTCTGCAGGTACTGCCAGTCTATCCATGTTCCCAGGTTGTTCATCACCCTTTCCTGGATCTTCTCCTGAATTCGCTGGTATGTCTGTGCCTCTAACTGCAAGCTTTTATTGTGGTTCTCCCACTGCAAATGTAGAAGAAAAAGGGCATGAGATCAAAGTACAGATACAAGCTCCAGCAAACAGGAAGTAAGATGGGGCTGGAGTCCAGCAGGATAGGATATGCTGTAGGCAGGAGGACAGCAAGGCAGCACCCCCCACTTGCAAGCCCATGGAGGTTGCGTATACTGTAAGAGGCAGGTGGGAGCAGGGAGCAAACTCAGCCCCTCTGTAGAAATGCCCTGTGGTCACATCAGCATCTTGTGAGTGACTAGAAGGAGTAAAATAATGGGAATTTCCCCATTTAAGAGGCCTCTACCAAGATATTTAGATTAACCTTTAACATGGGCTTACTGAAAGCTGACACATCTATGCTATGAAACATCATTGTAAAACACGGTCATTTCCCAGAGTCCCTTGATCTGGAAAGTCAAGATTATTAATTTATTATTATTTTAAGACTAGATTAATGCTATGAATAAGCAGCCGTTGATCTCTGAATTAGGAAACGAGTGCATGCTGACCTCACAGAAAAGTGGCAACCTTGGATCTACAGTGTTTTCTTTTAGCGAATCTGCATTAGACCTGTACAGTTTGAGCAGTCCTATTCACGCTTGCTGCGGGAAGAGAGGTGCTCTGACTGTCTCACTGGTTAGTGACAGATTCCAAAAGCCTTTCTTTAAACATGTCTTGACATGAAATCCCCTTAACATTTCATTAAACCACATGATGGAGTTTTAATTTAAACAACCAAGATTTGTTTCTTCTTGGTCCCTACAAATTCATGCCATAAGAACCTTTGGAAAGTTCCCTGGTCCTGTGAGGAAATGGTTGCAGGGATATTGCATGAGTGCAGGGATGGGATTAGGTCCCTTCCAGTCCTATGATACCTATAGGCAACAGCACAGCAGCATCTTGCAGAGGGACACTACATTAAAATTATTATTTTGTGTTATTTGTATCATTTTAGCACCTAGGAGCTCTATTTGTGGATGAGAATCCCATTGTACTAGTTGCTGTGAAAGAAGAGAAAAATGCAGGACATTAAGTTTCCTGATGCTGCAGAAAATCAGGAGCAATCTCATATGGTTTGCTTCAATGGAGAACAAAAGTTAACAGCTTGGTAGGACTTGTTGGGCGGAATTTTGAGTCTGAAGGAACAAAGACGACCTAAACTGGGACTCCAGAAGCTACTTCATCTGTACCGAATCCTTTGTTTGTGTATTTCTTACACCGACATTGCACCAGGCAGGGACATTAAAAGGCTACAGCAGCTCTGGCCAAAGAGATGTGTCCTACCCGCTCAAAATAGAACAAGTACTTCTTAAGGGCCTCCCTGGCCTGTGCTTGCTGACTCTGGTTTACAATATCAGGATTCTCTTTGTACCGACTGCATTCATAGTACTCGCTACCGTGGGTCTTCCAGTCCCCCAGACACATCCAGCAGAAGTCTGCAGAGAACAAGGCACAATCACTGTGATGCATAGAAAAAATGAGTTTCCAGAAACCAAGTTACAGAGAAACAGCCCCTCTGTTTCAGGGGCTTCCTTTAGCCAAGCAGCATGTAAAGTTTATTTGTGCCATCTTGCCCAGAGGGAAACAGAATACAGCTTGTAGGCCAAATACAACCCCATCTTAGGGGTCTATAGCTAAATATGCAGCTTGTGGGGCAACACTTCCAGCATGCGCTAAGGGGACAATGCCTGGATCCACAAGGAGTGTTGGAAACTGGGACCTGTAGTCTCCGCAGGCTGCACCTCATAGTTAAAGAAAAGGGCAGCTGCAGTCCTACTAGCTAGTGAGCTGCAGCTCTCTCACTACTGGTAAGTTGCCAGCATGGGTCTCTGCTGGATCAGATTGGAAGGATCCTAATCTGATCCAGCAGTGAACAAACCCACAGAGACAATCCACTTTCCATTCTCACGGGTGCACACTGGGTGGTGTTGGTGACTTGTGATACACAAGTCAGACTAGATGATCTGATGGTCCCTTCTGGCCTTAAATTCTGTGACTCTAAGACATCTATCCATATCCAGTGGTTTAGGAGAGAGCTTCAGACCAGAAATCCCTGAGGACAAGCCTACACTTGAAACACTGCATTGGCACAACTGTGCTGCTGTAGCACTTAAGTGGAGACACTCCTACGGCAGAGAGCTCTCCCGGCAACCTAGTTAATTCACCTCTGCAAGAGGTGGTAGCTATGTCACGGCGAGAAATCTCTCCTGCTGACACAGTGCTGTCTACACAAGGGATTGCGCTGGTATACCTATGGTGCTTGGGGTATGGGTTTTTCACATCCGAGCCTCATAGTTATACAGATATATGTTTGTAGTGTAGACCTGACCTGAGTGGGAGGACGTAGGTAAAAGCTAAGGAGAAAAAGTAGAGCAACGGCTAAACCCACGAAACAGAAGTGCCTGGTTTTAGAGGTGGGATACTTGCAGTGTTCTGGCAGGAAGGAGAAGAGAGGAGGTTAGACAGTTGCTGTACGAATCACTTCTGGAAGGCTTGCCTTTCCCATTCAATGGGGTTGGAATCTGCTAAGTCCACCCAAGGGCTAGCCTGCTCTTTTTCCAGTTTCAATCACTGCGGTATCTAGAAACTTGTTGCTCACCTACTCCTGATACCACAGCATCCCACCAAGTCACTATCATTCCTGCTGACCTTCTATCAGAAAAGGAAGTGAACTGCGAGGGGTAGAGTCTAAATGTTTTCTGAAGTGAGTTATCTTCCTCAGCCTCCCTACTGGCTGGTAACAGAGTTGCAACATGCGAGCCCCAGCAACAGGTAGTCTCACTCACTTCCCTAGGGTTAGAGAAATTTAGCATCCCACAAAAGCCATTTGCTTTGCATTCCTGATATTTTTCAGGGCTTTAATAAGGACTGAGGACAGCCAGGCTGCTTCTTGCATGGGAGTGGACTGAGGAGCAATCAAGCGGATAAGGTTATAGAGATCAACAACAGACCTACACCTGCTTCTGTGGCTTGGTCTATGTAGGGCCTCATTTTGTCCATCAGTGAACATAAAGACTAAGTCTAGTTTGACATAAAGGCTCAGAGAGTTCCATTACAATGCAAGTGGTTTCAGCTGGTGGGGCAGAAATCAATGTACAGAACAAGAACTACATCAGGAAAGCTTTTAAATACCAGAGCACATTTCTGAGGAGCATCAATCTCATGACACAAAAGGAGCTGAAGACCTTTTTACAGCATTAAATCTAAATGCCACCAAGGAATCAGAAACCAGTTAAGAACATAGCAAGTGAAACAATAAGCCTTTATCACCAAGTTAGATGTGTAATTAGAATCCTCTTCATATTTGTACTGGGAATGGTTAACTGGCTATTTAAATCAACAACATTTACGACTGGGGTAATAAAGGAATATTGCCTTTCCCCAACGGATTCCAGATACTGCTACTTACCGTGCTTGCATTTGGAGCATTGCTGAAACAGAAGGAAAGAGGAGGCATTAGCAGTCTGCATAAGGACAGAAAGGTTTCAGCTAAGGACAAGGAAGCTCTGAAGTATTCAGGGAATTGCTCACCATGTGATTGCAGCCTCCATTCTTTTCAATGCAGATATTGCACTTGGGACACTGGGAAAACCAGAAGCATTCATTAGATCCAGCTGTTCTCTAATATTCCTCAAGAACACAGCTCCGGCTCTATTATTACACATTCGCTATTCCTGTCACACCCATTTTAAAGTGGGACGAAGGGGGGATGGACGGATGACTCAGGGCACCAACAACAGATCAGTGGTTCGAGATAACAGTTCCAAGAAGTGAGGTCATTATTTTTAGCATTACCACTTGTGAACCAAAGTTCACTCTCAATAGTTACCATTAACTGGCGGGTCAGGTTTAGCAATTCAACCAGTTTACATAGAGAGACAGTACTGCCCATAGTGACTCACACCATAGGACCATCTAGTTCTGTATCCTGCCTTCAGTAGCAGCCGATGGGTGACTGCTTCAGAGGAAGTACAAAGCCATCATACACCTGCCTGACTATACAATGCTTTACCTAGGTTTCTTTGTTCCACAGGTAATCGGCTGATATTCTGCACAATTTGACTGTTACTATATTTTCTTGGTTTGCACAGCTATAGGAAGTAATCCAACTTTGCCAGTTTGAATCTGAAGACACCAAATCATATCACAGTCCAGAATTATTACTACCACCAATCTGGATTAGACTGCGGTCTCTGACCTAGAAGCTAAGGGCACTGAATCCATAACCATTTTCCTGAATCATAAAGTCCTAAATTAATCCAGCTACAATGAATTCTACAAGTTCACCATACGCTGCATAAATAGCTCCTTTTCTTGAGTCTAAATTTGTTGGCTTTAAATTAATCAAGTGCTCAGAAAACCAAAGTTACGGACAAAGACCTTTTAAGTCATGGAGTCCCTCTGGCTCCCCCAGCCAGATCAGGACTAGGCCTTCCAATAGGCATATTCCTTTTCATACCGCCCTGCATATCTGTGCATCCCCCACTTCAGGCTAGATAACCCTAGCCTTTGCTTAAAACCTCATCCTGCAAATGGAAATTGATGCTCTAGGGCTTTTCATTCTCCGAACTCCATGGTTAGAAGCGAAGCTACACACTACTGCAAATGGGGATAGGCTAGATTATCTACCCTTTGTGTATCCACGCATTCTTCTTTAAAAAAAAAATTAACTGCAGCTGCACACCAGACAAGTGTTTGAGCCAACCACCATGCTGCTTCTCTGCATTAGAGGGCAACAGACCCAGCTGCAGATTGATCCTCGCAATGAATTTAGCAGAATGAAGACTAGCATATAGAGGGGGAACTTCAGTACTCAGTCCTACACACAGATGAGTTTCCCAGTTTAAAGTATATTTGCAGTAACAGAGTCAGCCACAGAATCACAGAAATGTAGGACTGGAAGGGACCTCAACAGGTCGTCTAGTCCAGTCCTCTGCACTGAGACAGGACTCAGTAATTTCTTCCAGTGCTTAACCACCCTGACAGTTAGGAAGCTTTTCCTAATGTCTAACCTAAATTCCCCTTGCTGCAATTTAAGCCATTGCTTCTTGTCCTGCCCTCAGTGGAAGAGGAGAACAATTTAATACCCACCTCTTTACAATGTTTTACAAACTTGAAGAGTTATCCAGTTCCCTCTGAGTCTTCTCTTCGCCAGACTAAACAAACCTAATTTTTTCAAACTTTCCTCATAGGTCATGTTTTCTAGACTTTTAATCATTTTTGTTGCTCTTCTCTGGACTTTCTCCAGTTTGTTCACATCTTTCCCAAAGTGTGGTGCCCAGAACTGGACATAATACTCCAACTGAAGCCTTATCAGTACTGAGCAGAGTGGAATCATTACTTCGTGTGTCTTACTCACAACACTCCTGCTAACACATCCCAGAATGATGTTCACTTTTTTTGCAATAGTGTTATATTGTTGACTCATGTTTAGCTTGTGATCCACTGTAACCCCCCAGATCCTTTTCTGCAGTACTTGTTCCTAGGCAGTCATTTCCCACTACTGATTATTCCTTCCTAAGTCCAATACTTTGCATTTGTCCATAATGAATTTTATCCTATTTATTTCAATACATTTCTCCAGTTTGTCAAGAACGTTTTGAATTCGAATCCTGTCCTCCAAAATGCTTGCAAACCCTACCAGCTTGGCATCATCCACAAGCTTTATAAGTGTAGTTTCTATGCTATTCTCCAAATTATTTATGAAGATATTGAATAGAACCAGACCCAGGCCAGATCCCTTTAGGACCCCACTTGATATGCCTTTCTTGCTTGTGTGAACCACAGATAACTACTCTCTGAGTACAATTTTCCAACCAGTTGTGCACCCACCTTACAAGAGCTTCATCTAGGCTATACTTCCCTAGTGTGCTTAAGAGAAAGTCATGTGAGATAGCATCAAAAGCCTTATTAAAGTCAAGATATATCACACCTACTGCTTCCCCTCACATCCACCAGGACTATTATCCTGTCAGAAAGCATTTTAGGCTGCTTTGACATATGTTGTGACAAATCCATGTTGACTGTTACTTGTCACCTTATCTTCCAGCTACTTATAGTTCCAGTCCAGATTTGCTCCATTCCCTTTCTGGGTACCAAACTTAAGCTGACGCTGACTTGTCTACAGTTTCCTGGGTAGTCCTTATTCCCCTTTTTATAGATAGATACTATACATGCCCTTTTTCAGTCCTCTGGGATCTCTGCCACTCTCGCCATGAGTGAGTTTTCAAAGATCTCTTCACCCAGTTCCCTACGTATTCTAGAATGTATTTTCGCAAGCTCTGCCAACTTGAAGACATCCAACTTGTCTAAGCTTTGTGTCCACTAGCACTTTTGTTGGCATGAGTTTCACCGACAAAAGAGCTCTCTCCCACCAGCACAGAGTGGCTACACAGGAGGCCTTACAGCTGTACCACTGCAGCTGCAAGGTCTGTAGTTTAGACATAGCCTAAGTGATTTTTAACTTGTTCTTTCCCAAATCAGCCTCAGATCCTGCCTCATTTACACAGATGTTCACTAGGTTAGTCATGCTATCACTGCTAACCTTTCTGGTGAAAACTGAAACAAAACAGGCATTTAATACTTCAGCCATTGCTGCGTTTTCTGTTATGGTCTTTCCTTCCTCATTGAGTAATGGGGCTTACTTGGTTCTTGGTCTTTCATCTTATGTGTTTGTAAAATGTTTTCTTGTACCCTTTATGTCCCTAGCTATTTTAATTTCACTTTGTGCCTTGGCCTTTCTAATTCTGTTCCAAAACGCTTATGGGTTTCGTTATACCCATCCTTTGTAATTTGACCTAGTTTCTACTTTCTGTACAACTCTTTTTTTGAATTTCACGTCATTGAAGATCTCCTGGCTAAGACACGGTGGCCTCTTACCATACTTCCTTTCTTTCCTAAGCATTAGGGTAGTTTGCTCCTGTGCACTTAATAGCGCCTCTCTAAAAACTGCCAACTCTCCTGAACCCTTGTTTCGCTTACACTTGCTTCCCACAGGATATTACCTTCAGTATTTGCTGAGTTTGCTAAAGTTCATCTCCTTGAAATCCATTGTCTTTATTCTGCTGTTTTCCCCCTTACCATTCCCTTAGACTCTTGATCGCTATCATTTCCTGATTGCTTTTATCCAAGCTGCCTTCCACCTTCAAATTCTCAACCAGTTCCTCCCTGTTTGTTAGAATCAAATCTCCCCTAGTCACTACCTCTACCTCCTGTAATAATCTGTCTCCAATGTATTTCAAGAATTTGTTGGATAATTCGTCCTCTGTATTATTTTCCCAACAGATGTGCAGGTAGTTGAAATCCTCCATCACTACTAAGCCCCGAGCTACTCCTTTTATCCTCAACTATCTCAACCTCAGTTCAAGTGTATCTATCTGATAGACACAGCAACACCTCTTCCCTGTTTTCCTTGCCTGTCCTTCCTGAACAAGCTGTATCTTTCTATACCAGCATTCCAGTCATGTGAATTATCCCACCAAGTCTCTGTGATACCAATGATGTCATAACTGTGACTATTAAGTAGTATTTCTAGTTCTTCCTGTTTATTCCCCATACTTCTTGCATTAGCATACAGACATCTAAGATGGGCATTAGATTTCAAGGTATTCAAGATCTTTGCACCAAAACCCCAAGTGGGAATTTACTAACATTATTAAAAAAGCAGCATAAAGTCTACAATTGCATGGAATTGCCTCCGCCCCCCACCCTTCTCAGCAGGACTAGATGCCTGAAATGAATGTTGACGTGCTCTCCCTTACATCTTTAGTGTGAGCACTGATGTAGTTGGCTGTTTCAGAGTCGTCTGCACACTTGGTGAGCCATTTCCGGATGGTGGCACAGTCTGTGGGCGCGTGGTACATCTGCCGACACTTGAAACTTAACAGGAAGAGAAAGAAATACCAGTGTTTAGGAGAGTTAATACATTGCATTAATAACCAAGAAGTCAGTCTTTCCTCATGACCAGGATCTGGACGGGAAATAGGCGTGAGGAGACAAGCAGTTCGTTCCTAAATACCACAATGAGAGGGGCTGGTTCAACGTTTAGAATTCCCGCCAGGTCCTTCTGGGAATGATCACTTCCTTCTCCTGAAACTCTTAACATATCACTACCTCTCTTCTGATTGGAAGTGAACACAGGGCTCCCTCTCAGATAAGTGAGCATCTGGCTGTCTGATGAGCAGCCATCATCTTTTCCCTGGAGCCCCAGCATCACTTTTAAGATAATGGAGCAAGCCTACGTCATCCCAGATAAATTCCAAATACGCTCCTGTTCAGGGTTAATTGCATGCAACTAGTGGGAGGCTTGGTTACTAACCCATGTATATTACTGTCCCTGGACACTCACGATGCAGCTACACCTTTGGAGTAAGGGGTGTCAGAAGATACTCCAGCAGCAACCCTTTTGATATTACTCCTAGTTCTGTTACTCCTCTCCTGGACACTGCAAGCCAGGAAAGCACCATTAGCTCTCCTATCCAGTGGAAGTTTATTCTTATGCTGGGGAGGACCTCACGCACATAGAAGTTTAAAGATATTCTAGCCTTCATATACAGAAATCAACTGACATCTTATCCGAATGGTACACTTTGTTTCTATGCATGTTTAGGAGCATTCATACCATGGAAGCCTGTGTGTGTATTTAGGATATCTGAGTCCCTTGGCTTTATGGTTCTCTGGATATTGGGAATGCACTAGAGACTCTGGGAACAAAGTATACAAATATACAAACACAGGCATCAGACAGGTTCCAGCAGCAGCCATTAAGGCTTCGTACCCAAGATCACTCACCAATGCTTGTATCATAATTTGTAGATTAATCCAAGCTACAGAAGAAGCTAGACAAGACTTGTTTCCCTTGATTACTAAAAGCTCAATTTTCAGAGGTGCTCAGAACCCACAGCTCCCATTGAGTTCAGCGAGAACTGACCACCACTGAAAGGCAGGCCCTGCCCTACACCCCTATTACACAGATGCCTCAAGTTACAAGCAATTCTAGTAATGTGTCCGTGATGCCTCGACACACTAGACCTGTTCTCAGATGAAGTGACCTTAAAAGAGAGCATATGCCTGTGCCACATGCTTTCCTCACAGCCTGTAAGCCTTTTACTTTCTTACCAGAAAACTTCATTGCATCGATTGCACTGCACTCGTCGAGCTTTGGGCTCCTGTACCTGTATGACCATGGGGCAGTCTGCACCGGGACACAGCTGCAGCTGGTAATGGCTCTGCAAATACACCGAGTGGCAAGGTAAGCAATTGGTATGGGAGAATACTGATCTCTATTCTTAGAGAGTAAAAGTCATGCCTTTTGTTAATGTGAATTCGTAGTTCTTAGATCTGGAGAAGACAATGGAAAGAGCCACCAGAAGATGCCCAACCAATCTCTTCTACATGCGGAGCAGGTTAGTTAGTTATTAAGTGCTTGTTCCAACAAAAGATTTGGAGGCTTTGTATTTTGCATTTGTTCAAAGCTGAGGTTGATGTGGTTAGTCATGAAACGAGGAAATCTGAGATCCCATCCAGAATGTCAGGAGACCATGATGAGAAACTCCAAACAGATCTAGCATCTCACTCTCTTTGAACTCCTCCCCCCCCGCCCCATATTCCACCCCCCTGCTGCCCCAGGGCACGGACTCTGCTTCTCAATTGTGGCTAGTCTGTCCCCTTCCTGTGACTCCTCACAATTACTGGGGACAGGGTGTCACTAAAGTACTTCCTTCTCTGTCCAAGTCACTGAGTTACTTCCTCTAAATCTTGTCTTAAACACTCTCGTTCTCTCTAGCTTAGATACGACTCACGAAGCTTTGCAGAGTGAAGGCACGTACAAAGGATGCTGTATAATAGTGACCTGCAATGCATCAGGATGAGGGGCAAGTCTGTAGCTGCCTAAAAATATTTCTTGGTCTTGCACCAATATTTAACATTCAGTGTAAGTTTTCTGCTTTAACACTAGAGCACTCTGCTTCAAGATAGAGACCAGGCACCAGCTGCTGTCACTGGGATGACATTAGAGGAAAATTTACTCTGGCAAATCATTTGAGAACTCTGACAGTGAGCCCTGCACCACAGCACGAGCAACAGACAACATGCCTGTCAGCTACAACCCTGCAGCAGCTACTGCATCTCCAGCCCCTGAACTCTCTAGAGAGGCATCATCAAGAAGCCCAGACACCAAGATCAATATTTTACAAATCACTAGTGATTTTGGGTGCCCAGCTTGGGACACTTGACAGCAACATTTCTCAAGTGCGGCCACCAGGGACTTTTCTTGTGGCCACAGCCTTCTGGGCTGTGATTAGGGGTGGGGAGGAGCAAAGCAGAGGCCCCTCTCACTTCCTGGTGTTCCTGGATGTACCACCTTTGTGACGGTTGCTGGAGCTGCCAGCAGGGGTTTGGTCCTGCCCCACTCTGGAGACATCTCGGGCACAATACGGGAGGACCAGGCAGCCAGTGAGTTCCCCATCTTCCCCGGGGCTGCGGGGCTCAGGCTTTGGGCTTGAGCTCTGGGACAGCAGGGCTTCAGGCTCCAGTCCCAGGCTCCAGCTGCACGGTGGTGGGCCCCAGGCTCCAGCCGCATGGCTTTGGGCTCTGTCCTCCGGCCACAGGGCTTCAGGCTCCAGCCCCTCTCTGCCTCCCCTGACCTCCCATCCAGGGCTTAATTTGTCCCCAGACTTGCCAGGGCTGAGTAATTCTGCTGTGAAAAATAATACTTGTATGTTTGTTAATATCATTTTTCACAACAGACTTACTAGCTAGCAATAAATACATTACAATGATTTGGATGTGTGTATGTGCATATTTAATTAGCTTTAGGAAAAACAAATAAATAATTTAGGAAAAAGTGTGAGCAGCCACCAGCAAGAGTCAGTGGCCACACTCTGAGGCCATCAAATAATTTGTCTTGGGAACCCAGGTTTACATGGTCCTGTTTTGCAAGGGGAGGGTGCTCAACATTTTTGGAAAAAAACAAGCCCTTTTAAGAGGTCTCAGTTTGGGCCCTAAAAAATGAAGCTCTCAAACTAGTCACTTCTGAAAATCTTGGCCCAAATATCTGACTACTGGGAAGGGTCAGGGCACAGTCCTACAGGAATATGAAGCAGAAAATACCTCCACATAGTCCCTGAAAAGGTAGCGCCGATATTTGTCTTTCAGCTCCTCACTAGGCAGCAGCGGAAACACAAAGTCTTCTGGTGTCCGAAGTGGACAGTCCTGAGCCATGCAGGAGACCCCTATTAAAAACAAAGGACAGTTGCTGCACAGTGCTATATGAACTGAGAAACTCATGCATGCAGATCAGAGATGTGCTGGTCCCAGTACTGCTTCTCAGGTGCAATTAATTGTTCTGATGCAAGTGATTACAGCAAGTCCATTTATCAGGGCTGCTGAAAAGCTGGAGTCCAGCTCCTTTCAGTGGAAGATGACAGAGTCAAGGGTATCTTGGGCAGTTCAGTTACTGCTGTGCAACTGAAGGTCAGGTGAGGAGAAGCCAGTCACCCTGCAGTAGCAACATACCGGGGGCCCATGGAAATACACTCAAAGACCCCTACACACTCAAATGCCAACAGACATCAAGGACAAAGTGCTCATGAAGAATTGCAATCTTTACACACCACAATCTTGCAGCTTCAAACACCTCAATGATGATGTGATAATTGGGCCTACAAATTTCCCCTAATTGTGAGTTCAGCTGTAAGGAGTGAGTGAAAGTTCGTAAAATGTCACAGTAACCTATAACAATAAATGTTCATGGAAAAAGGTGCAAAAAGTCGACAGAAAACAGAATTAGTACAAACAAAAAGGCCTCCTGACATAATTCCAGGACCGTGTTAAGGTAATGCCTAGAAAACAAGAACAGTGAGAGTCTGGGAGTCAATGAACCTAAATTGGTGGGAGAGTAATTAGGCCTAATTGATGGACAACAAAATGAGGGGATGGGCTATTCCACCTATCACTCCCTTCTGGAGCCCTCAGAAAGAGACCCTGGGGGAACCAAGCTGACTACCAAAACGCTGGCTGACTGAAAGACAAGAGAAAGGGAAGGCTCAAGCTTCACTATCCTGGTTGCCACCTGCACCCTGAGCCTTCTTCATCCTATCCTGAAAGGCGTCCTGGCCAGGCTAGACTACAGGGAGCCAAATGACATTCACCACCAACTCTAGCTAAATCCCCAGTACCACCTGGGATGTGAAACTGTGCTACTTTCCCACCCTGCGGAGTGTGTTTTTCCTTCCCCACTTTATTTCTTGGCCTGCCTAGCCCTCTAATTTTTCCCTCTATTTACAAGAGTCTGGCTTAGCTGGCCAAGACTGTATACAGCCACACTGCGGTAAGTCTCTGTCCAGAAAGAGGCAGCTAAATGTAACACCTTAGACAGCTCAAGGCTGGTACAAGTTTGCCAGGTCTCGGGGGGGGGGGGGGGAGGGCTGATAAGATCACATGCTATGCCTATGTTTTTCCAGTAGTGAGACTGCAACTGAGTCCATCTCAGAGGCAGAAGTTGCATTTTCTACCTGTGCTGTTCTTTTCTCTTCCTCTTTTGTGTGTGTTCATCTTATTTCGTCTTCTACAAAATGGCATTAGATTTTAACAACTGCTCCAGCCCATCTTAACTAACTTTTCTCTTTTCCCCAAAAAGAATCATTACCACCATCCAAGAGAGATTCATGTGTGGGTTTTTCCTTCTCTAAAGACTCTCCAACTAAAGGGGCAGGGTACAAGAGATGTTAAGATGAAAGCCTTACTTAATATTTTACATTTCAAATGCTTTAACTGTCCCCCCCCCCACACACACACACATTTTTAATACAGAGCTAAAGAGATTTTTAATGATGTTTGCACCATGGTACTAAGCAGGCTGAGGTCTCTGTATTCTAAACTGTGAGCCTTGTTTAACACTGTTTAATGTTGGACATTTACAGGGTCATGATAAAGCCTTCACCTCTTTGGGCCCATATTCCACCTAGATTAATACAACAGTGACCTGTGATCACAGCCTGGCAGGATCAGAAAGATGAGAGCAAGAGAACACAGACCAAAGCTATGTCCAATCTCTAGCAATGTTTGCCATAAGTACTGATAATTGAGTCCATTTTATAAGTGCTATATACACCCTTACAGAAGTACTTTTAAGTACAAGTATGCTGTGGAAATAGGACTTACAAATAGATAAGTAAAAGTACAAGAACTTCCAACTCCTGTATTCCCTGCAATTGTTAGGTCAATTTATGGACAACTACTTCAATAATATAAGCACAGAGTGGAAGAGAAAAAAGCAGCAACAATGACGTTGTATTGATACACATAAATAGCAAAGGAATAACCATGAACAAATCCCCAATTTCCCAACAACCCTGCAGTGTTGGAGCAGGCCCAGGGGCTGGTAAGCATTTCCTACTTCACCTGCAGGGGATGCAGCGATTGGTCCTGTTCTCTCTGTGCTGGACATTGAGAGGTATCTGTCTCCCCGCTGCTGCTGGCCTGGGCCAGGCAGCAAGTCTCTCTAATGCCAGCTGCAGTGACCTATCAGCAGTGAAGTGGTGGGGCCACTACACTCCTTGGCTGGTGCACCAGCCAGGCTAACAGAACAAAGCCTGGGCAGTCAGAACGCAGAGCCTGACGGTCCCAAGTCAGGGCAATGGGTCCTGGACCTGTCAGAATCCAGGACAGTCAGGAGAGATGTGATTTTTAAAAAAAACCAAACCAACGCTGTTTTGAAGAAGTACTTGCAGATTAGGAAAAAGTTATGTATGCTTGAAGTACCTTTAAAATGTACTTAAATCCAAGTGCTAAGTACAGACTCTTTAAAGTACTTGATTAGAAGTATATGGAGCACTTCAAAATATGTCAGTATGTACAAATGTACTTAAGTACACAGAAGTGGTGCTTTATAGTTCCTTGTTGGGAGGCAGTGGCATCCTCTAAGGACCAGGCTAAGATTACTGAATCCTGGCAATTATGGATTCAGTCCAAACCAGTTTAAATATTTAAGACACTGATTTTCCATACAGATCAACTGCATGCTTCATTTTCTCAATATTAAGATATTAAAGTGACTGGTCCAGCTGCGTTGGGGAGTGGGGGAGGAGGTCAATGCATCAAATAAAAACCCACCAAAGTGTCTGCCTTGAACTCACCAACTCCGACACCATCCTTGACGAGTACTGTACAATGCTGCTCCCAGCAGCTACGGCAAAACTGGTGCTGACAAGCCAGAGAGAGTAAGTTCTCCTTTCGCACAAACTGCATACACACTGCACAGTGATGAGAGGAATGTACCATTGCCTGAAAGAGAGGTGCAAATCAGAGTTGGGCTGAAATGGGTCCTGGCATCACTTAGCTCTTCTGGCCCTATAAGCCCAAAATGACCCCCACCTGCCCTTACATGGCACTGTTGTGGAAGGAGCCCAGTATTGTCTTTAAAACTTTACCCCAGGACAGACTCACTTTCACCTAATTCAGACAGCCTTTGGCTTCTGGGAGAAGGAGCCATCTAGGAAAGGAGCATGCTGCTTCACCAATTAATTGTTTTTAGGAGCCTTTTAGGTGTCAGAGGACAACAGACAAGTCTCGCTTTTCTGATCCCGGTCACTGGACTCCCTATGCCTCGGATCTGGTGTATTACCCACAAGGAGATTTGTTTTTCTGCTCTCCATCCTTGTCCTGCTACCAAATGCAGATTAACCATCCCTTTGAAATACACCATTGCATTATTTCTTTTTTCAGTTAGTTTTTCCATCTACCTTGTTAGCACAAGTCAGTTCAAAGGGACTTGTTCATTCACTGTCTGGCTAGATCCCAGGAAGCAATCGTTCTGGGAACTCACATATCAGTGTCTGTTTGGCTGGACAGCAATTTCAGATAACAAATGATGCAAGCCAATGTAGCACCTTTATGCACATCAGTGTTTGTGGGGTGGGAAAGCAGATCCCAGTTCACTGTGAAGTTCAAGGAACCTCTCCTATCTCTTCACCTTCACTTGTGCCACATATTGCATGCAGACACCATCCTTCTGGCTGAGGAGGAATGGGCAGGATTCATTGCAAAGTCATTGTTACTCCCAGGCCCTGCTGGTCCAGGAAGCAGGTCACTAGGAAACAATCTGGATCTCCCATGTGGTCGTGCAGAACGAGCCACTAAGCAACACATGCAGCCCTTAGCTACTCACGTTATGTTTCATCTCACCCTTTCAAGCTGAAGGGGAAGTAGGTTAACAGAGCACCACCAGAAGTCAGATTCTGCCTCCACATCTGGAAGCAAAGTTTATACACCCATTTGTCCCTTTCAGACTGAAGCCATAATGCAAATCCCATTCTAACGCCTTAAAGCTTTGGTACCTTCCAGAGAAACCTGCATGGGATAACTCACCTCCCAGGCCTGACTATGCACTCTGAGAACACAGCCATTGCTGAACGACAGTGCAAGGGCCTGTTCACACTAGGCGTACAACACTGTTGTAGCATCGTTGTCTGCTACGGTAGAAGCATCTTTGTTGTAGGAGACCTATTCCTATTGTTGCTGAGAACATTTCTCTAACAGTGTTAGGGATCACTTATTGCCTAGATCAAGTAAACATTTATTTGGGCAGAAGGCAGTTTCCCCAGTTCTAGCTAATTGTCTCTCCTATAATTCTCTTGTAGACTTGCTGCAGAAGGACTCACTGTTTCTTGGCCAGTACAAAGGATTTCCACCATTCCCATTTTTATACACATCATAGTTTCACTCCAAGAAAAGCAACTTTTATCATGTTTGAGAATCTGAACCGGACTCTCCCCTCGAATCTTCTAGCTGGTGCCTTTCCCTATGGCATTCTAGAACACATGCTCTCCCCCCACTTCTCCCATCCACGTAGCATAAGCAGATTCAGAAGAACACTGAAAATACTTTCCCCTCTAACCTATGCTGGAGGAGTTCTCCGGGGCAGGTGTGTATTCCTAGGTGGCAGCATAATGAGCATTTTCATTTAGGGTTGTGTACAGAACTTTCACAACCTGGGGCCTATATTCTGCATTCAAGACATGGTGCATTCCAGAGCATTTAATGTGTTTCCACAAACTGTGTAAACACATTTTACAATACAATCTTAAATGCATGAGACCTATTGGGACCAATACCTCAGTTTAGACAGCTTGGAGTCAGAGTGGGTCTTTCCACTGACGAAGAGGGAAAATTCCTCCTTCCATAATGTTGCCTTCACATGTGGAAAAATCTGGTTGTTCACAGAGGGGCACTACTATAACAAATTACTTTGAGAGTAGCACCTAAAGGTCCCAGCCAAGATCAGAACCGCACTGTAACAGGCATTGTATAAACATGGTAAGAGAAGTCTCTCCTTGAAGAGTTCACATGGTAATAGACCAGGGAACTGACGCAGTATGCTCATTTTACAGAGAGGGAACTGAAGCAGAGTGACTTGGCCTAGCAAAGCATGTAGCAGAGCTAGGAACTGGACCCAGATTTTCCAAGTCCTAATCCAATGCCTTAAACTACCTCACCCTTTCTCCCAAAGGCACAGAACAGCATTTCAAAGGAGGACACCTAGATGAAAGCAGATACAAGAAAACTAGATCAAGTTCATATGTGCTCAGGGCCCTTTTCACAACGTATGTAGTAATAAAGATTAAGTTAGTCTGGAACCCAAATATTCAAAGATTCATAGATTCTAGGACTGGAAGGGACCTCGAGAGGTCATTGAGTCCGGTCCCCTGCCCTCACGACAGGACCAAATACTGCCTAGACCATCCCTGATAGACATTTATCTAACCTACTCTTAAATATCTCCAGAGATGGAGATTCCACAACCTCCCTAGGCAATTTATTCCAGTGTTTAACCACCCTGACAGTTAGGAACCTAAACCTCCCTTGCTGCAGTTTAAGCCCATTGCTTCTTGTTCTATCATTAGAGGCTAAGATGAACAAGTTTTCTCCCACCTCCTTATGACACCATTTAGATACCTGAAAACTGCTATAATGTCCCCTCTCAGTCTTCTCTTTTCCAAACTAAGCAAACCCAATTCTTTCAGCCTTCCTACATAGGTCATGTTCTCAAGACCTTTAATCATTCTTGTTGCTCTTCTCTGGACCCTCTCCAATTTCTCCAGATCTTTCTTGAAATGCGGTGCCCACAACTGGACACAATGCTCCAGCTGAGGTCTGACCAGCGCAGAGTAGAGCGGAAGAATGACTTCTCGTGTCTTGCTTACAACACATCTGTTAATGCATCCCAGAATCATGCTAGAGAGTTTATTTTAAGTTTATGCAGCCTTACACTTTTAGCTTTATTCCTTTTTCTTTTTCATCAGTGATAGCTACAAGTTGACTCAGATTCAACAGCAACTATCCATTGTAAAAAACCACCCTCCTCTAAATCCAATATTCTGTAATCTAGCTTCTGACAAGTCACAATCCATTCCCAGCATAACCATTTGTGACATAACACATTGGATTGCAACACCCACAGCGAATGAATCCTGTAAACATGCAGTAGGAAGCTTCTAACAGAGAGGCAAATTTCCAAGGACTCTGGCCACCACTGCTTCAGAACCTAAACTGTGGGTTCAAAGGTCACTATGAAACTGGTTGGGAAGAAGCATCCTTTGGAGATTAGCCTCAACATCCTCGAGCAGAGCAATGCAACCACCTCAAGGCAACACCCAATTTCAGTAACAAATAGGCCTTATTTTCTCTATCAACTCACAGTTCTCCTAAAGCCTCTTTTACAAACAGAGAGCAAGATGAGAAGAGCCCTCTTGGGCCATGCAGTCTGCTCCTGTGGATTTTGCAGAACTCTCACTCCAATGTTTTATCTAACCTGCTCTTGAAGAGCTACGGTGATCTAATTTACTCATCTGTAGAGGTTAATCTTAAACATTAACTGTACCACCATATGAAGGCTTACATTTAAGTGCCAGAGACATCTTGGCTATGTCTCACCGTAAAACAGCAGCAGGAGGTATTGGGTTAAAATTTAAAACACTAAGTCTGCAAAAAATGTTAGTGTGAGGCAGGCCATGCAGTGAGTAAGGTGATCCTAGGATCGGGTGGTGCAGACTGAAGTTGCCAGTTACTTACATGTTTGGATGAGGTGGGTTGAACTCGTGCTTCCACTAGCAACTGGGCAGAATTGGACTTGTGCCTGGAAGGGTGAATTTAAGAATTAAATTCTTGCACCAAAATGCATTTTGATTTTACAAGAACCATTTTGCGACTAATGAAGAGTAGCTTCTGGTTGAACTGGAGTGGAGTCTCACAGGATACTTGATCAAGGAACGTCTAAGCCCATTCTTCATGGAGGCTCTTAATGCAGCAAAGTGGACTCTTGCAAATAAAACTCTCCTTTTCTGGACATAAGTAGCATAGGGTTGCCAACTTTCTACTTGCATGAAACTGAACACCCTCGCCCCACCTCCACTCAGTCCATCACCCCTCCCTCTGTTGCTCACTCTCTCCACCCTCACTCACTCGCTCATTTTCACCAGACTGATTCAGGGGGCTGGGGTGCGGGAAGGGGTGAGGGCTCCAGGGTGGGGACAGAAATGAGGAGTTCAGGGGGTCCCGGGCTGAGGCAATGGGGTGGGATGCAAGAGGGGGTGAGGCCTCCATCTGGGGGTACGGGCTCTGGTATGAGGGGTTTGGGTTGCAGGAGGAGGTTCTGGGTGTGGAGCCGAGAGGTTCAGAATACAGAAGGGGGCTCTGGGCTGAGGCAGGGGGCTGGGGAGTGGAAGGGGGTACAGGCTCTGTGGCTGGGGGTGTGGGTTCCAGGGTGGAGTCAGAAATTAGTGAATCAGGGTGCAGAAAGGGGGTTCTGGGCTGGGGGTTGGTGTGTGGGAGGAGGGGATGGGGGTGAGGGCTCCGGCTGGGGGTGCAGGCTCTGGGGTGGGACTGAGGATGAGGGGTTTGGAGTGCAGGAGGGTGCTCCGGGCTGGAGCTGAGGGGTTTGGAGGGAAAAAGGGGGATCAGGACTGGGACAGGGGCTTGGCGTGCGGGAGGGGGTGAGGGGTGCAGACTCCAGGTGGTGCTTACCTCAAGCAGCTCCTGGAAGCAGCAGCATGTCCAAACTCCGGCTCCTACACAGAGGTGCAGCCAGGCAGCTCTATGCATTGCCTCATCTGCAGGCACCGCCAATGGGATCTGCAAAACCAGGGCTTGGGGCAGGGGCAGGGGCAGGGGCAGTGCGTGGATCCCCTGGCTTCCCCTATGTGTAGGAGCTGGAAGGGGGACATGCCGTGCAGAACTACTGCCTTAGCCCAGACTTTTAACAGTCGAGTCAGCAGTGCTGACTGGATTTCGACCGGGAGTTCTGGTCGAAAACTGGACAACCCTGAACTAGCACTGGCAGCCCACCTGGCAACCCTAAACTAGCGCAGTTCAAAAAATAGTGACTATGCTTAACATGGTGGATAAAAATTGTTTTTAATAAAAACACTAGATTTATCTGTCCGTTTAAAATTTACATTAAATATAGTTTTATTTAAAAATATATATTTAAAATTATAATTTGAAATTATATAGGCCTTTACTTAATAATTAAAATGTTAAAATATTAAGCAGAACATGTTTGCTGCATAAGTTTTAAAGAAAATCAAACTATTGAACTGTTGGAAGTCACTGGTTAAGAACCTTGGAACCACAGTTTAAGCACTAACCTAACTTTTAGCAGCAGTTCCTTCTGTTGGTGTAGAGAGAATATTTTCTTCATTTCAGTTTATTCAGCTAATTCAGTTCAGTGCCTAGTTGATTAAAGCTAAGAAACTAATCGCAAGTTGAAAAGAAGGAAAGCTTGTTTTCCTGTTCAAATTGCAGAATAAAAAACCCGGTACAAGAAGGTCAGGTTTACTAATTCTAAAATCCTGAAGGAAATAGTGGCCAGAAACAATCAGTTCAATTCACTAACTACAGATATTACTTTCTTTGTTTAATAAATCAGGTGTAAATGCAAAACCCGTTTTGATAAACTTTTTTCTTATGTATGCAGCACATTTTGGGTAATTTTATTTAACTAATTTTTTAAAATGCTGGTACGGTGCATCTGAATTCCCATCCAAAAAGCTTGACATACATCAAAAGTAAAAAATTAGTTTAAACAAGAAATGCATCATTTGCTATAATAAAAATGCAAAAATTCAGAATCAGACTAAGGAAGAAGCTGTATAATTGCTTAAATAAATCTCAGACACACAGATTCAAAGTCCAAAAGGGACCACTGTGGTTAGCTAACATGACTCCTGTATAGCACAGGTCACAGAACTTCCCAACAATAATTCCTAGAGCAGATATTTTAAAAATTGCCAATGTATCCTCCTGGTTAGCAAAAAGCAGCACAAACTAGCGTAAAGTTGTATTTAGCGGCAAATCATCATATTTTAATGGTTACCAACTAGTGAGAATAAACTTTGTAATAAAACAACAAAAGTACTCATGCAAAATGAGGTTAAAAATCAATTATTTAAATGACCGTTTCCTGCTTTCTGATTTAAATCGCTTTGACTTAAATCAGTCCAGCCTGATGTTTAATCCAAATGTGAACTAGATTTCCCTTATATTCTTAGACAGGATAGACCAACCGAATTTTCCTAATCTAAATCCCCTTTCAACAAAGGCTGTTGACATTTCGCACTTCAGTTTCGACAGTTTGGTTTCACTTTGATTCTAATACATTATCTAGCTAAGTATTTATGCAATTGTATCAGAGCCCCCATGCCCTCCAAGAACACCAAATAAGAAATAAGCAGCATTAGAAGTAGTCACATGTTGCTGTTTGGGGTTTCCAACACTGCAGAGGAAGGTTTTCACAATGGATGTAAACATCACTAAATTAAATCAAAGTCATTTCAGTTCATATTGGGATACGTGAACCCCCTCTTCTCCTCACTCCACAACTTTTAGGGATTGAAATTAGGGCCTCCACTGAATTTATATCAAGTGCAGCTAAGGAAGGAAAATGGACGTTTGACATTAGCTTGAGGACCAGATGCACTAAGAAACAATCTGTAATGCTGCAATTTTAAAAATAAAGCCCCTCCCCGATGTACTCCTGTTCCACATCTGACCACTTACATTGCAGAAGAGCAGTGGCTCCCATGCAGAAATCCCACCTTCTGGAGTTAGTTCTGGACTCCCCGGGGACCAGCTACGTGCTGTGGGAAACTTGCTTGCTCGCTCACTCAGTGTGAGCTAGACATCACATAGAGAGAGTCATGAACCATGGAAACTGCATTTCTCCCACTCTCTCTAGAAGGGGTTGATTGCTAACAGGGACCAGTCAGAAGGAGATGCAAAGAGGCACTGGCCGCTGGCATGTGCTTCTCAGATGAGTTTGGACACAATTTACACTCTGCCTTTGCAGCTTGTTGATCTGCTATAAGAATTGTTCAGCACTACCTGAGTCGCTCCTAAGCCAGTATCCCACTTCCCAATACCCTGACTCAACATCTTCTCAGTGCTCTCCAGAAAAATCATCAATTGTATCCAGAAGAAGCAAAAAGCTTTAATCCGAAAGCATGACTGCCTGATAAGCCGGCACTAGTTCAGTACCTGTTTATGGCCAGGGATCAGATTCTTCTCTCATGGAAAAACTTACTAGAAATACAGTTAAGAATACAAAGGAGATTCTAAAGGAAATTTTCCCTTTCTTATCATCAATTACTGCTGCAGTTTTCTCAATATACAGGTTCTAATTTAAAGCAAAATGCATTTGCATTGCTTAACAATCCCTTAAAGAGATGGGAGCCCTCCAGGACAAACATACCATTTCCCTCCCTTTATTCTACCTACATTAGCTGGTCAGCTAGGGGAATTCATCTGACCAAAATGCAGCCTTCCTCTTCACCCCCGGGGTACAGTATGCAACCACCCTGCTGGCCCAACTGTTCTCTTGTGTAGACATCAGTGGGAAACAGCCTGGTACATTCACATTTGCAAAACAGTGAGAGTGAAAAGCGACTAGAATGGGATACATACAAGTCAGTCACACTTACCTTTCCAAAATCTCTGAGACTTGCCAGTGGAAACTAACTAATACAAGCTTAGCAACTGCATGAGACACCTGAGAAAAAAAAGAAAAAAAGAATCAAGAGGTATATTTCCAGAGCCCCACCTTGTACACTTAGGGGTTTGTGCGTGCGCGCGCACACACACACACAGAGCCCCATAATGCAGGTCACTGTTCAGACTTTTCCGTGCTAGTGGTCTGGGCTGGAAATTATTACTATGAAATTTGTTTCTCAAACCATCACGCATAGTTCATGCTTTCACTCACTGTCAGGTGTCGGGGCCAAAAGAAATCTACAGTAAAACACAACGCCTGCCAGTATTTTCATCCAAAACCTGCAGGCCATTAATTTTCCAGCTCAGGCTTTAAAGAAGGGTGCCAGTTTAAACAAGGATAAACAATGCCACGGGTGGGGAAAGGAGCTACACATACAGCCGTATCTAAAGTAATCCCTGTTCTAACTGATGCAGCCAAGTGTGAGAAACTCAAAACCTGACTGTTGCTTCCCCTGGCTAAGCCTGAAAAGGGTGAGATTCAAGAGAGGAGGCAGGGGCCAGGTCAGAACTACGGGTAAGATTTTGTCACCGTTATTTTTAGTAAAAGTCACGGACAGGTTGTGGGCAACAAACAAAAATTCACGGGAGCCCATGACCCGTCTGTGACTTTTACTAAAAATAACCGGGCCGGGGGGAGGAATGACAGGTGGAGCCTCACAGCCTGAGCCCCACCACCATGACAGGGGCAGGGACACACAGCCGCAGTCCAGGCGCCGACAACGGAAACCGGAGAAGTTACAGAGATCCGGTAAAGTCATGGAACCAGTCGCCCCCATGACTAAAGTGTATCGTTACTCATAATAGAGCACAATATGCCATGTGACTTGTGCCTGAGCAGACAGACACCCCTTAACGAGCAGAGTGGAGGAGAGGTGACCAGCTGCACATGGGGCACAGATTATGGTAAGAAAGAAAAGGAAACATTTAGCTTTCCTGCCACAGGACTAGAGACGGGACAACTTCCAGTGATGGGTTGATGCACTGCAACAGATCTGCGCAGAGGCTAGAATTAAATAATTTCTACTGGCCTGAGCAGGGTAACCCTGTGTAATTTGAGAGAAGGGATAAATGAAAAATATTCCCAGGTACCCCCGAAGAGGAAGCAAATTAAAAGTTTCAAATCTGACATTGTTTATCTTGGTGCAATATTAATAGGAGCATACAAGTGTGATGGGACTGTGGGGTAAAGCTGGGGTCTGAACTACAAGACGATACAGGTACTGAACACTTGCTTTTAAAATGCGAGGTTGTGAATTAGAGTCCCATCTAGAAATTCCGATACCTTGGAGCAGCTCAGGAGAACGGGCACGGTTAGCAGGACCAGCCTTTAGGACAAGCACTGTGCACTGCCTGCTTCGTTTTGACTGAGAAGGATGTTAAAGAGCTGCGTGGTAACTAGAAGAGTAAGTAAGTGATTATCCCTGGTCTTGGCCAAAGCTCCACAAAACCACCCCAGATGAAATGCATCAGTTTCAATTATTCATAACTAAGGTTAAGATTTTGTCACAGTTATTTTTAGTAAAAGTCACGGACAGGTCACGGACAATAAACAAAAATTCACTGGAGCCTGTGAGCTGTCTGTGACTTTTACCAAAAATAACTGGGGGGGCGGGGAAAAGAGGGAGAACGACAGCCCAAGCCCACTGCAGGAGTGGGGGCACTGATAGCCCAAGCCTCACGGCAATGGGACAGAGGGCACAGCCCCAACCAAGCCATGGGGCCCTGGCCACACCACGGGATGCAGGGTAGCCCCAGCTCTGGCCATGGAGGGGAGGGGGGAGCACAGCCCTGGCTTCAGTCCCACCGCTGCAGGGGGGGGTGGGGGGTGGAAAGCGAATACAGCCCTGGACACAGCTGCTGACAGCCAAAGCAGTGCCAAACTGACAGCCCCTAGACACTAAAGGACTATGCTTATCCTCAAAACACATTGCAGCATGGGCAGCTGAAGTGCAAACTCCATACACTGAAGGAGTGGGGGCACAGCGCCTCAGCCCCAACGGGCAGGAAGCTACTCTAGATGAGCAGGAGCCTCCATGGCAGAGTTACAGAACAAATTAGCAAGACACTATAAATTGCTGGGCAAAGGTAAGTTTCTCAATTACTGAAAACAGGTAATGCAATAAACACTATCAATTTCTGCATACAGAAATTGAGACCGTTGTTTCACCCCACTGAAGTAGCATATGAGACAGAGTTCTGCAGATGAGGTGGTTTGTTGATCTCCAATATATAAAGCCCAATAAGAAAAATTTTCACCTATTCTGACTTCCAGATTAATCAAGTTGGGTGGTTTGATCTGCTGTCCTCAGGTTCTTGTCTTTTTTCAGGAGAAGAAAAAAGACTCCTCATATTGGTGTGTCCTGGAAAGTTTATCTTGCCCAAGAGAATGTTGAAACAGCTGAAGGATTGGATAAAGAAATTCTCTGGGTGCTCTATTCCTTCTTGAAGGTTGAAGAGCATAGAGTTAATTGGCTGTGTCCTCAGCTCATTTTCCTAGACAGGCCACCTTATTTTCCAGCAGTTGCAGCCTGGCCCCCACCTATGTGGTCTTGTTCAATATCTTCATCAATGATTTAGATAATGGCATAGAGAGTACACTTAGAGTTTGTGGACAATACCATGCTGGAAGGGGTTGCAAGTGCTTTGGAGGATAGGATTAAAATTCAAAATGATCTGGACAAACTGGAGAAGGATCTGAAGTAAACAGGATGACGGTCGATAAGGACAAATGCAAAGTACTCCATTTAGGAAGGGATAATCAGTTGCACACATCCAAAATGGGAAATGACTGTCTACGAAAGAGTACTGAGGAAAAGGATCTGGGGATCATAGTGGATCATAAGCTAAATATGAGTCAACAGTGTAACACGGTTAAAAAAAAAAAGCGACCATCATTCTGGGATATATTAGCAGGAGTGTTGTAAGCAAGAAATGAGAAGTAATTCTTCCATTCTACTTCATGCTGGTTAGGCCTCAACTGGAGTATTGTGTCCAGTTCTGGGTGCCACATTTCAGGAAAGATGTGAACAAATCGGAGAAAGTCCAGAAAAGAGCAACAAAAATGATTAAACATCTAGAAAACATGACCTATTAGGGAAGATTGAAAAAATTGGGTCTGTTTAGTCTGGAGAAGAGAATACAGAGAGGACATGATAACATAAAAGGTTATTACAAGGAGCAGGGAGAAAAATTGTTCTCTTTAATCTCTGAGGATTGGACAAGAAGCAATGGGCTTAAATTTTAGCAAGGGCAGTTTAAGTTGCACATTAGGAAAAACTTCTTAACTGTCATGGTGATTAAGCACTGGAATAACTTGCCTAGGGAGACTGTGGAATCTCCATCATTGGAGGTTTTTAACAACAGGTTAGACCAGGGGTAGGCAACCTATGGCATGGGTACCACAGGCGGCACGCGAGCTGATTTTCAGTGGCACTCACACTGCCCAGGTCCTGGCCACCAGTCCAGAGGGCTCTGCATTTTAATTTAATTTTAAATGAAGCTTCTTAAACATTTTAAAAGCCTTATTCACTTTACATACAATAGTTTAGTTATATATTATAGTCTTATAGAAAGAGACCTTCTAAAAACATTAAAATGTGTTACTGGCACATGAAACCTTAAATTAGAATAAATGAAGACTCGGCACAACACTGCTGAAATGTTGCCAGCCCGGAGTTATACAAACACCTGTCAGGGATGATCTAGATAATACTTAGTCCAGCCCTCAGTGCCGGGGACTGGATTAGAAGACCTCTCGAGGTCCCTTCCAGTCCTACGATTCTATGCAAGACACATCTGTGACTATAATTTTTCAACCATTGCCACTTGGCCTTGAGAGTGGTCCACCCAGGTAGAAATTTGATCCAAAGCTTAAAGAGTGTTTCATGTTTGAGAACTTAGAATCCTTAATGGTGATTAATTTAGTGGAGTAGCTGTGCAGCTCCCCCATCCTCAATGTCTTCCAGGTTTGACTTGCTTTTCTGGAGCTCTGTTTTCATTGTGGATTTTGCAGAGATCTTCTGATGGAGTTTTAAAGAGAATTCCTAGGGACAGTCTTAGACTAAGCTCTAACTGGTTCACAGAAAAATCCAATTGTCCAACACACAGATTTTGAGATGTGCTGAGTGGGAGCCCATAAGAGTGCAGCTTGACCCCGTGCTCATTACATGACCACTCAAGGAGAGAGTACATTAGGGCGAGTCGGAGTCAACAAATCCTGTGATTTTAAGTCAGGCTGACAACGTCCTGCAAAATCAGGGTTGTGTTTGGAAGTGCCTGGCCAGAGAAGAGAACAAACCTAGCAGGAAGGAGAAAGGAGAAAAAGAAACATTTAAACTGTTTGGGCTCACTACTGCTGGGGCTGGGAATCTCTCCAGGGAGAAACCAGGAAGAAAGTCCTCTTTCCCCAGTTGAGCCAACACTGGGTTTTAACTACTGTAATAAAAATTTTTCTCTAAGTCACAAAGGTAAGAAAATATTTCTGAGAAGTTTTTCTTTTAATCCTAGAACGTGACTTTCCAGTGGTTACAACTTTGGATTGTCTCATCAAAAGAAGGTAATTGGTGACCAAGATAAATTACTGCTAGATCAAACCCTTACAGACTTAACACCAATACTCTGGCATGATCAAAGCAACCCACAAAGAGCAAGAGTCTCCGCAATGACCATGGCTGATGAACAATGAAGGTAGAGTAGATGAGGTCAATTTAGACAACTCCAGCCTTCCGAACCTTACCACCACAGGAAACTACGGTAACTCCCAAAATTAGATCCCAGCTAGGAAACACTATATTTTGCTGAAAACTTCTAAAGATGCTTGACCTTCATATACTGTACTAACTACAAAGAAACATATCCAAGTAAAAGTCTAACCTGAAAAGGAAAAAAATAAATCTTTTGTGCTTCTTTATCATTCATAAAGAAGACCAGAGATATTTTCACTAGAGACAGACATCAACTTCTGTGATTTTGCTGGAGAATTTCTTGGAGAACTGTAGAAACAGTGGGACTGAGACACTACCAGAAACTGAAACCTGGGCAAATGAAAGGCTTTTTTCATCATACTGTTTACAACTTTTAATTAACACCTACTTAACTCAGACTTCTGACATATTGGGTAAAAAATTTTGAAAATTCTAAGCATTCAGCATATTGCTTAGAATTAGACTGACATTTCAGCCTCTCCCTCAGCTATAGATTGTGAGCTTAGAAGAAGTAGGAGACATGCAGTTCAGACTCATGAGCTGTAGCCCTGATATTATGGAACAGTCTTGACAGCCTGCATGGCACAACTATTTCTAAATCGGAGGGTTTAATCTCCCCCATCACCTGGCCACAGGCATGCAGACACCCAACGTCAGCCCACAAGATTAGAAACATATTTATGAGTCAGAGTGCAGTGAAGGACTGATAAATACTACAAGTGCTGCTAAGCAGGACTTGCAAGTGCTTTCAGTCCACAACATAGTTTGCTGCACACTGAATAAAGAGGATCTCACGTTAAGTTTTAACTCCTTGTTCTCTGTACATAATCATTTTACATTAGCCTTAATCTACCTGGTCTCATGCGCACACAGCAGAGATTTCAGCTGCCAAGTAGGATAAGTAGTGTTTTAGTTAGGGAAAACGCAAAGTGCAGCATTTCTCAGACTGCAAGTTATTTTTCCAGGGGAGACAATGCAAGCTCAAAAGAAGTTCTAAGCAAGACATTATACAGAGGGGTTGTGTTAGCTGCTGCTGAGTTGATCTCACTCAAGCCATACCCTGTGCCCCAGCAGACCAGCCAACTACAGTTAAAAGCACCATCACACTCGAGTTAAGAGTGTGTGTGGTCACGACTTGAGTTCTCTGCAGTAAAGACAAACCAATCTTCTGCCCCATTTCACCACTTCTCTCTTCAAGAGGATCCCAGGTGTGTTTTTAAGAAACACAACTGAAGGAAAGAGAAAAAATTGCTCATATAAAGGCCATCACTTCAGGGTACACAGAATGGCACTCTCAGCTGAACTATTGAATTTGACAGCCATAGCATCTATTTTAACTGCCTCGCACAGCTTCTGTGGTCATCTGGTCCAGCTATAAGATGGCAATGTGAAACTCAGATTAGATATTTCCATAATGCTCTCTCTTCCCTCCATCTCCCACCAAGATCAGACTCATCAACAGCTGTGAGCTGCCACGTTTGCTCAGTGAAGATCCAGACAGGCTGCAAGTTTTAGGTGATGCATGAATCAGAGAAAAGAAAAGGAATGGGATTTAATCAACCCACACATCTGTAATTAGTTTTTGCATCAAGCTGGAAATAGCAACAAGCTGAAGACTTGGGTAGTGAGGACTAAAACTGACTTTCCTCAAATAATCCTGTGAAACTGCTAACTTTGCAAGTCCTGGGCTTTCCTGCCAGCTCTATGATCTTTCCAGGCAAAGGTTCACTCCAGACATTCTGGTACATTGGATTTTGAGGTAATTGTTTAAGGAGTATTGTTTTATTTTGTCTCAAAATATTTTTTGAGCAGATACTGCACACTGAAGACCAAAACCTTACAAGCCTTATATGAAAGGAATAATCCTTTTCCCACTGAAGTTGAGTTTATTATTGGGACTCCCCATATTTTACACATTTGCTAGATAACATACAGAACTCCTCTCTGTTGTGTGTAAGCAGTAACAGCAACAGCTCAGGGTACAAAGTCTCAGAAGATATTATTTGTACTCCAGTAGAACTCAAGGACCCAATCAGGGACTGATGTCTCCTTGTGCTAGGTACTAAAGATTAAACAACAAGCTCTTGGTGGCTCGGTCTATCTAGTTCAGGGGTCAGCAACCTTTCAGCAGTGCTGTGCCGAGTCTTCATTTACTCACTCTAATTTAAGGTTTCGCGTGCCAGTAACACATTTTAACGTTTTTAGGTGGTCTCTTTCTATAACTACATAAACTATTGTTGTAAAGTAAATAAGATTTTTTAAATGTTTAAGAAGCTTCATTTAAAATTAAATTAAAATGCAGAGTCCCCAGGATCTGGGCAGTGTGAGTGCCACTGAAAATCAGCTCGCATGCCGCCTTTGGCACGTGTGACATAGATTCCCTACCCCTGATCTAGGTTAATGTAGCATACATGCTTATCATATGATGAGTGCATTCATATACTTGGTCAGACGTGTACTATGTGATAAGGAGTCTCTTCAGTTGGGTAGCTAACTTCAATAAGAGTTACGCCAAGCCAAACTTCACATAGAAAGTGCCACGTAACTTATAAGGGATGGAGGGCTGTAGGTGGGAGGAGACAGCCCAGGAGTTTTCTAGGATGGGTCCACTATACCTTACACTGCAAAGAGAAAACAGACATTCAAGACTGGAAGCTAACCTGGACAAGCAAGAATGCTGTCAAAAGAAATAAGTCACCAAAGCAGTCAATTCACAACTGAATCAAATTCCCATTAAGAAATATCAGTATCTGTTGTAAGTGTGAGGACAAGGGTAGAATACTTGCTGTAGTGGCCATGGTCACAGTGCAGCCCAGTCACCATCCTGTAGGAAAAAAATTGTTCTAGAAGCCGTCAGAGAAGGAATCCAAAGAATAAGACAAATGGAAGTGCAAGGCTCCCTGTACTACTGGGCCCTTGTGCAATGCTAGAGTGATAGCAAGAAGTGTGAAAAATCCTCATGCAAAGGAATGGGCTGTTACCCATAAGTACAATACAACTTATGAAGAAATCCATCTTAACGGGAAACTGCTATCGATTTGTTAAGACCTTAGAGATCAAGGATATTACTACATAAGGAGTCTAAGAGAATTTCTAACAGTTCTCAGCTACTATTTCAGTATCTCAGGACCATGAATAGCAGAGGATCTCTCAATGCGGGCAGGGGAAGATCACCATTCAATGATACTATATTGTTTTCTTAACAGCAGCTATCCAACGTCCCCCATCTCCATGCTTGCTAATGGGAGCTGAATTTTCTTCATCCTAATATGAAGATGACAAAGTGGCAGTCTCTCAATTTTTTAAAGTTTTTATTGAAACAGAAAATAAGGGGACAGAAGAGTCTGCATGTTAGACACACATGAAAAGATGAGAATCCTAAGAAATGGGCAACTCTTGTTCTACAGGGTACCAGTGACAAAAACATGAAGGCAGCAGAGTTAAAGTTAAAAATTTCACATGGAGTGGGCATTAGAGAACAGCAAGGAAAGAGCAGCTTCCCACTTGACAGTAGTTCTATTTCTGACACTCAGCTAAACATTTTTAGTGACTTTTGTGACTAGATGAAGTTGTTAGAGATCTTAAACATTACAATGGTATCCTTTAAATACTCTCTGCAATAGGCTATACCAAGCCAATAAATGCCAAGAACTGTACTGAGAGGTACTCAAATACAAACCAGACACAGCCTCTAGAGCAGTATGGTCAATATCTCATACAACACAATATAGGTACAGATTTCTTAAGGCATAACACAAAACCCCATATATTCTCAGCTTGCCAAAAACAATGTAATCTTAAGTGATGCTAGCAACTAATTAACGTCAGATGCGTCTAACAAGAGGGTGGGCCCATTCAGATTTAGAAGGGTGCTAGACTAGACATGCCAAGCAAAGCCAGTATTCTGTTACCACTCAGATTGTTGTTTATATCCGGCATGTCCAGAAAAACGGAAGTCATATCCTGAATATGAACAGGTACAGCAACTCAAATGCTGAAAGGAAAACTGATTCTAACTGACTAAAGCAAGAAGGACCCTTCATCTCATAAGCAACAAATTCCTGAGTCTTTGGGATGCATCCCACAAGGCTGCTCTTAATGCACAAGCAAAAGAAGAGAATAGGAACGATTGAACTGTCTCAGATCTGTGAAATGTCTCCCAGTAGACACCTCACAAATGAGTTTGTGTGTATGGTGGACCAAGTTGGGAAGAGGTAGCTAGGCTGTTCATGCAGGGAAAGAAGGTTAAATTAATGTCTTGCTACAGCTGCATCAGAAAAGCAACCTATTTGGTTAAGAGCATAAGATCCCAAGGGTCAAAATGAATGCTCTTTACTGCCCCCACCCCAATGCCATTCCCACTTGGTGGGCAACAGGTAATTAAAAGCTTTACTAGATAAAACCAAATGTATTATGTGAGCTCTATCAGCTTTAATACGGGAGATGTAGCCTGCGCATGGGGTTGACTACTCCATTCCAGCCCAAGCAGTGGTTGTTCTAAGCACAAGGGAGTATTGCTCACTGGGACCTGTAGCCTTCAGGAGCCACACCACTTTATTAAATGGGCACATGTTAATTAAAATAAATCATTCTCTATTACAAGATTATTAAAACAATTTTTAAAATACTATCTGCCCTTCAAGTGATTTGTTTGCTCTTTGGAGTTCAATCAGCTTGGAAGAGACAGACTATTTAGCTTCACTTTGTCTATACTGAGTTTCTACAATTTTATTTTCATGCAGTCGCCAAAAGCTGCAATGTTTGGTCTCTGAGCCTATAGCCTATCAAGAATATATACATTTGTCCTGAGGTCCAGGAGGAGGTGAGGGCAGACCAGCTGAAAGTCTCTGGGTGAAGACAAAAGGAGGAAAAAACAGGAGTGAAATTGAGGGAGGGGTCTCCTATAGATCAGCAAATTAGGAGGAGGAGCATTTCTAGCACAGCAGAAATACCCAAAACACAAGATCTATTGGTAATGGGGGCTGTGGTAGGGCAGCTGCCCCACATAGGTAGATGGAGGGTTAAAACAACCCTCAGGGAGACCACACAAAACCCAACGAATGAGAAGAGGGCTTGTAGAGAGCCAGTCAGGAGAAGGTTGGTTGGAGCAGCCAATCAGGGCCGGGGGAGCCATATAAGAAGGGCTGCTCAATACCACAGAGTCAGTCTCTTCCTGGAGTGCAAGGGAGAAGGATTAGCTGCCTTACAGAGAGCAGTTTTGGGTGGAGGAGCAATAGGGAGCTCCAGACTGAGGCTCCTGATACAACAGGCTAGGATGGTGCTAGGTCTATAGGGAAGTAGCCCAGGAAAATAGGCAGCCGGAGTTGGAGGAGCGGCAGTATGTGGCTGCTGGCTATAGGGTCCCCGGGTTGTGGCCTGGAATAGCATGTGGGCCTCCCCTCCCACCCTTCTCCCCCACTTGCCACAGAGGGTGTGCCCAGTATTTGGACTGCAGTCTCGCCCTTGAGGTGAGGGGCTAGACTGAGAGCTGCAGGAAGCCACAGTGGCAAGTACAGGACTAGACATAGCCAGTTCCCCCAGAAAGGGGGAGAAAGTGAAGTGGGGCACAGTCGGAGGGCTGTGCCCAGAAGAGGACGCTGCGGTCTGGGGCGTGATGTGGGTCTTAGAGGTGGAGCAGAAGTGATGGCGGTGAGACACCACTAGAGGAAGGTGCACTGGCAATCAAGAGCTAATTCCTCGCACGGCCAGCAGGAGGTGGTGAGTCACATCCCATCACATGGACTTTAGGTACCCAGATAGCTCTTGGAAAAGTAATACCACAAAAATATAAAATGTCCAATAACAATTTGTTTCAGAAAGTGGAGGCTGTAACCAAGGGGATGGCAATTTTAGATTTGATTATTTATAATAGGAAGGAATTGGTTGCAAATCTGAAGGCAACTTGGGTGAAAGTGATCAGGAAATGATAGCGGCAACAGAATAAAGATAATGAATTTAAAAAAGACTTAACTCAGAACTGATATGTAAGGTCCCATGGGAAGAAAATCTAAGGGAAAAAGGAGTTCAGGGGAGCTGTGAGCTTCTCAAAAAGATATTAAAGGCACAAGAGCAAACTATTCTGAGGTGAAGGAAAAACAGGAAGAATAGTAAGAGGTCGATATACCACCATCAGCTCTGTATTTGCTTGAAAAAGAGAGAGGACAAAAATTGCAAAGCAAAAGTACAAAATAGCACAGACGTGTAGGGACAAAATCAAAGTTACACCTCACAAGGGACATAAAAGGAAACAACAAGAGGCTCTTTAAATACATTAGGAGCAAGTAAGATTAAAAGAAGTGAAGGGGCACTACTTAAGAGGGGAAGGAGATCTAATAACGGATTAGATCAAGAAGGCTGAGATGTTTAATGCCTATTTTGGCATCAGTCTTCTATTCTGTATCAGTCTTCACTAAAAAGGTTAATAGTAACCAGATACTTACAACAAATAAGTATTCACCCAGGAAAGCTCATGCTCCAAAACATCTGTTAGTCTATAAGATGCCACAGGATTCTTTGCTGCTTTTACAGATCCAGACTAACACAGCTACCCCTCTGATACTTAACAAATATGAAGGGGCAAGGTATGCAAGCCAAAATAGAAGAGCCAGTTAAAGAATATCCAGATAAGTAGATGTCATCTAGTCAGTAGTGCCTGATGAAATTGATCCGTGGCCTTGTCTACTCTACCGCTTAAGTTGACGTAAGTTATGTCACTCAGGGGTGCAAAAAACTCACCCCCCCACAAGCGACATCACTTACATCAACTTACTGCGGTGTCTACACCATGCTATGTCAGCAGGAGATACTCGCCCATTGACAGCTTCCGCCTCTCACTGCAGTGGAATAATTACATCAACATTGGAGCACTCTCTCATTGACCCATTGAGTCTTCACCAGATCCGCTAAATTGACACCACTGCATCAATTGCAGCAGTGCTGATTTTGCCCTGTAACAAAGACAAACCCTTAGGGTACTTCGGGAACTAGCTGAAGCAATGCTGGAACCATTTGTGTACATCTTTGAGAACTCATGCAAGCGAGGTGAGGTCCCAGAGGACTGGAGAAGGCAAACATAGTAGCTATCCCCAGAAAGGGAAACAAACAGAGGACCTAGGCCATTATGGACCAGTCAGCTTAACTTCAATACCTGGAAAGATACCAGAACCAATTATTAAACAATCAATTTGTAAGCTCCTAGAGGACAATAGGGTTATAAGGAATAGCCAGCATGGATTTGTCAGGTGCAAATAATGCCAAACCAAGGTAATTTCCTTCTTAGACAAGGTTACTAGCCTAAGGGATAGGAGATAAGCTGTACATGTGAAATCTTGATTTTTAGTAAAGCTTTCGATATAGCTCATAAGAATGTCACATGGGACAAACTATGGAAATGTGGTCTAGATGAAGTTAGTAAAACGTGAGTGCATAACTGGTTGAAAGATCGTACTCAAACAGTAGTTACCAATGGTTCACTGTCAGACTGGAAGGATGTATCTATTGAGGCCTGGCAAGGGTCTGTCTGGATCCAGCAATATTTAATATTTTCATTAATGACTTGGATAATGGAGTGGAGAATATGCTTATAAAAGCTGCGGATGACACCAAGCTGGGAGGGGCTGTTAGGTTTTTGGAAGGCAGGATTAGAATTCAAAATGACTTTGAGAAATTGAAGAGAATTGGTCTGAGACCCTGGGTTTTTTGTCATCTTCTGCAGTGTGTGGCACTGATCACTTGATGGTTTGAACTAGAGTAAATGATGGATTATCTATAATTTAAAAGTCTTTAGATCAAGATTTGAGGACTTCAGTAACTCACATCATAGCATATACAGAAAGGAATGGGTGAGGTTCTGTGCCCTGTGATGTGCAGGAGTTCAGATTAGATGATCACAATAATCCCTTCTGGCCTTAAAGTCTATGATTTTACAGATGAGGGCAACTGTAGTCTTCACTGTTTTAATATAAATTCGATGCTGTCCTCAGGTAAGGATACCCTCAGACTTTAAAACTGAAAATCTAGTGTTTTCAGTCATTTGATTTAATGGACAAGTCACTTACCCCTTTTAAGTGGGTACATCATGAGTCACCCAGGCATGAAGCAAAATGACTATTTCTAAATATTTACTGAATCACTTAAAAATGACAGTGACTGGAAGCCAGATCCAAGTGCAGGTCAAATCCTCCCATTTACCCCCTCCTTTTGTCTACTTTATCTAGACTCTGTAAGGGATGGGGGAAACTCTGAACTAGAATGTAAGTGTTCTAGAAAGAATGATGTGAGCAAGAGCCAGCTAGCTATGGTGGGGGAGAACGGAATATTAAATTGCTTTAAGCAGTAGATGATTAAAGTGGGCATCAAGGACAGCAGGATCAGATAAAGGTGTGGGTGGCATGTTGGTGACTATGCTGTACTGCTATCAAAACATTACTCAACTTTTGTTTAGTGTGATTGTTTCTCTCCAGCTTCCCGTGGCCAAGGGTCCACATCACAACATGACACCATCACATCTGACACAACATGGCAGACCCATTGACAGCTTTAGCTGAGGTGTCAAGGTCTGAAAGCATCTTAGAGACTGAATTCTCCTCTTACTTCTACAAGCTGTTCCTCTGTGATGGGAACGATGCACAGTGGTAATGCAGTGCAAGAAAACTTGTATTGCTACTAGCCTGTAATATACTACCAGTTGCACAAAAGGGATAATGTAGTCTCTCGAGTACTACTTAATGTCAACAGGCTGACTTACAGAAGTGGAAATCTTCAAGGAGGAATTAGTCATTAGTATAACAGCAGATAAGCTCACCACCCTTAATCAAATAGCTTGTCAATGTAATGATAGCTCAGATCTCCTGCACCAACCCTATCTTTCTGAAAGTCTGTGATTATTCTCTCTCTCAAACTGGCGGGGTATGTGAGCTGAGCTTTATGCTCTTAGCATGGCTTGCCTCTGGCCAGTCATTTTCTGAACAAACATAAGTACAACTATTTGTAGTGTCTGTGATGTCTTTTCATACTTCTTTCTCTTTGCTTTACCCTGTTTTAGAACTCTCCAGTAATATTAATGAAATAAGTTCAGCTCCGAAAATTCTCAAAGGATCTGTAAATAGCTTTTTATGATCAACACCCAGACCCAGTACGCTGTAAACTGTGTAAAGCCGAGTCGGCTCAGAACTACTAATCTTAAACACCACTCTCCCTCAAGTAGTGATCCAAATCAAATTTGTGATCAGTATTTGCTGTTTCAGTCATACAGCCTTATGTGCACACCTGATGAATGCAGAAACATTTGCTCACCTTTAATGTGGAGGCCAAGCTAACCATGTGCTCATTCAAGGTGCTCTCCGACTCCTTGTAGGTCAGGCAGGTAAACTGATATTCTTCTGGATCAAAGGCATCTGCTCCCTGCTGCTCCACATCATTAGCTACCCCAATATAATAATCCTCAATATCCCCAGGATCCTCATCTTCCTCCTCCTCCTCGCAGTTAGGGTCATAATCCTCTTCATTGCTGTCAGAGCCCTGGCTGTTCATGTCCACAGACATCTTAGTGTCCTGCCAAACTGCGGACCAGGAAAGCAACCACAGCTTCTCTTTCTCCGCCACCCTTTATCACTCCTTTGAATTCATCTGACTTCTGTCTCCTAAATGGGGGAGGAAAAATATTGTTTTTTCTTCTGCCTAAGAAATTGTAACAGAATATTTCAATACCACACAGATGATCAAACAGTCAGAAATGCACTGACCTGATGCTGAGCTAGAGAGCAACATTCTATCATGAAGTACCTGACTAGAGATCAGCTCTGACTTCTGCACCTGCAAAACCTGGGCACGTCTCACTAGCATGGCTCTCAACCAGGGCTTACTGCACTGTTTCCTAGCACTTCTACCAGGACTTAAAGATATCTTGTCATCTGGGAAATAGCTGTATAACCTCTACAATACAGTTTGGTCAGGGATGTAACTAGATAATATCTAGTACGTCACATCTTCAAAATACTTCAGCTATTTCTTACACCCTTCACGTAAGGTAGTGTAGGCACATATGGGAAATGGGTTGTCACAGCAATTCAGTGGAGAACCCAGGAGCCCATGCTCAGCCCATGCTGCTTCTAGAGCACAGAATTTAACTAGCAGCTCAGGAGGAGGATGGGGAGAGAATCCTAGAGCTCTGAGCTGCACCCAAAGCAGCGGCTCAGAAAGGCAAGAGCTCCTCAGTATGTTCCGTTACTTGGAATCTGGCAGACGTCTTGGCTTACACTTGCCTGGGGCCTTATATCCAAAGAGGGGAAAACTACAGAAATTAGTCCATTTTCTTGATATTCTCAGTAAAAAATGAATGTTTAGCTACTGAAATTACACAAGGAACAACACAGAAAAATTATGCTTTACGTTTTCATTGCTGTTGGCAAAGTAGACAATTTTATCTTAGCTACCTGTCTTGCACAACTTCTACTCAAGTCACCAATATAATGACCACAATGTATTCGTTATAAGAGTCATCAGACAGCACAAGCTGATAAATCCCTGAGTTGTGAGTATCTCTGTAATAAAACAATCACAAGCTAGGATCTAACCAAGTTAGTTTTGTCTCAAGAGGGTCTGTATTAAATACAAAAAATAAAAGTTGGAATACACTGATGTCACTGAGTTTTACACGCAAAAGATTTAAAAATTTCAAAGTTACTTCCCAGGGGAAGTATAAATTGGGCCCTTGCATATATGTGGTATGTTGAATTGCTGTTTGTTGTTAACTTTAATCTTTTAATATATATGTGCAATTTGGCAAGTTACTGTTGCTGTGGGAACCAGAACACTGAATTTCCTGACTTCAGTGCATGGACAACCTCAACCAGAGCACTTCGTTATTTCCCCCCGTCTTTGTTTCTTGATTTAAACACAGTTAGGTGCTCTAAGGCATTCAGGAGCCAACTTAATGTATAATTAATCTGAGGCACTGCAGTCATTTCAGGAGATTTAAACCACCTCCTATAGGAGAGGATGAGAGTTGGAAGCTAGTCACATTAGACTGCTGAATTCAGTTCTCCACACCCATAACATACGTCATGATTTCTTGACTTATTTGCAATATGTCACATCCACTTTTTTTATATCATTCAGTTTCCTCTAAACCCAAAGGAGTGGAGGGTCGGGATTATGGAGAGAACAATGACGTTTTGGTATAACTTTATTTTGCCAGATTACATGGAACTCTGAGTAACAGTCTTCAGCAAATGATGTTCCTATACCACAACACTGATACTATAGTGATGAGCACTATAGAAACACCAATAAAACACGATACTCAAGTTGCCATAGCCAAATATTCACCTTTTCTGACAAGAGTCCTCAGGCTTCCCCAAATGGAAACATTTAGAAATTAAGGGAAGGAGACAAATGAGCTTTAAGGAAAATATCTGGAAAAGCTGATGTATTTGGTAAGTATGTTTTAAGTGCAGCTAATGTCTCTCTTATTGGGTTTCCAAGCAAAGATTCCTCACTACTATATTTCATAATCAAGGCTGAGTTCTGCTTTTGCCAAGTCCAAAGCAAATATATACTTTTGTGAGTGTGTATTTTTTTTTTAAAATATATACATACACACACACACACACTTTTTTGAGCCTCTCCACGAAAAGGTTAGTCACAGATTAAGGCTAGAAGGGACCATTATGATAATCTGATCCCCTGCAACAACGCAGGCCATAGAACCTCACTCAGTAATTCCTGCATAGAGCCTGTACATTCTGTTTGAGTGATGCACGTTTGTCTAAAAGATATGCTAGTCTCCAGGAATCTAGAACCACCTGAGGGTAGTCCTTAAAATCACCCATACAAAGTCTTCAAGAATCTAATGGTTATGCCAGTTTTATCTAGCAGATCTCATTGATCACTCAGGACAGACATACATTACTAGTTAGGAAAGCCTTCAATGCTACCCAAGGAGTCATGCTCATCCTGCAGAGAAAGACGAGCTACATTTAAATTATGATCTGTTTACTCCTTCAGCGTACAGGGGGTTCACACTGATGTCGTGGGATGTTTTGGGAGCAGAATAAGGGCCTTATGTAACAACTAAACAGTTGTGTTCCATTCAGGGGAGAATGCAAGGCTTTTAGGAGTGGTGATATTTCTGTCCTCCTGGGACATTTGCCTATGCAACTTCCCTATTTGCATTTACAATTGCAGCACCTGCATGTACAAATCAAGAACATAATAATATGTCTGAGCGATCTGACACTGGACTGATATAGATTTGGGAATGTACACCTCTTAAAGCCATTTCAAACTAAGACAGGCATACATCAGTTCACTTTCATTAGATTTTCTATTCAAGGATGTCAAACTTTGGGAAAAAAAATAAAAAAAGAACTTGCATTTTGCAGATTCTGAACCTGTCATAGAGCCAAACACTTATATCAAGTAGATAGCATCCAGCCAGTAGGCCAAGAGTATGCCACTCCTGTCACAACCGTGGGAAAGGATTCCCCTTCAGCATGCCTGCTGAAGTTAGAGTGCCACATGTGGAGGACAGAAATCATTATCAAATTAAACAGAATCCTTTCAGACCTAATTTCATTTAACAGCACTACAGTAGAGATGCACAGAAAGCCTGTAGTAAGTTGCACTTAAAGTTTCCCCATTTTCAAGTTACCCTATATAATGGTACACAGCCCACAATTTTATCTGAGAATCCCATTAAAGCTTTTCTTAAGAATCAGTGTATTGTGCTCCTCACTATCTCCCTTGGAGTACCACTATCATCTAGCACACAGGTGGGAGAAGGCTATATTCCCAGATGGGCGGGGGGTGAGCGGGCACCCCCCAGCCCCCTGGCGGGAGCAGTCTCTGCAGAGGGGGCACCCCGCACCGGGCAGGGGTAGAGCAGTCTCTGGGGAGGGGGCACCCTGCAGCCCCCCCCCCGGGGGTAGAGCAGTCTCTGGGGAGCGGGCACCCCGCAGCCAGGCGGGGGGGGTAGAGCAGTCTCTGGGGAGGGGGCACCCCGCAGCCCCCCCCCAGGGGGGAGCAGTCTCTGGGGAGGGGGCACCCCGCAGCCCCCCCCGGGGGGGAGCAGTCTCTGGGGAGGGGGCACCCCGCAGCCCTCCCCGGGGGGGAGCAGTCTCTGGGGAGGGGGCACCCCGCAGCCGGGCAGGGGGGGGTAGAGCAGTCTCTGGGGAGGGGGCACCCCGCAGCCCCCCCCGGGGGGAACAGTCTCTGGGGAGGGGGCACCCCGCAGCCCCCCCCGGGATAAAGCAGTCTCCGGGGAGGGGGCACCCCGCAGCGCCCCCCCGGGGGGAGCAGTCTCCGGGGAGGGGGCACCCCGCAGCCCCCCCCGGGGTAGAGCAGTCTCTGGGGAGGGGGCACCCCGCAGCCCCCCCCCGGGGGGAACAGTCTCTGGGGAGGGGGCACCCCGCAGCGCCCCCCCGGAGTAGAGCAGTGTCTGGGGAGGGGGCACCCCGCAGCCCCCCCCGGGGGAGCAGTCTCCGGGGAGGGGGCACCCCGCAGCCCCCCCCGGGGTGGAACAGTCTCCGGGGAGGGGGCACCCCGCAGCCCCCCCCGGGGGGAACAGTCTCCGGGGAGGGGGCACCCCGCAGCCCCCCCCGGGGTAGAGCAGTGTCTGGGGGGAGGGCACCCCGCAGCGCCCCCGGGGGGCAGCCCCCGCCGCAGGCTCCGTGCCCCGCTCGGGGGGCAGCGGTGGGACACGGCCCAGACCCAGACCCAGGCCCAGGCCCAGGCCCTGCAGCCGGGAGCAGCAGCCCGGCGCGCTGCCCGTCTCCAACAAGGCCCGGCTTCCCTCCGACTTACCGGGGCTGCGGGGGGAGCGGGGCGCAGGGCCGGGGCAGGCCGCGGGGGGGACCGCCGGGAAGGGGGCTCAGCTTCCCCCCGGGCTCCTCCTGCCGGGCCGCTAGTGCCTGCGCACCGGAAGCGCTGGCGTCCGGCGGAACGTCATTTCCGCCGGCGCGGCGGCGGGGGGGGCGGCAGTCAGGCATTCGGAGACGGTACCGTGACCGCGGCGGGAGGCCGGGCTGAGCCCCCCTGGAAGGCGGCGGGGCCCCCAGGGGGCTGGGCACCGCCCCGCGGATCCCGGCTGATCCCGTTCGCACTGGCAGGAGAGCCAATCCTGCTTCAAAAAGGGCCCGTGATGGAGCATCCACCCCGATCCCTGGGAAGTTGTTTCAAACATGCTTCTTATCTGCCGTCTGAAATCGTCCGCTTCCAGGCACTGGACCTCATTGCACCTTGGCTTGATCGAAGAGCCCCTTAGCAAAATATTTGTTCACCGCATCAGTACCTACAGACTGGGTCTTTTACCAGAAGGCCTGTTTTCCGATTCTTTAATCATTCTCACTGCTCTTCTCCAAACTCTTTCCAGTTTATCAACATCCTTCAATTGTGGACATCAGAACTGGACACAGTATCCTAGCAGGAGTCACACCAGTGCCAAATATGGAGGGGATATAATCTCCCTACTCAAGATTCCCATTTATACATCCAAGGATTGCATTAGCCGTTTTGGCAACTGCATGGCGTTGGGAGTTCACTTTTACATGATTATCCAGCGTGATCCCCAGATGTTATTCAGAGACACTGCTTCCCTGGATGGAGTCCCTCAGTCCGTAAGTATGGCCAACATTCTGTGTTCTTAGATACGTTTGTTTGGTCAAAATAACACAAATATTCTATGCTTATGTCCAGCTTACCAAGCAATGCAGATCGCTCTTTAACAGGGACCTGTCCTCTTCATTATCAATTTGTGTGTTATCTGCAAACTTTACAGTGATGATTGTATATTTCCTTCCAAGTCATTAATAAAAATCTTTAATAGCAAAGGACCAAAAACTTGTTCCTTAGAAACACACCTACTCAACGATGATTCCTCATTTACCATTATATTTTGACACCTATCAGACAGTTTTTAATCTAACTAATGTGTACCATGTCAACTTTATGTCATTCTAGTTTTTTAATCAAAATGTCTTGTGATACCACACTAGATGCCTTCCAGAAGTGGAAGTATATTTCATCAACACTATTATCCTTATCAACAAAACTTGTAATTGTATTTAGAAAAATGTTATCAAGTTAATTTGACAGGATCTGTTTTCCATAAACTACCTACCCTTCTGTAATTATTAATCCAATCCTGTATCAGTTGTTTCATTATTCTTCTGGTGAGCAATGTCAGGCTGACAGGCCTATAATTACTCTGGTCATCCCATTTGTTCTTTTTATAAATTGGCACAACACTAGCATTCTTCTAGTCCTCTGGAACTTTCCTATTGTTCCAAGACATACTGAAAATCAACATTAATGGTCCAATGAGCTCATCAGCCAGCTCTTTAAAAACGTCTGGATGTAAGTTATCTAAACCTGCAGATTTTAAAATGTCTAATTTTAACAGCTTCTGTTAATATCTTCCTGAATTGCTATTGCAATGGAGTTTCATTGTAGCTGTATGATATGATTACATAATCTGTTTTTTGCTAAATACAAAACAAATATTTATTTACTATTTCTGCTTTTTCTGCATTATTACTAACCGTTCTAACATTTCCATTTAGTAATGGACCAGTACCATTGTTAGGATTCTGTTTGTTCCTAATACACTTTCAGAATCCCTTCTTATTGTCTTTAACTTTGCTGGCCATATGTTTCTTCTACGTTTGTCCTTTTGCTTCCCTTAAGAATTGTAGAAAATTGGTATCTTCTGATTTTTATTTATTGCTATCAACTTCCCCGCTCTTCCGTTGCATTGATGTGGCTTTGTTCTCTCCTTACATAGATTCCATGAGGTTATAATTAATCTTCCTTTTCACTGATGGCTTTCACTTCCTTAGTCCTTCAATGCGCAGTCTTAAGATGCTAGGGGAGGATCAAGAGAGAGGCTACAGTGCCCTCATGTTTTCTAACTTTGGCCCTGATAAGACTTGTTCATATTCATGGACAATCAAACTGTAGCACTGATCAGAAATGCTTTTTCCCAGCTTTTGACTTTGCCCTTTCTTCTCAGGTACAGACTTGAGCACAGGGAGCTATGCTTTTGATGTATAGCATAAATAACATTCATAAGCAGGAATCAAACCTGGGACATTCAGCACCGAAAAGGAGTGCTTGAATGAGAGCTTACTGATAGCAAACACTCCTCTAAGTCAAGTAGTAGGTGGTAGGGCCTTATTCTTGCTAGGGCCAGCTGCTAGAGTGAGACAAGATCACACACTAGGCCAGTGAATCACACTTCTATCACTCCTAGACTGAATTATTGCGATTACTTTGGGCTAATTCAGAAACTATAACCAGCTGCCTTCCAGCTAGGTAGGACAGACTAACATAAGCATATCACACCCATCTGTTGTACTCTTATCTTGTCATCATATCCAATAGTGGGATATCGTCACAGAAAGAACGGCTTTTGTTTTGCACTGCGTCACAGCAGCTGCATTCTATAAAGATACTCAAGCTAATGGAGTCCAGATTTGTACATGCAAGTACTGGGGACAGGCTATTCCCACTGGAGGGACTTTAGCTGGGAATGCACAACTACTGGAGACCAGACTGAGTTCAAGACTTGCCATCTTTAAAATGTAATGCAAGATTCACCTCTTTCAGCAAGCCTTCTCCTCCAGTTACTTTTGCTGCAGTCCCTTGTGGGCTTTCTGATGACATTAACAAACCACCCACCATTACCTGAGAATAACATAAAAGAATTGCAGCTAAATACTGCAAAGCTGTTGGGTCATTATTCCTTATATCACTTACTAAAATATTAAATTGGCTGGGGAGCAAAGCGACTCTGGGACACCTCCTGGCATTGCCATGCGAGAATTGTGGGTTCAGTGTAACCTTCTGATTGCCTCCATGGGATGAGGGAAACTAGGCAGCATGGGCAGGTGGGGAAGTGACTGAACATCTGTATCAGGGCCTTTTGGATTTATTAGAGACTAACAGTCTCTGAAGAAGTTCACTTTTCCAACTCGGCCTTGTCGACACTCGGAAAATTATTACAGTAGAACCTCAAAAATACAAACGCCAGAATTACAGACTGACTGGTCAACAGGACACCATGTGAAACCAGGAATAATCAATCAGACAGCAACAGAGACCCCCAAAAAAAGCAAATAGGTAATGTGCCTGAATTGCATCTTAAAGGTAGGCACATCTGGGCTGCCTGTCCCCACCCCCACACAGTGGGCCCCCACTTACAGCTAGGAGTTGAAGATGCTGAGATTTTCAGGCAAAGCTGTGAGCCCTGCGCAGAAACAGCATTGGTGTCTGCACTGCTTTCCTGTAAGACATTGGTGCTGTTTTCACATGCAATCCTCTCCTGGCTGGGGGTGAGGTCACTGGTGCTGTTTTCACACATACACTCCACTGGGAGGGGGCACTGGTTTCACCACCACCACCCCTTGGTGGGGAGAGGGACAAGCTTGTCCGGAAAGAAGCTATCTGCAAGGAAGCTGCCTAGCTGCCTCTAGAACCTGGCCCAGAGTGTGAACTGCTGGAGCCGGAGCTTTGTTTTGTTCAGAGTTACGGACAACCTCCATTCCCGAAGTGTCTGTAACTCTGAGGCTCTGCTGTACCCATTGTCCAGCAATGAGTCAGCCGTGCTTTACTTCCATTGGTGTAAGTGCTGGGGTAGACTGGGCTCAGATGCTTTAATTACAGTGCCAGGGAAAAGCCAGTGGTAAAAACACTTCAGCCTTGTCTACGTTAGTGGCTGCATTACTGCTCCAAACCAGAAACAAATTTTCCTCTCTGAGGGCAAGAGCTACATGGTATCAGCTGTCTCAGGAACAGGGGTTTCCTAAAACTGTACCAGGAAAATTGCATAGCAGCTAGGCCTTACCCCTACTGCGACACGCCTATGAAGCAGTTTGTGTTACAGAGACCCCTCCACAGAGAGTCCTTTCTCAAGCAGGGCTAGTTGTTCCTCAGCTGTGCTCTCATGAAGCTGACCACACAATGCCACTCACCAGACCGCAGTGCTCTGCTGGGGCAATCGGAGAGGGTGAAAAGGCGATCTGGCCCGGAGCGGAGAGCCGCAGCACGCCGCCTTGTGAGCAAGGGGAGCGAAGAGAGCCCCATGGCCAGGGGCTTGCGGGGAAGCTAGAACTCGGGCCGGGCCGGGCTGGGCTGGGCCGGGCCGGGCCGGGCCGGGCCAAGCTAGGGAGCCCAGGCAGCCAGTGCGAAGGGCGGGGTGACAGACACTCTGTCAGGAGCAGCGCCGAATCGGGCCCCCTCTCACCCTAGGCCAAGTACCCGTGGGGCGCCTGTGAAGCGGGGCCGCGGGGAGGCGCAGGATCCCTGCACGGCTCCAGGGCGCGGGCCGGCGCCGGGCCGGGACCCGGGCACGCAGCGAGGCGGGCACCCGCCGGCCAGCGGGAGCAGAGCGCATGCGCATCAGGGCGGTGTGCCGAGAGAGCCAACTATCCGTCTAGGGCGCCGCCCCGGCAGCCCAGTCCTCCACTGTCCCGCCATGCCTTGCGGCGCGGTACTGGGGTAAGGGTTAGCGCGAGGGCTCCGCTCCTGCCACGGCCATGGCGAAGCAGCCGCAGCCCATCAGCCCCGTGAAGAACTTCTTCGCCGGCGGCTTCGGCGGCGTCTGCCTGGTGTTCGTCGGGCACCCGCTGGACACCATCAAGGTGAGGGGGCCGCGCGGGGAAGGAGAGTACTACAGCTCCCGGCCTGCACCGGGCGGGGAGCAGAGATACTACAGCTCCCGGCCTGCACCGCGCGGGGAGCAGAGATACTACAGCTCCCGGCCTGCACTGCTCCGGGAGGAGGGGGGAGGTACTACAGCTCCCGGCCTGCACCGCGCGGGGAGCAGAGCTACGACAGCTCCGCCGCACCCGCGCGGAGCCGAGCTACTACAGCTCCGGCCTGCACCGCGCGGGCAGAGTATATGACAGACTTCCGGCGCCCTGCTTCCGTGAGGGGGGGAGGTACCACAGCTGCCCGGCCTGCACCGCGCGGGAGCAGAGCTACTCAGCTCCGGCGCCACCGCGCGGGGAGCAGGAGATACTTACCTTCCGCCTGATGTCCGGAGGAGGGGGAGGTTACTACAAGCTCCCGGCCTGCACTGCGCGGGGAGCGAGATTACGAAGCTCCCGGCCTGCGCGGCTCCGGGGGAGGGGGATACTCGCTCCCGCCTGCATGCTGGGGGAGGGAGGTACTAACAACTCCCGCGCGCACCGCGCGGGGTGGGGGAGGGGGATACACTAGTCCCGGCCCTGCCCGCGCCGGGGGGGAGGAGGGGGAGATACTACAGCTCCCGGCCTGCACTGCTCGGGGGTGGGGGGGGAATACGGGGGGCGGTATAACCGCCCCCCCAAGCTTGTTTCTTTCGTCAGCAGAGATTGGGCTAATAAAATATATTGGCTCATCCACCTTGTCTGTCTAGTGAGCCGTGGTAGTTTCTAGTTTTGGCATAAAACCGCCTGACCAGCCTGAAGGGTCCCCCTCTGGGCAGTGGAATCTAGTAGCATCTGAAAGAGAGCTGGTAAAGATGCCAAAAGTCCCTGTGTGCCTTAGGTAAAACTGACACTATGGGATTCACAAGACCAGGCAGCCAGTTTTGAGAACATCTAACCGTGAGGGGTGTGCAGAGACTCTGGCAGAATTGTATCTGGACATGGATGCTGTGTATCGCCCCTCCCCTTTTTTCCCCTTTATTATTCTTATTGTATGAAAATGGGACTGACCTGAAAGCTTTGTGTAGTCTGACCTGTGATATATCCTACACACACAGTATTATCACAGGGCGTGACCTCTTATCTTGGCGGCAATATTTGCATCTAGTTTCTAGCAACTGTGGTAGTGTTTAGAATTCCTGTATCCTCTAGAATGGTACGTGACCTCTGCAAATGTGTGAAGTCCTGCTGTTTTTGAGAAGCCCTTCATTTCACCAGCTAACTCGGTCAATTTAAGGTGTACACTTCCTACCGCATAGAGGCAGCACTGATGTGCCACTCACCATCAGCTCATGATATCAATGATCCTGTTTTGTTAAAATTTCACAGGCTGATCATTATTGCTTTATTTTAAAGGAGAGACATGAATAGGATATCTGGTACTCTTTGTTCTATCACTTTGATAGTGTATACAAGTGACTTTTTTAAAAAGAGAAATTACTACACTAGTATATGAAGGCAACTCCGCTTCGGTCTAAAATCAGACTGATATTCTCTTTGGAGCATTCCCACTCTCAGCCTGTCGTAGCTGGAACTCCCTTGGCCTCCCTTCTGCCATTAATTGAAATAAAAATTTCCCTAAGCTCACTTCTATCTGAGTGTGAACAATTTCATTATGTTAGCCTATGGGGGGAGGGGGGGTCTGAGTGTTCTTTGTACCACTCTGTTTTTGTCTGTTTCAGACACTCAGGTGGCTCCCAGTACCATACTATGTGAGCACCTCACAAATGTTAATGTATTTATCCTCACAACACCCTGGTGAGGTAGGGAAGTGCCATTATGCCTGTTTTACACTTGGAGAACTGAGGCACAGAGAAACTAAATTACTTGCCAAAATAACAAAGGAAGTTTGTGGTAGAGCTGAGAATTGAACTTGGGTCTCCTGAGTCTCAGGCTAGGCCCCTAACCACAGGCTCACCATTACTCTCAAAATGGTAGCATCCATCTGTTTTAACTATGTATTTGTTCCAATCTGTGTTTTGCTTGTCTTCATCTAGCCAGCACATTCATCTTAAGACACTCAGAAAAGTCCAGTTAGCGTCCAGAAAAATCAGTGATGACTGGAAATCAAACTCTTGTTCCAAAAAGCAGTTACAAATTAAGGGACATTTGTGACCTTGAGCCCCAATAGCTAATTGTTACATGTGTTTAAACACTGTTATGGCAAAGGAGCCTGGAACTTGAGAGGGGGAAAGGTAGGTAAAGAAGTAACTGAAGACCAGGGAACAGCAAAGGTCTCCTCTTTAATATAAACATCAGACCTGTGGCGAGTACAACTTCTAGAGCACGATGGCCCAGCGTGATGCGAGTGGGAGCTTTTTGGAATTAAACAAGTATTTGCTCTGCATTATTGATCTATGAATTGATGAAACTGGACATGAGATGTTTCCTTTCCTTTTAATTATATTCTTTAATCTGAAGATAAATAAAACCAAGTTTCATTGGTGACTGTACTTGCATACTGAGTTTAGCAGATGGGGAAAGAGAGCAGTAGAAATGGCACTGGATCTCAGAAGTGCTTGAAGCAGCCACACTGCTGTTTAGAGAGCATTAACTTGAATTTAAATTAATATTGAAATAACTTAAGGTATTTGTGTTCTTTTTTAGATATTTGCACAAGCTAAAATACTGAGTTTTAACCCTTGTACCAATATTACAATGTCCGGTTATAAAACCTATGACTTTAATATGGCTCTCTGGAACTAATTCTAAAAAAGTCATGTATCTTAAAAGAAAAGAGCAAACTTTTTTTTTTCTTGTTTTACAGGTCAGACTACAGACCCAACCAAAACCTCAGGCTGGGCAGCCTCCACTCTATTCTGGGACCTTCGACTGTTTCAGACAGACTCTCGTTAGAGAGGTACTGTATACTGGCATTTGCTATGCCTGCCAAAAATGTCAGTTGCTCATGTATGTCATTGGAGTGGAATTTTGTGGGAATCTGGCCCCCTTGAGACTATAAAATTCTCAGGTTATCAATTCAAATGGTTCTAATCCAAATTTTTCATCACATTACGAAATTTGACAGAACTGGTAGAGGGAGAACATAATAATCTTTGGAATGTGTGATTTGATATATATGTGTTGTTTTTTTTAAGTCAGCAATGTGGTGTTAATACCTAAAGTTCAAGGCTGTAATGAATATATTTTTCTTAAGCTGTGGTGCCCAGCACTGGATACAGTGCTCCAGCTGAGGTCTCACTGGTGCTGAGCAATTACCCCCAGCATCTTGCATATGACACTCCTGTTAACACACTGGGCTGTATTAGCCTTTTTTGTAACTGCATCACGTTGTCTGGTATTCAATTTGTGATCCAGTATAACCCCCAGATCCTTTTTCAGCAGCACTACCCTCTAGCCACTTACTCCCCATTTTGTAGCTGTGCATGTGATTTTTTCCCTTCTTAATTGTACTACCTTGCACTTGTCTTTATAAAATTTTATTTGATGTGTCCTGTAAATCTTATAAGCACACTTTTCACTCCATTATCCAAGTCATTCATGAAAATATCGAATAGTACTGAACTCAGGACTGATCCCTGTGGGATCCCAATAGATACGTCATCCCAGTTGTTGTCAAGAGGTGTGTTGTCAGATGCTACCGGTGTGGTGCTCTGCTCTCTTCTTGTTGGTATCATTCAGCTGCGTGCGTGTGTTCCCTCTGTGTGCTGCCCGAGCTGCGCAGCTAGCTGACACAGCAGACCCGAAGAGAATCCCCAAAGACCACAGAGTCTAGTAAGGTACGAAGGCACGTCGGCCAGGTTTATTGCCGTATTGGACACAATAATAGTTCCCTCCAGATTGTTACTCTACAGGGCATACTAGAGTATGCCCACGGTCAATGACTCGGCTCAGTCAGTGGCAGGACTTTCCAACTGCCCCTCGCTGACAAAGACAGCGCCCCATGGGTATGACATTCTTATACACAGTACAACACAGTTACACATCACTGCCTGACGTATTGAGGGGCAACCCTCTACGTAGCGGGTACAACCCCCTCTACGTAGTAAGTGCCGCCTTCACCTTCTGTACATGTTGGTTTGAAACAGAACATCCATCATTACCCTCTTTCGCCCCTGTCATTGGGGATGGGTCAAGTTGTTCTTGTTTCTGCTGTGGAATGTGCAATTATGTGAATGTTCTGATCCTTAGTGTTCAGTACCTTCTTATGTCGTATCTCTGTTGCAGCCATCAGACCTTTCCTTGCAGTCTTGTGAGCAGGGCCTTGCTCTGGCTCACGGCTTCACTTTGCTTTATGTTAGCAAAGTCTTGACCATTACTTTAGTTCAGGCCTTACGCCTCATACCAGGCCTCTGATACCAAGGTTTATGTCTTAGGGCCTCCTCTTACTACACCAGTATGACAGTGAACCCTTGATACAGCTACTGTCTATCAACCACTTTATAGTAAATTTATCTCAATCAAACGTCTTCAGTTTGTTTATGAGAGTGTCATGTGGGACTGTGTCAAAAGCTTAATTAAAATCAAGATATATCATGTCTACAGTTTCCCTCCTATTTGCTAAGCCAGTAACCCTGTCAAAGAAGAAAATTAAGTTGGTATGGCATGATTTGGTTCTTGACAGAGCCATGCTAGGTATTCTTGTAACCCTATTATTCTCTAGGGGCATATAAATTGTTGAATAATTGTGCTCCAGTCTCTTTCTAGGTGTCCAAGTTTGGCTAACTAGTCTATAATAATGGCCCAGGTCCTCTTTGTTCCACTTGTTGAAGATAGGTACTGTGTTTGCCTTTCACCAGTCCTCCATGAGTTCTTGAAGATCATTCCTAATGGTTCTGACATTGCTTTAGCTAGTTCCTTAAGGACCCAAGAATGGATTTCATGAGGCCCTGCCAGCATGAATACATGTAACTTACTTAACTATTCTCCAACCTGTTTTTCCCTATTTGGCATGCTTTTCTCCCCCCATTATATATGTCATATATTTGGTCACAATTAATCTTTTTAGGAAAGAGTGAAGCAAAACAGGCGTCAAGAACGCTCAGGTGTTTAAAGTGATCTGTTATTAGCTCTCCTTCTCCACTAAGTAGAGAAACTTTTTATTCATCTTTCTCGTGCTCCTCACTTATGTGTAAAATCTCCTCTTACCCTTAGGAGGGGACATGAAAGGCAATAACTCCTTTTGTGCAAAATCTCCCTATGTGCCTTTGCTATTTTGTACTCATCCTTAGCAATTTGTCTCTGTTTCCACTTCTTGTAGTAGTCGATTCTGGAATTTCATATCATTAAAGAGTTCACTATGGAGCCATACTGACGTCTTACTATTCTTGCTATTTTTCCTTTGCATTGGGGTAGTTTGCAGTTGTGCCTTTAATATTGTCTGATTGAGAAACTACCAACTCTCCTTAACTCTTCCCCCCTCCTTTACATTTTCTTCCCAGGTGCCCTTACCTCTCAGTTCTGACTTTGTTAATGGACTTTAGAAAAGCAGAGTTTGGCCTTATTCTGCTCCTCTCACTCCTTTTCCTTAGAATCCTGAAATCCATGAGTTCGTGTTCATTTTCACCCAAATCGCCTTCCACCTTCACATTTTCCACCAATTCCTCCCTGCTAGTCAGAATCGAGGTTGAAATGGTTTGTCTCCCTGTTTATTTCATCCACCTTCTGAAACAAAAAGTTGTCCCCAGTACATTCTAAGAACTATTAGTAATGGCGTTTTGCCATATTACTTTTCCAATAGATGAGTGGGGGGTTAGAGTCCCTCATTGCTATGGAATCTTGTGTTCATCTAGTTTGACTTTATGCATAACATAGGCCATTGACTTTCACCCCAGTGGCTCCTGCATCAAGCCCATATGTATGGGTTTTAGAAAGGCATCTAGTCTCCATTTAGAGTCTTTAAGTGGTAAAGAATCCACTGTCCCCTTTGGTTAGTTGTGCCGGTGATTAATTACCCCCCCTGTTAATAAATTGTGCATTCTATCTAGTGTGAATTAGCTTCAGCTTCCACCCATTAGATCTTGTTTTCCCTTCGTCTGCCAAACTAAAGAGCACTGTGGTATAAGAAATCTCACTCCATACATGAACTTGTATTCTGTGATCAAGTCACCTCTTAACCTTGTCTTGGATAAACTAAATAGATTGAGCTTCGTAAGTCTCTCATGATAAGAGAGACTTTTCAAATGTCAGATAATTCATGTAGCTCTTCTCTGTACTTTTTTTTGTTTTTTCAATATCCTTCTTGAACACCAGAACTGGACACAGTATCCACTAGTGGTTTCACTACTGTTAGGTACAAAGGTAATCGTACCTTCCTACTCCTACTTCATGTTAACTGTTCTTGGCTGTATAAGCTAGTAAAGTCTTTCCCTTTTGGAGGCCCTCTTGGTACCCTCCTTGTGTGAGCTGGCCAAGCAGGACTTTCAAAGGTCTGTCTCACACAGAGTTTCTTGCACAGTGGAGTCATACATGGTTGCCAGCCAGTCATGCCTTTCAGTGTAAGGAGACATGTAAGAATGTGTTGAAATTATTAGGGCTGTCAAGCAATTAAAAAAATTAAGCATGATTAAAAAGATCACAAGATTAAAAGGATTGTGCCATTAATCGCAGGATTAAACAATAATAGAATATCATTTATTTAAATATTTTTGATATTTTTAATTCCAACGCAATACAAAGTGTACAGTGCTCACTTTATATTCTTTATTAGAAATATTTGCACTGTAAAGAATAAAATAGTATTTTTCAATACACCTAATACAAGTACAGTAACTCCTCTCTTAACATTGTAGGTAGTTACTGAAAAATGCTACTTTAAGCGAAACGATGTTAAGCACATCCAATTTCCCCATAAGAATTAATGTGAATGGGCGGGGGAGGAGAATTAGGTTCCAAGGATTTTTATTTTTTTTAATTTATTTTTTTTTGCTAGACAAAGGACGTTATATACACATCAGTATTAAATATTTGTTTAAAACTTAACACAGCAATGATGATTGTGAGGCTTGGTTGAGGTGGTGGAGTTGGAGGGTGGGCTATTTCGCAGGGAATGCCTTACTGCTAAATGATGAACTAGCACTTGGCTCAGCCATCAAGGATTAATACATTGTTGTTAATGTAGCCTCACACTCTACAAGGCAGCAGGAATGGAGGGAGGAGAGACAGCATGGCAGAGAGAGACAGAGACAGGGATGCATTGTGGATGCATGTGAGAGAGAGAGAGAGAGATGCGCATTGCCCTTTTAAGTACGCTGTCCCCATTCTACGTACATTGCCTTTTTAAGTAGATCAATAGGTTGAGACGGCAGCTGCTGCCAGCAAGCTTCCTCCATCCTGAGCCCTGTCCTGTCAGTGGAGATGAGGTACAGGAGTTGGGGGAGGGGGACGCTCTGACATTAGCACCCCTCTTTTCCCTTCCTCCCCTTCTGCACAGCAAGCAGGAGGCTCCCAGGAGCAGCTCCAAGGTAGAGGGCAGGAGCAGCACATGGCAGTCGGGGGAGGGACGCCTCACTTGCCTGGCAATTGATAGCCTGCTGGGCAGCTGCTGCATAGGAAACTTAGGGGGGCTGCCGGACCACCCTGGTTCCGGGTTCCAGGCCCCCCTAGCTAGCTCCAAGGGGCTGCTCTTTCTGCAAGCACTGGACAAAGCAGGCGGCTGCCAAACTACATTATAAGAGAGCATTGTGCAACTTCAAACAAGCATGTTCTCTAATTGCTGATCAATGTAACAACGTTGACCGGGACAATGTTAAGTGAGGAGTTACTGTACTGTAGTGCAATCTCTTTATCATGAAAGCTGAACTTGCAAATGTAGAATTACGTACCAAAAAAGAATTACACTCAAAAATAAAACAATGCAAAACTTTAGAGAACAGCCCCTCTGTATCACTGCAAAGCCCTTTCATTCATGCAGCTGGCCGCCTTTGCTGTGATCATCTTGTATAGTAACTTCATTTGCTTCTTGATGCGGTGAAATATTTATCCTCCTGAAGAATGCTTCATGAAACCTAAATAACCCGCTGTGTCTTGCAGGGAGTCCGAGGCTTGTATAAAGGAATGGCAGCTCCGATAGTTGGAGTGACTCCCATGTTTGCTGTGTGCTTCTTTGGATTTGGTTTGGGGAAAAAACTCCAGCAGAGGAATCCTGATGACATTTTGACGTAAGTTCTGGGTTGTTCAGACGCTTGGGATACCTTTTCTACGGCTCCCAGCCTGCTGTGTTGAATTACACGTTCGGCTGTAGTGTAAATGTGGCTCCTCTCTGGATTATAAATATATTTAAAAACAAACACTGGGGGTGGTAATACTCCTAAAAGCGTGGGACTGATAGCACAGGCTAAAAACAGACAGCAGGTGGGCAAGTACTGTGCAATTCCCTCCCTGTGCAGAAAGACAGTCATTAAAAAAACAGCTCAGTTGTAGCTGAATACCATATGTATTACATACTGATAATGACTTAGAACAGCCTTGCTGTTAAGGGAAACTGAGTGGAAAGATTACATGCATATTCCAGTATAGCCACCTGACAGAGCTGGGGGTCACAAGACATGACCTTTCCTTCTTGCTAGTGGTAAGTGGGACTCTCACTGCATCCACCTCATAGGTTAGGTTATTAATCACAGGAGTGCTTCTCTTCGTTATGGCTGAAGAGGCTTTTCTACAATCGGCCTCTTTTCAGGCACACTGACCCTTCTGCAAAAATGACTTTTTGGAACAAAATTTCTCCTGCTCCATTTTTGGCCCCATATCGGAATTCCGTGGATGGCTGATAAAATTTTATGCATCTGTGACAGGTTATTTGTGAATGAGAAGTTTTTTAATAAAAAAAAATGATTTTTGAAATGTTCAGCTTGTCATAGACTTAGTCTCTAGTGAGGACCAGTGTGTAACACATCTGAAGAAATCTGGCTTAGGTGTTTGAAAATCCTGTACCACTCATGCATACTACTCATCCACTTGCTGGGGTTTTTAACAGAAATAGCACTCCGGATGCACATATAATATACTTGTGTGTGCATTTGTTCAAGAGCTTTGCTCACTCAACTGTTCCAAATCCATCATGGTTCTCTCAAGTTTTCTTATAAATCAAGAAATGTAAAGCTTGTTTCATTTACTTGCTTCCCATTGAACTCAGTTGTTCAGTGCTTTACTGAATTGGGCTTTAAGGCTCATAGTTCTAGAGCAGTGCTTCTCAAACTTACTTGATTGTGTTCCCCTTCTTCGTGTCTGTAATTGCCTCCTGTTCCCCCCCATACATGCAGCAGCACAGAAGTAAGGGTGGCAATGTGGGTGGATATTTGTCAGGATCACTTTTCACAGCAGACTTAGCACTCCATTGCCACCCTTCTGCACTGCTGCTGCCACCCCGAAGCTGACCGCTAGAGTCCCGCCACTGCCTCCTGGTGAGGGATATGGGGACCCTGGGCTGCAGGGCTCTGACTCTCTGCCCCTGAGCGACGGGGCTCTACCTGTCGCCTTTATCCCATGCCCCCGCCTCCTTCTCCCAGCTGTGCATGGCCCTTCTGTACAAGCTCCAGCCACCCGGGGCTGACAGCCAAAGCCAAAAGGGGGGCGGGGGGCACACAGCTCGGGCCTGCCAAATGACTTGGGCACACTCTGTATATTGTAGCATAAAAGGTAAGCACATTGAGTAATACAAAATACTATGAATGCACAGGAGCAGAAGTATACTTGCTGAGGGAACCAAAGCTTTGGATTTCCAAACTCTTATACATTTAACTGTAATGTTGCATTGTTAAGTTCTTTCATGCTGACTATATTAAATGCCATGTTTATTGGATTATTTATCTTGGGATCTTTATTTTCCTATGTTCTCTGTACAGATATCCCCAGCTGTTTGCTGCTGGCATGTTATCTGGAGTATTCACAACAGCAATCATGGCTCCAGGAGAGAGGATCAAGTGCCTTTTACAGGTAAGACTTCGTGTTTGGAGGGGGAGAAATTCCCGCCCTTTAATTTTAGGAGCATTGTCTGATTTAAAAAGCTCTTGCTAGGAAGATATAATTCCTCTAATTAGCATATTTACTCTGTACTGAATTTAGAAAGTGCCCCTTTGAGCAGGGCTGAGGCATAACTTGATGCAACTCTGTCATGGAGAAGCATTATACAGCTTCCCTCCCTGACAATCTGTTTGGTAAATACAACATGCACTCCTATATATACCATTCAGCATATATGCATCCTCACCCTAGGATACCAGCTGACTTCTTGGGCACTTTTGAAATCTAGAGAGTATCCTATCTTCTTACGTAAAACAAAGCCTTCATAATAACAATCAGGTTCATGAAACTCTTGCGTGACAAAGATTTTGCCCCTAGTTCCCTGGAATCCTTGTATGTAACAGAAGGACCTATTTCAAAAATATATAAAACAAGCTATTCTAAAACTAGTCTAGTGACCAGAAACTTTAAACCTGTCACAGCCCTTGGTTTTTGAAACCCTGGCAGGAAATGTGAATTTGAACAAATGAAAATACTGTCTGTGCCAGACCTGATCTCTACTCTGTCTCACGGTGACTGCTGAACTTAGTGTTTTAATGGATGTTAGATATTGATTCCAACATGCAAAGCATTATCACAGGACATCTTTTATTCAAAAAATATTGTCTGAGTTCTATGAAATTTTCTTGGAGTCATTGTCAGTGTAAATCTGGAGTAACTTGACTGATTTCAGCTGAGTTATTTCAAACTTAAACTAGTGAAAATTAGGTAAGCATCGATTCTTAATTTGGCACGATCCAGCCAGTGCATGGTTCAGTAAACACCCATGGAAGCAAATCCTTAAATCTGGGTAGCAGAGAAATTTTAATAAGTGTAAACTATGCAGTGGCTTAACACAAAGGGGAGTGTTTATTAGATCAGCAGTTCCCAAACTGTGGGTCAGGTCCCCAAAGTGGGTCTCAGCCCCCTTTGAATGGGGTCGCCAGGACTGGCTTAGATTTGCTGGGGCCTAGGGCTGAAGCCCAAGCTCCACTGGGGTTACATTGGCCTATCAACGTTTCTCAAGTGCGGCCACCAGGGGTTTTTCTTGCGGCCACAGCCTCCTGGGCAGTGACTGGAGGAGGAGCAGCAGAGGCACAGACACCAGAGGAGCAGACAGCCAGTGTGAGTTTCCCCACCTTTCCAGGGACAGTGGGGTTCAGGCTTCTGGTTTCAGCTCTGGAGTGGTGGGCGCTGTCCTCCGGCCACTTGGCAGCCGGGTCCATCCAATGGCTTTGGGCTCCGGCCCCAGCCCTGGGCTCACCGCCCAATCGCCCCTGGTGCTGCCCCCGCCCCCCCCCCTCCCTGCTGCCAGCTTACTCACTGCCCTATTCAAGGATTAATTTGTCCTCGGCTTACCAGGGCTGAGTAAGTCTGTTGTCTGTGGTATCTGTATGTTTGTTAATATCACTTTTCACTTTCTTCTAGCTATCAAGTCTGCTGCTATGAAAAGTGATATTAACAAACATACAAATATCACTTTTGCTAGCTAGTAAGATTGCTTCTGTGAAGTCATTAAAAAAGTGCCCCCCAGCATGAAACATAAATAATGTACTTTGCAATTATCTTTAGACCCAGTAAGGAGTACATACAACTATAAATTATTTTTATTATTAGGTCTACAAAAAACCCTACGTAAATAAATTACTCTGATTTGGAGCTGTGTATTTGCATATTTATTTGTTTCTCTAAAGTTAATTAAGTATTTTAGGAAAAATTGTCAGAGCGGCCACCAACAAGAGTTTGTGGCCACACTCTCTGACGGCACCAAAATTTTTGTTGTGAGAACCCCTGGCCAACATCACAGGGGTATCTGCCAGTTGAGGAAAGACTACTGAGTAAAACAGAGGAAAAGCAGGCTGGGAATATGGTGACTTCACATGCATTGTACCAGTTTGTGTCTATATCAGCAGGAGCCCAGTGGCGTTCATTCCTTGGGTGGCTTTTGTTTACAGGAAAAAGGGCTGAGCTGGTAACTTCCACTTGACAATGTAGCTTTAGAAAGCACAAGCGTTCAAATTACTAAACCATCACTTTTAATTCTCCAGATCCAGGCTGCTTCAGGTGAAATTAAATACGGCGGCCCAATGGACTGTGCAAAACAGCTGTACCGTGAGGCTGGAATTCGAGGCATATACAAAGGAACCGTGCTCACCCTCATGAGAGGTAATTCTAATGGTACCCCTGCAGGAAGAGAAGCATCAGAACAAAACTGACCCAACATCATAAATCTCGCCCTGGGCCATCGAGCTATGTTGTGCATCAGGTTCATGCGCTGCAGTTTTCACAGCTACCCCTGTGTCTCATGGGGATTGAGAATTGCAACTAGGATGTGTCGCAGTCTTGGTAGGGGTGGTGAGAGGGAGGGAATGAGGAGAGGAAGGCTAGAAATGGACACAAAGGGACTTGAGAGGTAAAGACCAACCAAATCCAAGACGCAGAAGGCTACCACAGACTTCCAGAACGGGTGAGGGATGATGGGTCTGGGGAAAGAAGCGGAGAAGCAGAGAAGAAAAAAGCAGCAGCATTTTCTTAACTTTGGGATGGGGTTTGTACATGGGACTCCCAGTCTGTGATGGTCAGTTGGATTGGTTAATGAATTATTCTTTGTCCCAGCTTGAAAGTGGTGTTTATTCACTCATTTTTAGTGTGGAGGAAAAATACCTTGTGTGTCCATCATGTTCCTTTCCCTCTCTGTTTTTTAAAGGCACCTATAATGAACAAATTAAAGCCCCATGGGTCAGGTTAGAAATATGTTTGGATCCTTTCTCCCCAAAATGAGGTTAAAATACGCCCTGTCTGGGGGCAGTGATTTCACTTGAGCATCTTCAAATAGAGAAACTGTAGGCATTTTGCACTTCCACCAGCCCAGGAAATGATCTGTCCCATGACTCCCATAGGATTGTAACAGCTAGCAGCATGGACAACATGCCTGACAGAACTGGTTGTCTGATCCTAGCTGTGGGCTTGAGCATTGGCTACATGAGGATATAAAAAAGTAGAAAGTTTGGTTGGAACAAACTGGCTGTGAACATGTCACAAAGCTACTGAGACTGGCTTAATCTGCCCAGTCTCCAGTTTGGGGAGCTTGGACCTGTCTCATAGTCAAGGTAACAATGTGATTGGAAGGGCTGGTGACTCAGGGGTTCAGGAATAAGTGTTTCTGCAGCATGCCCCTGCTCTTTCTGAAAATGTTTGTGCTGTTCCATCCAGAGAGACAGCCGTTTGCACTGGAAGGCTCAGAAAGAGAAATTAGTGGTACTTGATGGCATTGCTGAGGCTGGTGCAGAACAGTCCCAAAGGTTGGCAGCTGATGTGAGCCCAGAGCTTCCCCTTAGGGGTGAAAAAGAGAGAGGAAAGGAAGTTTTCCCCTGCGTGCGGAAGCGATCAAGTGTCATTCTCCTACTTCTCTTTGTTGTTCTCCCAACTAGATGTTCCAGCCTCTGGAATGTACTTCATGACGTATGAATGGCTGAAAAACATTCTGACCCCTGAGGGGAAGAGGTTAGTTAAATCCTAAATCAGGGCAATGCTGACTTTCTCCAGACACTTCCAGTCAATTTCTCCTGCTAAGCAAATGAGAGCAAAATCACCAGAGTAGTGTCTTCTGTGATTGCTGAGGAGTTTGCTGTCAGTAGCTTTCCCATCGAGATGACTCATCTCACTGTGGGATTGGATTGATTGTTGAATGGTATTTGAAGCACTCCTCTTAATGGCACAATTAGAAAAGCATTCAGTGTGAGATGCACCCGTTCTGCGTCCCTGCTGTGTGCTAAAAGCTGGTCTTTCAGGCATCCTTGTCATGCTGCAAGTATGAGAGAGCAATAAGAGTTGAGCCTTTCTCGTGGAGAGACAGCACATTATGGCCACAAGTTTCTCTGAATTCCTACAGTGGCTGTTCTCACGCCAGGTCTGTACCATTGTAATGTCTTATATCTCAGCCAAGCTGCCTTTCTGGTCTTAGTTTAAAGATAGACACCTTTTCAATTCAATATTTCTGCAGTGTCAGTGACCTCAGCGTGCCTAGGATTCTCTTTGCTGGGGGTATGGCAGGGATCTTCAACTGGGCTGTTGCCATCCCTCCGGATGTGCTGAAATCCCGCTTCCAGACTGGTAAGTCAGATGTCAGTCGTGTAAGAGCTCCACAAGATGGAGCATTTCCGTGGGCCGGGTGGACAATCCAATAGAGAAGCTTACGGCTGGGCAGAATTTTAGAAAGGAGGCAGTGTGGCCTAGCTCCTACAGCACTAGACTGGGACTCAGGAGACCTGGGTTCTATTTCCAGCTCTGCTACAGGTTTACTGGGTGACTTTGAGCAAGTTACTTCATCTGTGCCCTCATGTATAAAATGATACATCCTTTGCAAAGTTCTTTGAGAACTGTGCTGAAAGGTGCTGTAGAAGAGCTGGATGGTATTTATTACAAATATACCCCCATTGAAAGTGCTTAATCATTTCAGATAAGACTGACAACTTGCATTGGTTCAGACAGGTGATATTGAAAATAAAATCACAGTGGAGCAGGGAACACCATAGCTATGCGTGTCTGTCACAATCCATTGCTTTGTGACTGGCAAATCTGCAGAGCTCATGGAAATATCTGCAGTCTGTGCTCCACAGAATTGCAGTAGAGACAGCCCAGACACTTGGGGTACTGGGCTCCAGCAAAGGCTGCTGTGAAGGTTCTGGTTGATTCCTTCAGCATTCCTCCCAGAGGAATATTCCTGTACAACAGAGCTCTGCAGCAGCCTCTAGCAGGACTATCCTCTGGCTCTGCCTTGCATTGACCAGATCCCTGCATCGTCTCTGTCGCGCATCAAGGACATAGGCAGAGCTTCTGTCCCTGTGCGTCCAGCAGTGGTTGCTGACACAGGAAAATCCTTTTGTTTGTGGTGTGTTTTTTGTTTTGTTTGTTGGCTGTGTAATTTAGCTTCCGTGATGCTCCAGACCAAGGGAGCAAAACCTGAGTGGGATATAGCAGAATATTGCAGCCCCTGCTCCATGAGTCACTTTCCAAAAGTTGTTTGTGACTCTGGAGGGTTAGTCTGGAGGAGCTGGTCAAGGGCCCCATCATGGTAATACTTTCCAGTGGCATGTCACATGATTAGGTAACTTGTTCCTATAAAATCACTTTCCTCAAACACCTGGTCAGATCTGTGTAACATCAGCATTAAAATGAAGCCTATCGTTTTCACTGGAAAGCCACTGCCATTGCTGGCTCTAGTGTGTGGGAGGATATTTGTGAGAACAGACCAGCGTTTTCTTTGCAAACCAGCTTTATCGATTGATGCACCACTGACTCTCCACTCTGCCGATGCTGTTAGCGTGACCAGCAGTAATAACACTAGATTGAAGCTCCCAGTTTTCTAACCCTTTGCTTAAGTTCCTCTTTTTTTTTTCTTCTCCCCCAGATGACCTGATTATTATTTAAAATCATTACAGTGCTGGTGAGCCTATGGCGCCTGCTCACTGGGTCTTTGTTCAAGTTGTCAGTGAAAGGGGGGGAAGGATAGCTTAGCAGGCCAGTGCGCACACCACTGAACACAGGGTTGGGAGTTCAGCCCTTCAGGGGGCCATTTAGGGATCTGGGGCAAAAAATCTGTCAGGGACGGTACTTGGTTCTGCTGTGAAGGCAGCGGGCTGGACTCGATGACCTTTCAAGGTCCCTTCCAGTTCTGTAGATCAGTATATGTTCATATAATGAAAATAAATTAAAAAATAGTCTTTTGAAATCATTTGTTACTTGGAAAATTTATCCATATGAATTACAGTGGAAGGCCACAGTGTAACCATTAAAGTCTCAGCCGGCTGCATTCGCAAATCATAGATGCCATGTTCTGCTTCTGTCAACAGCTGCTTCAGGGAAGTATCCTAATGGCTTTAGGGATGTGCTGAGGGAGCTTATCAGAGAGGAAGGAGTCTCATCCCTATACAAAGGGTTCACAGCCGTTATGATAAGGGCCTTTCCCGCTAACGCAGTAAGTAAACCATGATATCTAGTGGGCTGCAGGGAGCTGGCTACTTGCACCCTAAATACCTAGTGAGTGTAAAGGAGGCAGTTTACTCTGATTCCAGACTGTTTGACTGTTGTATTATCTCACTAGTGCTGCTTACCTTAGAGCACACATCCGTGGGTTTATGGTCTGGGGGATCTGTTTCCAAGCTTTTAAAATACTGGCTCAAATCTGTGTAGCTGGGAAACTGAAGTAGGCTGTAGGGATACCGCTAACAGGAATAGGGTCACAGGCTTTGCACTAAACCCCTCTTGGGTTAGAATAAACTAACAGTTCTACACATCTGCTAACACCAAGTGCCAGAATCTGCACCTGTTTTACATGGAAGGGTCTAACAAATGACGCTGAAGATCAGAAATTCTGCCTCTGCTATAGAGAGACCCAGTTATGTCATCACTTCCAGTTCAAGATCAGTCATGTTGGGGGGGAGGGGGGACAAACCATGTTTGGGGTTTATAATGCTGCTGCACGCCTCAGCTTTGAGAAGACCTTTTCCAGACACTCCAGCTTTGTGTGCCTAAGGCTCATCTGATCCTCGTGTTCTGTCTGTTCCAGGCCTGTTTCCTTGGTTTTGAAGTTGCTATGAAGTTCCTTAACTGGATTGCACCAAGTCTGTGAAGACTAGGAAATGTCCTCCTGGGACAAGAAAAAAAGACCATGGTGATGGATTTAAGGGTGACTTGAAAAACCATAGGAATTATTAGCTTTCTAATCCCAATTGCCTTACGCACATCCTCTGGATGTGTAATAGGTGCCACTCTGAACCTTGAGCCATAACTCTGATGTAGAGTTTTCATGAGGAAGGGGAAGTATGAGTACACTTACCTTCTGAGCCAAATGCGCCATAGCAGTGATGCTGCTAATAGACACTTATCGCTATTCCAGTGAGAGTCCTTAAGTACTTCCTCTGGAAGAAGGGGAGACTTTTAATTTCTTTCTTTGTTTACTGAAGAATCAGTTAGTGCTGAAAATCTTTCAAAATTGTAATTACCAGCCAGTGTGCACTTAATTCTCAGGATATAGCTTAACACTTTATTGCCAGTGTTGAGGTGAGACACTATTTTCCGTCAGTTTTAGATAGTCTCATCAGCTGTAAGCATGTTTATGGTGCCTTTATTTTATGTGCGTGTAATGAGGGGCAATATGGAACAGAACAGATTATAGCTAAAAAAAAATCCTAATTCTGGGCAGAGGGGGCAGGGAGGGATTCTAAAGCATTCTGGAGGACCTTGTATGGTGACCATCTTGAACCGATGAAAGGTGCACTGTGGAACTAAGAGTTAAAGTGAATTACACCCATCTTCCTTGACTAAGCACTGTTAACCCGGTTGGCAGGGGCATTCAGCAGAGAAACAAGTTCTAACTGATCTCATTTCTCTGCAAAATCCTCTTTCCCCCTCTGAAATCCCTTTGGTATTTACTGATTCACTGATTATATCCAGAACACAACTTCACAAATACCATATGATTCATTGCAATCTGTGCTATATCTGATGTCCCTGAATGATGCATTCTGAGAGATGGTGGCCTAGGAAGTATAGAGCGGATTTCAAAGTGGGAGAAGACTTAAACTTATTTTGGTGCTGAATTCCTTCCATGTCTTCCTTAATGGGAACAGTCAGCCCTGAAGTCAGCATCTGGCTCCTCAGCACAGCATTAAGAGATCTTGTTAAACAACAAATTTTGAGTTGACACGATTGGTGCAAGAGACAGGCAAGACAGTCTGTAACCTGTTCCAGTTGTGATTAAATGATCCTATTTTATCAGGACTCAATAAAGTTTGCTGCTGCTCAGCTAGAATGTTTGCTTGTGGTTTTGTGCGCTCTGTATTTTGGTGCATGATTAGAGTATGCAAAGGGCATACAAATATTCCCTTACACTTTGTTCGGAGATCTGCCTACCTTAAAGTCCTGCAGACAACTTACGTATGGATGGGTAGCCTGTCTTTGGTGGTGATAATTCTATGCCTCTCAGCCTTTAGACCTGCCCCTCTCTGATACAAGCCAGTGAAATGTGTGACAAATGGCTGAAATGGGCAACACCTGAGGGTTTTTTTGTTGTGTGTGGTGCCACCACTACTAGGTTAAAATGTTTTTTTAAGGCTGTTTTCTCATGGTGGGATGCAAACAAACCAGCTGTTACAGGTGTGGGGACGGGGAGGGGAATTGGGTTAAGGAGAAGATCCGGGCCTAGATTCCTCAGGAGGCACCAAGGGAAGTGAGGGCTGGGGAATGAGGAGTTGTCCTTAACCAGGCCCACTAAGGTATACAGTTAATTTAGCGTGTTTTCCATTAATGAGGCTGTCCCTGCCAGGCTGCCCCCAAGGATGTTGTTTTAAAACACTCCCTTTCTCTTATAAGGAGCAGAGAGAAATCATCCAGCTGCTTCTGTGTTACCCTTTGTTTTCCCAGAAGTTGAGGAAGCAAGGTGTTTGTTTTGTTTACATGGGTGGGGAGGACAGAGTGGATCCTCCCACTGTTTGAAGAGCCCCACAACTCAGGACTGTCTCCACTTTCCCCTGCAACCCTGGATGCTCTCTCTCCTCCCCAAAATACCTTGCCAGTTCTTCCACCTTAGGAGCCTCTCTGCTCCTTGGAAGAGAGAAAGGGAAGCAAGAGGCCCAGAGCTGCTGAGGAAGGTGAACATGGCCCTCCTTTACCTGCTACTGCTTCCTGTCCTCCCATACGCTGCCTGTGAGCGTGACTGTGACTGTGCGCTAGCCTGTGACACGTTCAGTTTCATACACTTGAGATCTGGTTAATCCAGCTGCTTCTGAGACAGCTCAGATCAGTAAAATCAGTAATTTTCATGCTCTCCTGGGAGTGATGTGGGTTTAGCCAAGTTCTAATAGACGTTGCTAGCTAAGCCCTATGTGCTTACTGGAACTCTTACAGCAAAAGGCTGTAGATCAGGTTCACTTTCCATTGTTTCTGATGACCGTTTGAACTTAGATTTGCTAAGGATCATCATGTAGTTACTAACCCCAGGTACCACTTATTAATGATTAAAAACATTTGCATATGCAAAGTGGCAGACTCACTCCTTGCACAAGGCTCTGTGCAGGTTTGTACTGTCTGTGCTGCTTCCCTGGGTGTGAGCAAGAAGGAGAACAAACTCTGAATGTTTCAGTAAATATTTATCGACCAAATATTTTTTGGTTCCCTGTGCTGGGAGCCTGTCCTAGAGCAGTTCAGATCCTGCCTTTACTTTTCTAATATTTATTTGCTGGAAGCTGCCCTCCTCCTCTCTCTCTCCAGCCTTTTATATGTTTAAGGAATTCTGAAGTTGGAGTAATCCTTTAAATATGTTCCCTCCCCCCTGGGACACTGGAGACAAGTGAATTAATTTTCAATCCCTTACCTGCCCCTAACTCCTTGCTTGAGCTACACCACAACCAGCTAAAATTATTGAAAAGAGGGTTCAGCTGGGTCTAGTTAAGGTCCCTTACAATTAGGTTAAGCTAACGAATCGTCATACTGGGTCAGACCAAAGGTCCATCCAGCCCCATATCCTATCTTCCAACAGTGGCCAATGTTAGGTGCTCCAGAGGGAATGAACAGAACAGGGAATCATCAAGTGATCCATCCCCTGTTGCCCAGTCTCAGCTTCTGGCAAACAGACTAGGGACACAATTCCTGCCCATCCTGGCTACTAGCCATTGATGGACCTATCCTCCATGAATTTAGCTAGTTCTTTTTTTAACCCTGTTATAGTTGTGGCCTTCACAACATCCTCTTGCAAGGAGTTCCACAGGCGGGTTACACCTGACAAGCCTTTGGCTACGTCTACACTACCGCCAGATCAGCAGGTAGGGATCAATCTGTCGGGGATCAATTTATCGTGAGGCGAGTAGTGTAGACACGATCAATTGACCCCCAATCACTCTCTCGTCAACTGCTGAACTCCAGCAGTGCGAGAGGCGGAAGCAAAGTTGACGGGGGAGCCACGGCCGTCAATCCACCACTGCCAGGACGTGAAGTAAGTAATTTTAATTTGATCTAAGATACGTTGACTTCAGCTATGCTATTCTCATAGCTGAAGTTGTGTATCTTAGATCGATTTTTCCCCCCCAGTGTAGACCAGGCCTTAGAGTTTCCCCAGGCCTAACCCCCACTTAGGCTTCTGACTCTACGCCAATTGCTTCCAGACAATTGCCTGCCAGTTCCTGGCCTGAGGCAATGTTTGAGATGCTTTCTCCCATGCTGAGGGAGGAAGTATGGCTGAGAACTGGCTCTTCCTAGATTCCCCATCTGCCCCACTTACTAGCAGGCAGAGACTGTCCCACTCCTTGCTACAGCAGCATTTAGTGGCCTGGGTAAACCCTACTCCTGGACGTTAGCTAGTGTGGCAATGTACAGTCTTGCACAATTCTTCAATAGCATTTTGGACAAGGCTGGTTTGAAATGTTTCCTCAGATGGACAATAATATTGTCTGCTAATTCCTTAATACAAGGACTGGCTCTTTGCTGATGAAAGCTCCTTTCCTGAGTGTGTAGCCAGCCAGAGACAGGGCCCGTTCCTTTGTGACAGAAACTGCCTGTTCGAAATATTTGTGAAAGGAACAGGGCACAAGGCAATTAAGAGTAAGTGTCACTCTTGACGTTTCTCGTTAACTTCTGCAAAAGGAACCTGTCTGCTAGGGTTGTTTTAACCTAGGAGTTTAGGATTCTGAGAGGGATTCTGAGCATTTCCCCCTCGGTTAGAAATGGGGGAACAATGGCTAAAGCAAAAGCCTGACATGAACAGCCTGGCTGGTTACGCCTGACAAGCCCTGAACTGAGGTCAGTTACCACTGCAAGGAAAAGGTCAAGGGGCTCTACCAGCCAGAGTGACAGCGTTAAAGCAGTATTCCCCAGTAACTGTGGTATTGAAGCAAAGGAGTGCAGTTCCGAACAGGGCACATACAGTTTAATAACTATGGGCTTGGCTACACTGGAGAGTTGCAGCACTGGTGATGGCTTTACAGCACTGCAACTCACTCTCCATCCACATTGCAAGGCACATACAGCACTGTATCTCCCTGGCTACAGCGCTGCATATACTCCACCTCGGTCTGGGGAATAACGACTGCAGCACTGGTGATCCAGCGCTGCTTCGCCCGTGTGGCCACCAAAAGCGCTGCTGTTGGCTTCCAGAGGTATTCGGAGGTATCCCAGAATGCCTGTTCAGCCACTCTGCTCATCAGTTCGAACTCTAGTGCCCTGGCCTCAGGTGACCTGCCCTTTAAATGCCCCGGGAAATTTAAAAATCCTCTTCCTGTTTGCTCAGCCAGGTGTGGAGTGCAATCAGTGAATCTTTCCAGGTGACCATGCCTCCATGTGCCAAACGAGCCCAATGGAGCAAGTGCCAAGTTTTGCGGACCTCATCAGGTTGGGGAGAGGAAGCTGTGCAGTCCCATGCTCGCGCTCGCAGCCGTAGAAGACGGATACCTATGGGCAGATATCAAGGGTCAGCTGAAAGGGCCTATAACCAGACCGCTGCAAGTGCAGGGTTAAAGTGAAGGAGTGCTGGAGTGCCTATGCACAAACCCCGAGGGAAACCGCCACTATCGGCGCTGCGGACCTGCGTTTTACAAAAGAACTGGATGCGAGACTGGGGTGACCCCACTGCCAACCGAGACTACACTTTGATGGAACTTCAGAGGGGAGGAGGGGGAGAGGAACCGAGAGTGAGGGTAACTGGGGGGAGACACTCCATGAGTCGCCTGGAGCGCACGCAGCCAGGGATGCTCTGTTCTCAAGCCAAGATGAAGGTAAGCCATGGCGCAGCAGCCGGTACTTGGAGGACAAAGAGGAGCGGGTCGTAAGCGCTTTTATTTCAGACCTGGAAATTTTCGTTGAGAGAGAGGGTTAGGCTGCATCATGCCTAGATGTGAGATAGCGTGGCAAGGCTCTTGCACAACGTGTTATATGGAGCCACTGTGGTCCTGCCAGTCATGGCTAAAACGCGTCCCGTGCCACGGCGCGTGAGGGAGGGGGGACCATTGCAACACATTAGCAAGCTGCATAGGGACCAGGCGGAATCCGCATTGCTGCAGAAGAACCTCTTCCGCGCTTCCCACAGTGACTCCTCACGGAGCAAGATACTTCCAGATCAACGCCTGTGGAAAAGTGGGGAGAGTGTCATGGAGTGCCTGCTGCAGCTGTTTGGCTTCCCCAATACAACAGAAAACCCCGAGGAAAATACAGCCCTGAAGCCAATCAGTCCCCCTTACCAGCATGCGGGGCTCCTGTGGGTTACTGTTCTGTTCTTTGGGTGACAAATATCGCTATTTGTGAGACTGTCTACTGTCTGCACGCGTGGAAAACTGCTGATAAAACAAGCTGCCTCTGTTTAACGTGCCCTTTTTGTCCCTTCCCAACGCAACCTGAGATCTTGGCTTGCCCGTCGTGATCAACAGCTTCAACAGACTCCAAAACCTCTGGAAGAAGCCGGAAAAAGCAATAGATGACCTTGCAAAGCAGTATCAGCACTCGTCAACAGCGAATCAAAAAAGTGCGGACTGGAGGAAAAGGAAAGCAGATCTGCCAGAGGAAAATGCAGCAGCAGAGAAAACACAAAGCAGCTAATAAGCCACCGGCTACGCCAAGTGGACGAATCAGGGCGCGCGTAGCCATGCAGGCAGAGCACTACTCGCAAGTCTCTCCCCATTCCACAGCCTTTCCCGTGGCCCAGTGTCCAGCCCAAACCCCTCCCCAGCATCCAGGTTTACTCCACCCGCTCGCCTCCAACTCCTGTACGTCACCAACATGCCCTGGAATATGACCTACACCTCTGCACTCACCCCTGCTCACCATCAGTCTAGCAGGCTGAACGCCAGCAGTCATTGCCACAGCAGCTCCAGACATGGAACTGACTATCAAGACCTGTGACGTACAGTCCCCACCACACCCCCCTAGACCCTTTAAGTCCCAAAAGTATGGTGCGCAATAAAGTTAGTTCCTTTTCAATAAATGATATTCTTGGTCTTTGAAAACAGTCTTTACTATGCACAAGTCAAAGCTAACCTAGCCCGAAAAAACAGCACTTGGCGAAACCACTAGGAAACACAGATTCCTACTAACAGTAACCCACTGCACTCATCCGTGCAAGCGCACCAAACATACTGTTGGTCAGCCTCAAATTCCTCCCTCAAGGCACCTAATGCCTTGAGCCCTGTGCTGGGCCTCTAGTATGCCCTACCTCTGACGGGCAAATTCATCCTCCAGCATTGAAACTTCCAGAGGTCCATGCCTGCGAATGTTCACTACCCTCCTCAACAAGTATTATGAGGCACAGCTACGTGGATATAACTGCAGGATGTGCTTTCCCAAGGTCTTAGCGTCCCATACAGAGATCGCCAGCGCCCCTTAACAGCCAAAAGCACACTCCACAGTCATTTTGAGCACCGGCTCAGCCGATTGAACGGTCCTGCTCCTGTCAACTCCTGTATATTCGGTTCATGAGCAAGCACTTAACGTAGCAGGGTCCGCTCAAGGATCACAATGGGCATCGTCTTGACGTCCCCTATCTGTGATCTTCGCGGGAAAGCCCTCGCCGTACAGCTCCGAACACGGCCAGTGTTCGAAAAGATGTGTGCGTATGATCTTCCCAGGCCAGCCTGTGGAAAGTCAATGAAACGCCGACGTGACACAAGCCCTCGAAGAACCATTAGAGAATTACCCCCCGTTAACGACCAATGCTAGGGGTGGTCCAAAATAGAATATGTGTCCCAGCGATGTCCCCCACAGTTAGGAAACCCATTTGTGCAAACCCATCCACAATGTCCTGCACGTTCCCTCAGAAGTCCACGGTTCTTCTAGCAGATCGATTAATATGCTCGCACAACGTCATTCAACACGATCCAAGGTCGACTTTCCCACTCCAAACTGTTCGCGACGATCGTTAGCCGTCTGGGAATTGCCAGCGTTCCAGATTGCAAACCCAGCCCGCTTCGCCACCAGCAGGGCAGCTTGTCAGTCCTGGTCCTGGCGCGTAGGGTGGGGGGAGGCCACACACGTCCCATAAGTGGCTTTTGCATACTGAAAGTCTGCACCATCTGGCTTCACTCCCATACTCATGACGATGTGATCCCACCACGATCATGCTGTTTCCACAAGCCTCAAATGCGCGTTCCAACGTGCTGGAGCATTTCATGAAGCAGAAGCCAATTTAGTGTCATACGGCGTCCCCAGGCAACTCCACTATCACGTCGACCTCATCACTTTGGAGCTTAAGGAATAGCTCAACTGCCAAACGTGATGTGCTGGCGAGACTCATCAGCATACTCCTCAGCAGTTTGGGCTTCATTTCCCACAGAAATCGCGCTGCACAGAAACCGTTGAAAGAGTCAAGATGGTGCCAAACGTGGACGGAAAAACGGGGATTGCTGGGATGTGAAGTGATGCATCACGGGGCTTTGGGACAGGAAGCAGAATGACCCGCCCCCTCCGCCCCCTTCTGACAACCCATGGCGCCAAAATGGGACAAGGTGCTCTGTGGGATAGCTGCCATAATGGACCACTCCCAACACTGCTGCAAACGCTGCAAATGTGACCACACTCCAGCGCTTTCCCTACACAGCTGTACGAAGACAGCTTTAACTCCCAGCGCTGCACACCTGCAAATGTAGCCAAACCATGGGTGCTGCCTGTGGACTGTGTAGCAAAGAAACCCTGCATGTAAAATGGGATGCAGCACACATTTGGAAGTTCAGGCATTTTTACAAATGCCATAGATATTTATTAGTAAAGGAGACTGACACACTACCCATGCCTAACCGATGCAGCAATCTCTAGAAGCGGGCGAGGAGATCACATATATGCAGAGAGAAAGTAAAATCTAAGGAAGAAAGTGTGGCCCATCCAGTTCTCCCACTGGAGTCTCAAGGCACTGTACCTTTCTACTTTGTCATCCCTCTGATCATGCTAATATCCTGCTGATTTACTTTATCTGTTTCACTGCCCTTACAGGGCACTCCTGCCGGTGGAGAAGCGGGTGGGTATTGCAATCTGGAAGCTGGCAACTCCAGTCTGGGCTGAGGCACAGAATATATGGTTCTTCCTGATTTATGTTAACTCTTCATGGCTGCTGTAAAATTTGTAACTTCCTAATTTTCAAAGTATTCCCTGAATTCTCTTTACATTTCTCCCTCTGTGGAAAGAGTTCACAGCAACAAATGATAAATTGTGTATGTCCATTAGGCCATACTTACTGAGTGGGATATAACAGATAAGTGGGGGGAGCCTCTTACCAGTTCATCATGACATTACATTAACTCCTCACTTAACGTTGTAGTTCTGTTCCTGAAAAATGCTACTTTAAGAAAAACGATGTTAAGCGAATCCAATTTCCCCATAAGAATTAATGTAAATAAGGGGGATTGGGTTCCAGGGATTTATTTTTTTTTTTGCCAAACAAGAGACATTATATACGCAGTATATGTTTTAAACAAACAATTTAATACTGAACACAGCAATGATAATTGTGTTGCTGGATTGAGGTGGTGGAGTGGGAGGGTGGGATATTTCCCAGGAAATGCCTTGCTGCTAAATGATGAACTAGCACTCGGCTGAGTCCTCAAGGGTTAACAGGTTGTTAATGTAGCCTCACACTCTGCAAGGCAGCAAAAATGGAGGGAGGAGACACAATAGACAGCAAACATTCCCTGCGGAAACTGAACGAGACAATGAACCCAGGCTATCCCACTGGAGCGCGCCGCTCCTTCCACTTTCCAAAGTGCCAGGGGGTGCATGTGTGTGTGACAGAGATACACTGTGTGTGTGTGCGAGAGAGAGAGAGACACAGATGCACATTGCCCCTTTAAGAATGATGACCCCACTCTTAAGTACACTGCCTTTTTAAGTAGATCAGCAAGTTGAACAGCTGCTGCTGCCAGCAAGGTCCCTCTGTGCTGAGCCCTGTCATGTCCCCCCTCCGTTCCGTGGAGCTGGGGTCCAGGAGTGGGGGAAGGGGACACCCTGACATCAGCACTCCTCTTTCCCCCCACCCCCTGCACAGCAAGCAGGAGGCTCCTGGGAGCAGCTTCAAGGCAGAGGGCAGGAGCAGCATCGGCAGTGTGGGGATGGACACCTGAACTGTCTGGCACTTGATAGCCTGCTGGGCGGCTGCCACACAGGGATCTTAAGGGAGCTGATGGGGGGCTGCCAGCCCACCCTGGTTCCAGGCCCCCCCAGCTAGCTCCAATGGGCTGCTCTTCCTGCAAGCAATGGACAAAGCAGGTGGCTGCCAAACAACATTTTAAGGGAGCATCGTGCAACTTTAAACGAGCATGTTCTCTAATCGGTGACATAACAAGACGACATTCACCAGGACGACGTTAAGTGAGGAGTCACTGTACTGCGCTGCCCAACTGGCCACAGTGGCAAAGAGTCACATGGTTGTTAGAGGGCAGGACTCCCGCTTCCATTGGAAAACTCCATGTAATTTGTCACTAAAGACTCATTCTTGTTCTCAACAAACATGGAGGAGGGATTGGTTAAAGTGCTTCATCACCAATCTTAGTTCCCTCCCTCCTTTAAAATGCTCTCATGTTGGATTCTAGCAGTTGTTTCCTTCAATTCCAAAGATCCATTTAGTTTCTAGAGATTTCTCTCTTATGGACACAAAAGCTGAATTTAATGTCTGAGCACTCCTTCTCTTCCATTGGTCCAGAGAGGGCAGCCCCATCCCCCTGTTCAATCATTACTTTTCCTTGTAACACTTTGGGCGTTTGACTCACCATTGTAGGAGTCTGACTCAGTGAAGTCAATCTTCTGAGTGACGCTGAAAAGAGCGATCAGAAATTCAGTGGATTTGTGCCCCAGTGTGTGTTGAAAAAGAATAAATGGAAATGACCAAAAGGCTCTACCACATGATACTTGCAATCTAGAGAGAGGATCAGGGAGAAGTAAACTCTACTTCTCTGAGCCTATTTGACTTACCGTACTGATATAAAGGAGAATTACACTTGCAATATAACACAAAATGTTAGTAAGCTAGGACTGATCAGAGACCATATTTACCTTTCTGTAGTGTGTGTAACTCAATTGTACCCCCAATAGTAAAAATGACGCTGTGTCTTTATGAACTGCACATAGAGGCCAGGTTGTGTTGTGCATTAACTGTGATTTCTAATGTTCAAAATCAAAGCAGACTGAGTTAGGAATCCAAACTATTGTTGAAATCACAGAACTACTAATGAGGGCGAACTCTCACTGAAGTCAGTGGGAGTTTCTATGGGGAGGACCAAGTTCAGGAGAGTGGCCATACACACGGGAGATAGGGAAAGACCTATCAGGGCACTTGACATATCCTGTGGGATGTAAGTCCAGGACAGCTCCTGCAGAAACATTTTTAAGTACTCTGTTTAGTCCTTGTTAATTTAATTTTTAAATCCATGTCAACTTGAAATTTTGTAGAGCTTCCATGTAAACATCACTTCCATGTAAACATCAGCAAGAAAGCATTAATCATTACGAAAATGAGCTCATCCCAGATAAGAGATTAATTCTTCATTTCTTTGAGGATGGCCAAAGGATCATTTGGTAACAGATAGCCAACACTTTGTAATGTGTGGTTACAAACCGCACCCCAGCACTCTCTGACTGAACATCTGCACCACATATGCATAAAATCTCTGCTTTCACCACAATTTCTCCTATACGTATCACTATTCAATCTCTCTCTATATTTTAACTAGACCGGTGCTAAGTGAAACAATACAAAATTTTTCTTTTATCATAGCACAAACTGATGTTGTTGGTCTTCTTTTCCAGATCAAGTCCTCTGGGGTAATTTGTCTATCCAAATCCTTTTCCCACCGTGTCATATATGGACATTTTCCTTGTTAGGAAAGTTGCCTACAAAGATTGATGTGTTATTTTTGGTTTCGTAATTGACCAGAAGTCATTGCGTTTACTAAAGTTAGCTTTCTGTTTAAAATAACCTTATAGAAAAGTTGAGAGATGTTTAACTTTAAGGTACTGGTACCATGGGAGAGTTCGCCAGTTAAAGCTGGTTTTGTTTGCTAAATAAGTTAGAAAAGTTTATTTGATGAACAGCTGGCTGACTGTATGTATTCCAGGGCTCTCCCAATTCTTGAATCTCTCTGGTGTGTAATTTGAGTTAAAATCTGAATGATTTGCAATGAGGACAATAATGTATCCTATCCCAAGTTCTGTTCCAAACCTATAGAGTACCCTTTGCCAAAGGATATGTATACATTTTTGGAGGGTGTGGTTTTTTAAAATTAATCCATGGTAATATAGCAATATTTACATGGCCACAATTTTCTTATTCAATAAAGACCCAGTTTTGGCTGAGTTAGTGCACCCCCAAGCCACTAACTGCTTTGAGCTGGCTGGCTTGACAATATCGTATGGCATTTGGAAGAACTAGTCCACCCTTTTTAATAGGTCTGTACAAAGCATCCAAATTCAGCATTAGTGTGATAGATAGATAGGGCAACGTCCTGAGCAAACCCCACCGAATTAAGTTTATGTATTTTTGTGGGCCAGAGACTGCATGTAATTACAGAGAGAGGGATATCAGCCCTCCAGGAATGTATAACAGTTGGGGTGATTTAGGCAGATTCACTTAGGTTGTAACACCTCCAGAGAGCTCCCCCTACCTGGAGAGAGACTCACATGTACTGGCAGAAATTGGATTCTTCAGGGACCAACCGACTAAGAAAGGACTTTTGGTTAAATAGCTTGTGTTAAAACTGACCCAGGGCCTTCATGTCTGTTTTTTTAATCAAAAAGATTTTCTGTCCCAGGTGGGCCCCTAATCCTTCCTGGGAAGGGCTGGAAGGACTTGGCCCAGTCTGTGCTCTTGTTTTGAGGAAAAAGGGTTATGAACGTGCAACCACACAAAAACTTCTTGGTAGGGTTTGAAGGACTGTTCACAGGCCAGCGCCCTTGTTGGAGTCCGGGTGATCTCTAGCAGGTATGTAGAGTCTTTTATCGTTTTTAATATGTATTCTTTGTAATGCTTTTACCTGAAGAATAAATGTACTTGCTTAGAAAGAGCTGTGTGGTAACTAAACTGTGTCAATTACTATTTATCATCTCTGAGGAGAGATGTAAAGCAAGCCTCCCTAGGCACTGCAGTTTTGCTAGGGAATTCACAGGATAGGCAGGGACCTGTGCAGGCTAGAGATACCTGCTCAGGAGGAAGAGAGATGTATGTCTCCACCCAAGAGAGGCAACGGCTGGGCAGCCAGAAGCTTAGGAGTAGGTGTCGCTTGCTGGACCATAGAGGGGGATACATGTGCAGATGCCACGAACTATGGCACTGGGTCTTTTCTTATTCCACATAAATTCTAACAACATTCTCTATACTCCTGCTAGTGTTCTATCTCAGACGACTCGAGGAAGATTTTGAAACAAGGAAGATATCCTTTGCAAGGTATTCATTTTGTCTGTGGATATTTTTATTTTCTTCATACCCAAGAAACTGCATACTTCTCCCACCGCTCAAAATATTTTGTTTTTTGATGAAATAGAGGTTTGACATCTAAATCATAGAGCCCGAGCTTGAGATTTTAATTCCCAGGTATCTTACAGAACCTGTTGCCCATTTGTATCCAAATGTTTACTGGAGGGATGATTCTTCCAAGTGTGGCAAACTCATAGCTAGTATTTAAGATTTAGCATCTTTTTCTTGAAAGACAGATGCTCTCCTGAAGTCGTGGATTTCTTTGATACTAATTTCAGAGAAATGCTCAGGTCAGATCAAAAAAATCATATAATTGCCAAACAAAACGATTTTCTTATGTGTTCCTGCAAGCTTTATTCCTTTGATAGAGTAATTATTCCTTAGCCTCTGCAAAACGCTCCATGGTCAATGCAAAAAGCAAAGGCAACAATGACATCTCTCCCGTGCAATTCAAAAGAGGGAGATTTAACTTCACTGGCTTCTGAACCTATTGAAGAGGCGGGTGGGCTCAAGCCCACCCGCATCCTAAGGCTCCTCCTAAAGTATAAGGGGAGGAGGTACTAGACCCAGGATTCAAACAATTACAGGGGACACTGGCATCTGTTAGGCTGTGTGATATGGTGTACTCCCCCCACAAGCCCAATCAGCCCATTAAGCTGCAGGTGGGGAAGATGTAATCTGTGTGGAGGAACAAGGAGGAAGCTCACCTGTGAGCGAACGGGCAGTGCTTCTATAAACGCAGGAGGGAGAAAGCCTGCAGTCCCCCTCTGTGAGGCGAGAGAGAAACCCTTGAGAAAAGAGATAGGAACCTAGGAGAGAAGGTTTACCTAGCAGGCCTAGGAGAGAGGGGTCTGACTAGGAAAGCTGGAGAATGAAAAGCTCGGCAAAGCACGATAGGAAGTAGTCCAGACCTTAGATGTAGCTGCAGACGGTAACTGCTCGCTATAGGGCCCTGGACTGGAACCCTGAGTAGAGGGTGGGCCTGGGTTCCCCTACCAACCACTGCAGAGTGGTACTGCTAAGGGCAGCAAACGGGAAGACTGCCTGAGTCACTGTGGGAGTAACCTAATCAGGGCAGTGGGTGTGAGGACTGCCTTGATGCTGCTAGTACAGAGAGATTTGGAAAGATACCCCTGGGGGTCACAAAGCAGCCATACTGAAACTCCACGAGCAGGAGATCTTCAATGGTGGAAGAGAAGAAAGGGGGCATGGGACTGGATGGAGCTAATCCCCAGAATTGCCTGAAGGAGGCACCAGCTAGCAATGAGTAGAGCACCCTGTGACAAGCTAGTATAAAGAGCCACCATCTCTTCGAGGAAGTGGGGGCCAAATGTCCATACGGGATGTGAATTTAAACATGGAGTTCCACTCTATGCTATCAAAAGTTTTCTCTCCAGCAAGTAATAACAAAGGAAATGGATTTCATTTTCATCTGACACTAGGAATACAATCAATTAAAATCTTTGTTATATGATTCAGCACAGCTCAATGAGGTTAGATCTTTTCCAGACTCACTTTAAATCAAAAAATAAAATACCAAAACCAGCATAGAAATCAGTTCTCAAACTACCGTGATCTGTTGAACCATAAACCGCTATATTCTCCCCATGAATATGTGGGCTGCTTTTCCTCTTGCAATGTAGAGGTACTCTCTCCACCTAGGGTACATCAACCCTCACCCTTAGAGACAGATTACCATCTGATCTTTTTGAGTTACTCGTGGGTATACAAAACAGCTAAGGGCCCCTTTCCATTCCCTCCACTCTCCTCCATCCCCGAGACTGCTACCCAGCCATCCACTTGCCCCTTATTATCTTTTCTTTTCTCTATATTTTAAGATACAGAACACAGCGATCACAGTTATGATCACTCCGCTTAAACTTAATACAACTTTCTTTACAACAGTAACATGCCGATCAGCTATTTGTTCTTGATGACTCCCAAGAAGTCTTTTCTGGTTAATGATTAGGTTACTTCTCAGGCATCTGAGTCCTCTTGTTCAGCTTTACTTCTGCCATTGCGAATATGTTCTCTAGTCTTTCACCTTTTCTTTTCCTGCCAGTCTTTGCTGGAGTTGTGTTGTCAGCCATATTTTTTTTTTCCCCTGGCAACCTCTGGAGCATCCTCGTGTGCGTCTGAGATTTGGATTTCTATCCCAAGCAACCTGAGTCTATATCCCCCCTTGTTTAAAACTGTTGACTGTGTAATACCAATTCTAGAAGCAAACGAGTATGTAAACAGGAATCCTGATCTACTGTGGATTTCTGCCTATGAGACTGCTGCTGTAATTTCCCCTCTCTCTAGTTTTGTCTTTTTTAAAGTTAGGGCAGTAAGGTCTTGGGGGAATTGCAGATTGTGGCCTTTGAGGGTAAGCTCTGGAAACTTTCTGAGGTTTTTCATAATTAAATCTTTGTTGATAATGATTAAACTTCCCAATCAGATCTCTGGATCTGTTATGAGGCACAAGCTGATAGAATAATATTCTATGTGCTCTGTCCACTTTCACCACCTCCAGAGAGCGCAGATTTAACAACTTGACATACCTGATTGGGTTTCCTCCTTCAGCATTTTCAGGCAGAACCTTAATTTCTAACGTTTCCTCCTCATTGTCTTCTATATCATCTAACATAAGTTACATCTTTGTCTCTCTCTCCTCCAGTAGTGCCATGTGATTCTGCAGCGTGTGCACGCTCACTCGCTCTCGGTTGTTTCTCTTAAGTCAGTTTCTAACACAGGGACTCAACCTTCAAAGTCAGTAACTTCCTTCTTTTGCTGGAGTCTTGAATATCATTTCTCAGAACCTTAAACTCAGAGATTCACTTCTGAGGTCCACCTTAGTGTGACCATTTGGCTCTTTGGCCTTATTATTCCTGCTGGTTTTGTGAGGACATGCCCTCGCTTGCAGTCACAGAAGCCTCCTTTCTCAGTGAGGGGTTTTTATTTTTAATGTTTGGATTTGTTTTGAGGAATCCATCCTCTGGAAGCCTGTGCTCCACTTTCTTGATCAGAGTTATTTGGTGTAGAATGTAGATGGAGGCAAATTGTCATTCTCTGAGATCAGGCTTCAGACAGCCATCTTAGTCTGGTCCTCTGCTGCTCCCGTCACCTTGTCCCATTCCTGACACAGTTCCATTTTGATATCACATCCTCACATTTAAAACAAGGTTTTAAAAGCTTGCTATACATGGGGTGGAGTATGGAACGCAACGTCCCCAATGTGCTGTCAAATTCACGAAGTAAACAGACTGGAAATAATAGGTCTGTAACTTCAGTTCTAGTAAGCTGAAGTGCTGCTTGTAGCTAGAAAGGTTTGTGTCCCTTTAAATGGCTCAGTTATCTGGATGCAGCTCTTAGCACATGGAAACTGCAGAACACAGGAGGACCAGATTTGGCAGAACCATGCCATATTTGTTAACATTCTGCAGCCACAACAGAGCTTCCAAATTGTCATAACAAGCTACTACCCCCACTCCTTTTCTTTATAGGGCCCAAATAGCTTAACACCTGCTTGCAGGACAGAGATGGAATAATATGAAAAAAGGCAGAATCACAGCATTCTCTCTGGAAGAATACATAAATAAAACAATGACACTGAAATGCATGTCCTCTAGACCAGGGATCACACAACATACATGTGGGAGGGATGGAATTTTACTGACCATCTCTCCATTTTATTGACCTAGTTGTGTTCAATGCATTAAATGCTGCTCTTGGGACCTGGGGGAAATCAGTTGGCCATAATGTGAGAAGGGAGCTGGTTAGCTGAAGCCCAGTGGAGTGGTTCTTTTATTATTCATAGTCCACATCCCTGAGGGATCATTAAATGACCTACCATGTCCCTCCCAGCCCCAGGAGCTAGGACTGTGCTTAACTGCATCTCCTTTGACAAAGTCTGAATCAGCTGTCAGCTGGAAAACATGGTCATCTCTAATAAGGCAGAGAAGACAGGCATCAGACAATCCAAGAGGGTAATTTTATTGTGGTTATTTCTGTACTTTCCCTTCTAATTCCCTGCTGGGAGCAAAGGCACCATTAAAGAATTTCTGCTTCCTGGGCACAGTTGGAAGGAGAAAAAAATGCTGAATAACTGCAAATAACAGAAGCTGCTAGTTTTGGAATTGGAAGCTTTGTGGGAGGTCAAAGCAACATTAGTGTGTAAGTGTAAGATTTATTATTGATGTTGCAGCATTTCTTAGGGACCCCAGTCATGGGCCAGGACCCCACTGTGCTAGATGCTGTACAAACAGAATAAAAGAAACTCCCTGCTCCAAGGCACTTACCATGTAAGCATGAGACAAGAGACAACAGATCGGATGGGATGGGATGGGATGGTTCCTGAGGGTACCCAGAGTTATGAGGTCCCTCACTACAACTTACCCTTCGTGTGAGGAAGCCTTGTGGGCCAGGTCCCCGACTCCTTCAGGCATGGGCAACACAAGCACTCCCCTCTCAGATTATGCAGGCTCTGCTGTCCTTCTGCAGGTTAGCGACTGGCATGCTTCAATCCTCACTCCTTCTAAGCATCCCCGTGGAGTGTCCAGCCCATTTCACTGGACACTCTCTGCAGTCACAGATTTGTTGCTTTCAGAGGAATAGTACACCCTAGTTTACCAGTTTCACTTAAGATCACTGCTCTGCTTATCACCCAGCACTTAGATATATTGACAGTGAAAACTTGTATGAGTTTATTTAACAAAGTACAGAGATTTGAGAAGAAGCAAGCAAAAGTAATGGAAAGAAATGGTTCAATGTAAAATAAAACCATAAGATGAATTTTATGCATTTTAGAACCTAGACTTAATTAACAAGATATTCTCCTAATACGGGACAGCTCACCAGTATTGTGATCACCAGGCCAGTGTCTGGCTGTGATCCCTCTTTCATGAAACATAACTCCCTGTCAGCTCATCTCCTCAGTGAAAGGACACTGTGTCTCTTTGCAACCCCAAATACATCAAAGCAGTCCCTTGAGCTTTACTCATAACTCAGGCACCTCTTGCTGTGTGCTTCTTCCTGGAGATTTTGCAATGTTGATTAGTTGGTGGCTGCATATGCAAATAGGCTTACATTGTGAGAGGCAAAGACAAGACAAAGACTATATCTACAGTCCCCTGCCTGAACAGAACCTGAAGTGTATCACCTTCATTTAATTTCAAGGCTTTAAGAACATAATTTCCAGTGTAGGTACATAAATTCTTAAATATTATCTATACATACAGTTTGCAATGATTATGATAAACACTGGGATATTGGCTCTCAGTAGACACCATACCTGCCACCTTTTGGTGAATTATTGTGCATAGATATGACCCAAGGGATCCCTGTCAAACTCTATGCCCACCTATGCCCTCTGCCATTTGACACAAAGAAGTTCATAGATGACAGACAGCATAAGTTCAGAGAAAGCTGCACACATGCTTAGTGCAACAATGCAAAATTTCACAGGTTGAGAAATACTTCCCACAGTCTAGATACCTTGTACAAATACACAATCAACAGTGTCTTGGATTCTGAGGCTGCTGACTGCCAATAGCTTTCTGGAAGGTGCAATAGCTTGGGGAAGCAGATGTAGGGAGATGGAATCCAAAATTAGTGTTAGATCAGCAGGACTCATGCTAGTTTATAAGTGGAGGCAGTGCTTTACTTTTAAATGTTTGTGTGTCAGACAATACACTCACTGAGGCATAACACTGTCACCAGCACGTGATTGATAGCATGTGGTTATGCCTTTGAAGATTAGAATCTGTGCTAGTCCCCTTAAAGCAGGCTATTTTTTTCTGAAGGAATCTAGGTAAGAAGCTCTGTGTGTAGCACTACCCAGGTTTAGTTTGTTTCCTGAAGAGCAGTCAGAATTTTACTGCAAAACACTATTTAGAAAAGACTTTGGAACTGCGATGGGGCAGCTGGAGAAGAGGAAGCTGGATGCAGAGACCTGAGTGCTGGAGATGCTGTTTATTCAAGAACTAATTATAACAGAGGCCTCCTACTGGACAAGTCCTAAGGAAGAAAAATTTCCTAGAGCAAGAGCAGCCATCTGATTGCCTAAATTCTTCACACTCTGAATGCCTCCTCTGCTTCTAAAAATTCTACCTAAGCGATCTGGATTCTTGCTGCCTATGAACCAAATTATGAGCCCCTTATGTTCCTTAGTGAGCAGTTACATGGTTATTCCCATTTAAGTCCATGGGTTATTTGTTCTTGACCACTGACATCTGTCCTGATCTGGGAACTCCTTATATCAAGCTGTTGGTATTACAAATTATATGCGAGGATGAGCTGCTTAAGGAAACAGTATCATGGAAATGAGGGAAAACATGATTTAAAATATTGTTGATACCTTTTGGTATCACTAAAAGGCCACCTGGTAATTAGCATAAATAGACATGTTAGCATAAGTGTTTGATCTAGGTTATAAAGTTACAGGGGCTTTTTACAATACGTAGTTCGTGATAAACAACCCACAAGAGAACAAAGACAATCCTGAAATAATGGATTTCTAGGGGATTTTGGGATACATGTAACCCTGAGGTCAATGCATGAATGCAATTTGAAATATTGGGAAATATATTTTGATGCAAGTAACTTACGTCAACAGGCAGAACCTCAATTATGATTCCCCAGAATACCACTCATGGACCAGGGCCAGGGGGCAATCTACATATGGTCACCAGACATCTGAGCATACGGGCTAAGGGGTATAAAGTAAGGTGTATGTTCAATCTCTAGTAGGCACATCAAGGTGATGGGATGGTGGAAGCCTGGGACCATCACAGCCCACTTATGATATTCTCCAGTGTTTCTTGTATTTTTGTTTCCAACAGTCTCTGTGAGGTTGTATGTCAGTCAACACAAAATGTACCAATCCTCAGTTTCTCTGCTTACTTAATATCCAAATAGTTCCAAAATTCTCACATTTCTATATGTCTCACCACTTCCCTTCTTAATAATATATTTATGTAGCCAAAATAACCTGTTATCAGTGACTAGTGCCACTTGCACACAGCCTTGTCTCCATTCATCCCAAACTTTTCATTCCCCAGGCTAGACTATGTTAGTAACTGATCACCATTGTGGATATTGGTCTACTGCTCTATAGCCCTCTGAAAGCTCATCAGCATTTTCCCATGGAGCTCCTGCAGACAACTTGGGTCTGGTGACTGGATTGCTTATAGCTGCAGGAGCAGGTTGCTGCATCCTGCTGAAGCATTTGCAGGAAAATCTGTCTATATAAGACAAGGCTGTAATCCCCTGCAGGCTAAATGGAAAGTGATGTCTATCCACAATGACACAAAACTGCACTAACTTAATAAGTACAAAACTGCTTCCTTTGGTAGCTGCATTTTGTAACAAAATAATGTGCACACAGATTATTTATGAAGATGTAGTAGGTTCTGATGATGTAAACCACAAGATTGATGGGCCCAGCACCTGTTTCACTCAACTAATCCCCCACACCTTTGTGCTGACATTATCTTTACTTGCTGTGTCATCTGTATAAATTGGCCAGAGACCTTGTCTCATTTTCTCCCTCAGCACTATATAAATAGCAAGTACAGGTTGCGAACACACAGTCCTGTGCTCATTATTGGTGCTGCCTTTGCTCGTTTAGGAGTCTCTCTTTCAGGACAGAGCTGCCCTGCTTTTCAAGGGGCAGCTGCTTTTATACAACTCAGCCTAGTGCATCTGCACACCCAGCTGTCACTATGGTAACCCAAATCCATGGGGAAGCTGAAATGTGTTGCTTGGCAACAGGATCTTGACTGCAGCTGCTGCTATATTCCATTGAAATGATGGGAGAATTGGGACTTGTTGGAATCTGAGTTTTTACCTGGGGGATGAAAAATCAGGGATGAATGGAGACAGAGAAGTGTGAGCAGCGCAGGAACGGAGAGAAACGTAGATTTATAGACATATAACTCTCATAAAATGTTTGGAATGAAGGACTCCATTTGGCTACTACCTCAGCTTTGCCAGCATCCACACCAAGGCACTACTCTGAATGAGACGCCACATCACATTTCCCCCCTTATTCATATGCCTTTGTTTTACTCTTACCGGTTAGCTGAATACATAAATACTCCAGTCTGGAGGTATTTAATCAATGTTTTTACTTCCAGGCTTTCTCTCTTGCTCTGGGCCTATTGATGCAGCACCCTCTTTCAATACAGATTCACTTGTAGTTGGCTACTTTTCAGAAGCATTTTAAATTAACTTGGAGCTGGTGTGGGGGCTGATTTGACAGCTCGAGAGTGAAAACATCTTATCCACACAACCAGTACAGTACTGGAGATCTGGGGGAGAATATAAGGAGGTAGTGCAAGCTTCTCCTGACTTTTATTGAAACCGGGCATGGCTGTTTTAACTTTTTTTTTTCCCCAGCAGAAGGGGGTTGCCCTCCGTCTCCTTGGCAGAGCCTGAAAAGCCCTCTGATTTATATATATTTTTTTGTATTGTTAATGTTTGCACCCAACTGAGAATGGGGCTAGAGCAGTGGTTCCCAAACTGGGGTTTGCAAAATGTTACAGGGGGTTCTTGGGGGAAAAAAATCCCTAATGGCAGACAGAGCTGTCCCTAGGGACCCCAGGCAGCCTGGGGCCAGCAGCCCAGAGCCCCTGGACTTCCAAGAGCTAAGCAGATCAAAGCAAACATCTCTAGCACGCTGAGGAGATTTAAACTTCAAGACTTCTTATAAGAAATGGAAAGTGAGGTGGATATTTTTTGCTGTTTTTAAAATTAAATAGGCAGCTAGGATTGTTTTTAAAATTATTATGAAGAACAAGTTTAAGCTTTGTTGTAATGTGTGTTGTTTGCCTGGACTGCTCAAGACCTGAATGCTTGTGTAGGAGGAACTCTTTGAGTTGGTATCTGAAATACCTTCGTTCTTCCACATCTGATACTCCTTGATGAAACGTAAGAGCCTTGTCTTATAACAGGCTTATTCAAAGTGATACAAGCCACGAAAGTGAGATCTTGCCATTTTAATAATGTAATAAAAATACTGTAATGATAAATAATAATTAATAATAAATAGTGTGTAATAAACATGTCATAAAAACAAATGTTATATTTCCAAGATCACTGCCTTTATAATTTATCCTCAGGTAAAGGAGAAAATCCCTGGAAATATTCATTTTTAGGAGGGGGTTCGCAAGACTTGACATTTTAGTGAAAGGGGTTCACAGGTTATTAAAGTTTGGGAACCACTGGGCTAGAATAATAGACTGTCCCTACACAACTTACTCCCTAAAGCAGAGGTGGGCAAACTGCAGCCCGTGGGACCCTCCTTCCCGGCCCCTGAGGGCTCAGCCCCAGCCCCTCCTCTGCTGTTCTCCCTCCCCTGCAGCCTCAGCTCGCCCCGCTGCTGGCACAATGCTCTGGGCAGTGGGGCTGCAAGCTCCTGGGGCAGCGCAGCTGCAGAGCTGGGCCCAGTCTCTGTGCTGTGGCGTGGATGGCTCCAGCTGGGCAGTGCGGTTGCCTGTCTGGTGCTCTGGGCAGCATGACTGTAGCTAGCGCCGCCAGCCACCAGTGCTCCAGGCAGTGCGGTAAGGGGGTGGGGAGCGGGGGAGGTTGGATAGAGGGCAGGAGAGTTTGGGGTGGTGGTCAGGGGGTGGGTGTATGGATAGGGGTCAGGTCGGTCAGAGGGCAGGGAATGGGGGGTAGGGGGTCCTGGGTGCGGCAGTTGGGGGGGGTTGGATTGGGGCGGCAGGGGGCAGTCAGGTGAAGGGGTTCCAGGGGCAGTCAGGGGACAGGGAGAAGGGGTGGTTGGATGGGGAAGGGGTCCCGAGGGGGAAGTCAGGAATTAGAGGAGGGGTTGGATGGGGTGATGGGGGACAGTAAGGGGCAGGAGTTCTGGGGGTGGTCAGGGGAAAGGGAGTGAGGGGGGTGGATGGGGCAGGAGTCCTGGGGGGGACTGTCAGGGAACGGGGGGGTTGGATGGGGCAGGAGTCTTGGGGGACGGGCCGTCAGGGAGTGAGAAGCGGGGGGGATAGGGAGTGAGGGCCCAGCCACACCTGGCTGTTTGAGGAGGCACAGCATCCCCTAACCGGCCCTCCATACAATTTCCAAAACCTGATATGGCCCTCAGGCCAAAAAGTTTGCCCACCCCTGCTCTAAAAAAACAGATATTGATTAAAAGATGTAACCAATTGTTTGACAACAACTTAAGGTTTGTTCTCAAAATTTGTCAAGAGATCAAATAACCAAACTTACTGTCTAAAGACTAAAGAGTACAATGTAAAAAGAGACATACATTTACTCCTGGAAAGCAAATTCTTGCAGTGTGTTTACCTTACACAGAAAGTGTGCTTCAAAGATATGCATTTAAGCTAATAGCATTTATATTATGACTTTATACATCATTAAAATCTACCCCATACATTTGTAACATGTTGTTGTTTTGTTCTGTACTTTTCTTCTTTCTGTGTTGGATACCACACTCGGAGCTCTTTGGGCATAGTGGTATACCCCACCATTCATTAACAGGCATTAACAAGTTCCTATTTTCTAACACCAAAGCTGACTTCAGTTTTGCCAAGTGTTGTGGCATACTTGACAGGTGAACAGAGGATAATACACTGTTAACATTAACTTCAACTCTATATAAAGTATTGAAGTTTATAACCATGTAGACGTAATACCCATTAAAGTGGTGTATACTACACCTATCATAGGTATGGGCTAAGTCACCCACGTGTCATTTGAAGATAACATGAGGGTGACACCTTTGCAAAATTAACATGAGGAAGAGGAAAAGACTTTGAGACTTATCCTGTTTTATCAAACTGTGTTAGTGGTAATATAATAATGAAGGTAACTTAAAACTATTACCATGTAAAGTGGAATAGGGATTAACATTGTGGGTTGAACTATTGTATGTACATGAGAAGAAATTTTTTTAACCACACAATACTATCCATTCATATTATAGGTCACTGTTACTGCTGATCGATGCCACTTGGTAAGTTTTACAGGGCAGGAGGTAGTAGATGCTAACGTTCCTGTCTCAATATATACTCCGGAGGGAATACTGCGCTAGAAAAATAAAACTTCTGCACATCTTTAAAATTTTGCAAGTTTTGTCAGTAAATAAATGTGGAGGTTCCAGCATGGTATCAGGGAGGACAGGCCACTCACTGTACAGAGGTGGGAGATCACCCTGCAGCCTCAACCCCACAGACACAGACTCAGTAGCAGGGCCGGCTTCAGGCACCAGTTGAGCAAGCTCGTGCTTGGGGTGGCACATTCTACGGGACAGCATTCCACCCAATCCTAGGGCGGCACGGCCACTTTTTTTTTTGTTCGCTGCTCCGGCCGCCCTGTAGGGGGCGGCAGCGCAGAAGAGGGGAGTGCCCTGCAGCAAACTCGGCAGAATCGCCCGTGTCTTTCCCTCCCTGCCGACTGGAGTGGAGCGGAGCCCTCCGGCAGGCGGCGCAGCAGTTGAGGCCACATGGCGAGCACCCCGCTAAAGTGCTGGCCGCCCCCTTCTCTCTCTCGCCCCTGCTCCCTCCCCCTCCCTCTCCCCTCCACTAGACTGGGCGCGTACTCTGCAGCACAAGGAGTCCCCCTGCACCCTGGCTCCGGCCGCCCTGTAGGGTTTTTGGTTTTGTTTTTTTGCCCTGCTTTGCCGGCCACACCATTGTTCCCCTGCCCCCCCTCGCTTTGCTGGCCGCGCCATTTTTGTTTTGTTCCCCTACCACCCCGCTTTGCCACTCCAGCCGCACCATGTTGGCTGTGAGTACTTCTGAGCAATCTTCTGTGAGAAGAGGAATAGCTCTATCTTCTGATGATTCTGCTTAGCAACAGAACTTTTACCCAAGCTTTTTAAGAGTTAATTTGCTTGCTATAGCAATTAAACTTATTAAATATTTGAAAGCACAAACTTTAACAACTAATTTTTTTGAACACAACACCAAAGAAAATAGTAGTATAATTAAAGAAAAAAGTAAGTTTAAATGGATGTTTATGCAAACACTGAGGGTAATAAACTTTCACAACATTTGGGCTATGGCTACACTATAAAGTTTTGTCAACAAAACTTATGCCATTTTAATTAAAGTGCTTTAATTAAACCATTTTTCATGTCCACACTATGCTCCTTGTGTTGGCAGAGTGCATTCACAATAGCAGCTCTTATATCGATATCGAGAGCAGTTCACTGTGGGTAGCTAACTCACTGTGCAACTGGCTGCAAGGTGCTTTGGGAAGGGTTTGCAATGCCTCATGGGGCAAGTACAGCATTACATGATGCAGGTTTCTCAATCCCATCATTCCAGGGGCATCCTACTAGATTGCCAGCCACTTTTCAACTGAAGTGTGGTGAAGGGTGGGGAGAGACTCTGTGGGTGTGTGTGAGACAGAAACAGAGTGTGTGTTGGGGAAGTGTGTGTTGGAGGAAAGTGTGTCAGCTTGCTGTCTCTACATTCAGACAGCAGCCTGAGCAACCAAACCTGAGACAGGGGGATGGGGACACTTCCCTACATCAGCTCCAGCTCTGCACAGCACAGCAGTTCCCCCACGCCCGCAGTGACTGTATTCCTAGTGCTGCGGAGAGCAGGATTCCACATTAATTGTTCTGTGATTCCTTCCAAGTTCAGCTACCAAGAGCAGCATCCTGAGCAGCTGTGTGAGCTCTTCATGCTGAGGAACATCAAAGCTTCCCAGAGCTTTCAAGGGGGAGGGGAGCATGCCTGCATAGCTAGATGCAAGGGAGCAGAGTTCGAAACAGTGAGCAGAGCAGTCACGGTGGGCATTGTGGGATGCTGGGGAAGGCCAGTTATGGCACAAAAGGAGCAGCAGTGTGTACACTGACGCTCTCTCACTTTAATTTTGCCACAAAAAGCTCTACGTCTCCCATCGAGTGTAGTGAGACAAGGCCTTGCTTGTGTTTGGGAGACAAAAGTAACCTGTTAAAATCTGTTTGATTAGCTTGAACATTTTGTAACATAACCAGACATCATATATAAGAGCATTATAGCCAAAATGTTTAAAAATAGCTATTTTAATATTTAAAGGTGGAAACAAGTTTATAAAAACTTTAAAAAGTTAAGATTTTATTACCTTTGCATTAATGTGCAACTAAATTATTTACTGAGGGAGAAATACATGTACGCATATTTATAACTGAGGCCTTTGAGTTTAGCAAAAAATTCCACAACTGGTATTATGGTGGTTATGACCCAACCATAATATTAACAGTATAGTAGAACTAATATTTAAAAAAACTGATTGCAAAATTGATTTTTGTTGCAACAAAAAAGTAAAAACAAAATATTCACAAGACTCACGAACAGGACAACATACATAAGCTTACAATTGAAGATGAATGGTGCCTATTGTATTTATAACTCTACAAGATAAGGCAGGGGTCGGCAACCTTTCAGAAGTGCTGTGCCAAGTCTTCATATAGTCACTCTAATTTAAGGTTTTGCGTGCTGGTAATACATTTTAACATTTTTTAGAAGGTCTCTTTTTATAAGTCTATAATACATAACTAAACTATCGTATGTAAAGTAAATAAGGTTTTTTAAATGTTTAAGAAGCTTCATTTAAAATTAAATTAAAATGCAAAGCCCCCTGTCATAAACAGATAGCTAAGGGTTAATGTTTCTTTTATCTGTAAAGGGTTACAAAGGGAACCAAACACCTGACCAGAGGACCAATCAGGAAACCGGATTTTTCAAAGTGAGGGAGGGAACTTCTGGGTGTGTTTTGTCTTTGTTCTGCCGTCTGCTTTTGTTTCTCTCTCAGCTATGAGGAAGAGCTTTTTTTTCTATCTCCAAGCTTCTTTCTACCCTTCTGTTCCCAAGTTGTGAGAACAAAAGGAAAAGCAATAGGTTATATTGTATTTGTATTTACATGTGTGGAGTTGCTGGAATGTTTCAAATTGGATATCTTTTTGAATCAGACTGTTTATTCATATTTTCTTATAAGCAATAGCCCTGTATTGCATCTTGATACAGAGTTTATTATTCTTATGTCTTTTCTTTCTTTTTTTATATAAAACTTTCTTTTTAAGTCTTGTTGAGTTTTTCTCTCAGGATAAGCTGGCAGCCCCAGGGAATTGGTGGAGGGGAAAGAGAGATAAAATCATCTCAGTTCCTTGTGTTTGAGGGTTGTCTCTTTGTGAAAGAGAGGAGACAGGCTTCTTGGTATTGTGATGTAAAGAGATTGCATCAATACTCTCAAGTTAGCCCAGAGAGGAAAGTCTGGGTGGGAGAGGGAGGGGGAAGGGAAGTGAGTATTTCCTTGCCGGTAAGTTTCTGGGTCTTGGGGGTCTCTCCAGGGAAGGTTTGGGGAGACCAGAGGGGGCCAAAACCCTGGAAATTTTGGATGGTGGCAGCGAGATAAGATCCAAGCTGGTAATTAAGCTTGGAGGTTTCATGCTAGCTTCTCAGTTTATGAACGCTAAGGTTCAAATCTGAGTAGGAAGCTAGGACCCCCCCCCAGACCAGTGGCCAGGACCTGGGCAGCGTGAGTGCCACTGAAAATCAGCTCGTGTGCCGTCTTCAGCACGCGTGTCATAGGTTGCCTACCCCTGAGATAAGGCATTAAGAGCTTAAAGCTATTAAGACAATGCATTTTACAAAACAGTTAAAATAATTAAACATTTAATTAGCAGGATTGTTACCTTTTATTTAAAACTTAATAAGAATGGATAAAAATCACTTAAATTATTTGCCCACTTCATTGTATTAATTTAATTAACTTAAGATAAAGTAAATAAACTAAGAACACTACTATATAGAAATAAGAACAACCCATGTTTCATATATTGGTTAGTGCAGGTTGCCAAGCAACAAAAATGCTAGCTATCTTCCAGAAAGTCCCAAGTCTCTTTAGCTATTGCATTGCTGCAGCATTAATTATTAATCTTACTGGGTTTATTTAAAGTAAAATTTTTACCCTAAGCATTTTGATTAATTTTGTTTTCTTTCCCACCTGCTCTGTCTCTGTAACTATAACTTAAGCAGGAAACAATGTAGGAATGGAAGGAGACAGGAGCAAAGGAAGATTAATTAAGATTGTGAGAGATTTTAAAGTACAGGCAGCCGCAGCGCGTTTGAGTTTAGTAATCTGAGCCAAGTGAGGAATACAAGAGAAAAATGGAAAGGGGATGGCTTGAAGGAGAAAGGACAAAGGAAAAACTTGACCCTTATGTCAAAATATTAGAGAAGGAAGGTTATATTATTAGCTCTGAGAGGGGAGTGGGGTTTAGTGGAAGGGGGAGGGAAGAGAGGACTGAGAACCATGACATCTGTTTTTCATCCCAGCTCTGGAAGGGGAATGGGGGTTTCTATCTGTTCCCACAGAACCTGACTTTGTTCCTCAAGTGCCTATTGCTTTTGTCTGCACTCCAAATGGATTCTAGGAGTGCCCTTCCTTACTAGAGTTAACTGCTTCTGGGCCACTCCACACGTTTAATATTTGTAGCTTGTCTTTGCCAACCTAGCTTCCGTCTGTCTTGCTGGCTGCACACTGTCAGTCTCCTAGCCTTCCCTTCATTTCTTGTGAACGGTAAGCAAAACGGGTATTTACAGATGCCTATACCTTCCATTGGCTTTTTACATTTCTTATTTTGAGTCTTTTAGTTCCTGGATTTGTCTCCTTATTTAACTTTTACTTCACATAATGAATCCCAGGGTTGTTTTTGTGCCTCATGTCCTGCTCCCAAATTTAGGTACATATTTTCTTACAAAAGATGTGTGAAATAATTTATTATTTTTTGGCCATCATTACTCTTAATTTGTGGGCTTTGGAGTTTCTCAGTTTTAACCTTTGCTGTATCTGGACATTTTGCCGAGAAAATGTTCACTGCAATATAGTCTTAAAATATGGCCCTATGCCCAGAAAAGCAGTTTGTTTTTATTATTTTCTGATAACCAGCTACTTAAGGCATTTCACTAAATCAGCACTTATTATAGATTTCCCCAGTGCCCAGGCTAGCCTGCTACAAGTGTACTTAGGATCCACAACCCCTAAAGTCCAACCTCTATGACAGAGGTGGCCAAACTTACTAACGCTGTGGGCCACATACAATAATCTTCAGAAGTTTGAGAGCTCCTAGCCCTAGCACCCTGCCACAGGACAGAAGCCCAAACCCCTCCCCCAAGTCTGGTAGTCGGATAATGAGTGGGGAGCTCTGCGAGCGGCACTTCAACTGGAAAAGAGCCCCGGTTTGGCCGCACCTGCGCTATAAGATTTACTATCCAAAATCCAGATGGCTAGGTTGCGACCCCATGACAAATCGGTTTGATTTAATACTTGGCTGATGGCTCTGGGCTGGCTCACCAATTGAGCAAAAAGGTATAGTCAACCATGTGACAATGCTCACCAGTTTATTCTTAAAATTGTTCAAGACCAAATAACTGAATTTAGCTGAACTTATTTAAAAACAAAACAGTACAATATGGAAAGGAAACAGAGCAAATTCTCAGTGTGTGCACCACACAGAAGGTACTATCCCTAACATAGGTATTGGCTAACACAGCCAAAGGACGGGGAAAGGGAGAGGACATAAAAGCAGAGTCAGAACTATGATTTAGCCACAGAGGCCATGGCAGTCACAAATTCCGTGACTTTACCGGACCTCCAAGATTTCTTCAGTTTCAGCTGTCAACAGCTGGAGCCATGGCAGGGGCTGTGCGCCTCATGTCGGGGGGGCCACCACCATGGCCACGCACCCCATGTAGCCCTGTGGCTTGTGCTGGGGGCCACCACCAGGGATGTGCGCCCCTGCACTGCAGTGGGGGCTGCAGCTGGGGCTGTGCTGCTCTGCCCCAGCCTGTACGGTTATTTTTAGTAAAAGTCACGGGCTCCATGGATTTTTGTTTGTTACCTGTGACCTGTCCAGGACTTTTACTAAAAATAATTGTGACAAAACCTTAAGTCTTGGTGATGGGTCCTAGTTCCCCTGCAGAGCAGCCACGGATGTCACCCCTGTACATGGCCCATCGGGAGAGCAGTGGTGGCCCCAACTATGTCCCATCTCTGCCTTATGTTACCCCCTTCCCTCAAAGCTGCAATACCTGCTGAAGCTGACCCTTGCATTTGCGACTGACAGCTAAAATTTCTATAGAGATCACTTCTCTGCTGAATTTTTTTCCTCTCCAAGTCCATGTGGCTATGGGGAGGGGGGATACCCCCCAGGGGTCTTAGGGCTGAAGGGGAGTGGGATGGTATTATTTTCTCAGAGACCATAAATTGTAACACCTTTTTGGGTGATGAAGACTGCATGGCACTCCCATTGTAGCCTTAGTGCCACCCTTAGCTGCCCAGAGGGCTCATCATTGGATAATTCAAGCCATTCCCTTCCACAGAAGCTAAGTACCCTATTTAAGGCGAATGAGAAATTAGAATGCTGAAATCATTATCTTATTAATTACAAACATCAAAATTAGAAGTATACATATTAAAGTTAAAAACAAACAAACAAAAAAAAACACAGACCAAGTACTCTAGAATCCTAAAGGCTTTGAAAGCCAGTGGCATTTAACTAAGCCACAAACTGAATGGACCTGTCAAACTTGTAGAACTCACGGTTATGAAAGTTAACATATTAACAGACGTCAACATTTAGACTGCAAGTTCTTCATGGCAGGGCCTCTGTCTTACTTTTGTTCATAAAATTTTATATAAATAAAAATTATAAATGAGTTAAGGGCAAAGAGCTGTCAGGGCTGAGGTGGGTTCGACGATAAATTCTCACTTCCTAGAAAATGCCTCATGAGGCCCATGCAAAATATATAGCCTCTGACAGCTAAATTTCTACCTTTTGCCTTTTCGTAGCAGAGGTATTCTTAACTGGAGGGAGGAGGTGAAATGTGGATGGATAACCTTAGAACCAGATTGTGCATGGTGTCTGGGGTTCATCGGCTGTGCCAGACGGTCCACCTAGGAAAAGAAACTCCAATCATAGGCCAAGAATGTCAGCCTTGGCCTGCAGTTTTCTAAAAGATATGCACACATGCTGAATGGGTCATCATCATCTTCAGGGCGTACATCAATAGTGTTCCCTGGAAACAATGCACAACTGCTTTGCCTGACTGCTGTGGAAAATTAGCAAAGGCTGCTGTATGCTGGTTGTCTGCAGCAAGTAAAGAAGCAAGCCCAAGAACTAACTCTGGCTTCCTTGAATGTGGGAACAATTAATTCATTAACTTAAGAGAAGTAACAGATGCTGAAGAGAAGAAGAGTGAACACTGCCTGTATATGAGAGAAAATGAAAGGGGTCAAAATCTTTGAACATCAGGGAGGGTTACAAGATATGTCATGACTCAGTAGCAAGGAGGAATGGAGTAGGAATAATTGCAGCAGTGGACATCCAAATGAAGCGTGACCAGCTGATAAAAGTTAGAAGTGCACTGATCAGAGAACAAATATTGAATGTTTTGTGCAGATAAGTGCTGCAGGCTGGTTGTACAACTAAGGCAAAGGAGGAATTCCAGATACCGCTGGTCCATTTATGAGTGAAGTACCACAAGCTGAGTACTAGATTGTTGGAGCAGATCTCAGACATGTGGGAAAGCACAGTGAGGGCTATGACAACTGTCATGGAGAATGAGACTCTGGAACTAGAAATGAAGCTGGTGAGGATATCTTGGAGTCCACCAGATACCATGGTCTTACTGTACACACTTTGTAAAGAGGAAGGAATACTTCATTACTTATAAGAACAGTGCCACCAGGTCTCAGATTGACTAGTTCCTGACAAGGAAAAGATCTAAAAAATGTGTGAGACTGTAAAGTGATTCTAGGAAAGCAGATTGCAGTACCGTATAGACTGGCTGTAATGGACTTCCAAGCTGTGGAATAAAGGATAAAATAGTGGAGGCTTGTGGATAGGGAAGTTAGTCTGAGATTTAAGAATGAGGTTCTGTGGAGTTTGGACAATGATTAAACCAACACCATGATGTGAATGAGGCTTGAGAAAACATTCAACCTATTACAGAAAGTGTGTCATAAACAGATGGTTAAGGGTTAATGTCTCTTTTACCTGTAAAGGGTTAAGAAGCTCAGTAAACCTGGCTGACACTGACCAGAGGACCAATGGGGGGACAAGATAATTTCAAATCTTGGTGGAGGGAAGTCTTTGTTTGTGCTGTTTGTTTTTGTTCGGTTGTTCGCTCCTGGGGCTAAGAGAGACCAGACGTACACCCAGGTATCTCCAATCTTTCTGAATCAGTCTCTCATGTTTCAAAATAGTAAGTACTAGCCAGGAAAGGCGGATTAGTCTTATGTCTGTTTTCTTAACTTGTAAATGTGTATTTTGCTGGAAGGATTTTTACCTCTGTTTGCTGTAACTTTGAATCTCAGGCTGGTGGGGGGCGGGGGAAGTCCTTCTAGTCTATATGAATCTGGATACCTTGTAAGCATTTACCATCCTGATTTTACAGAGATAATTTTTACTTTTTCTTTCTTTAATTAAAAGCTTTCTTTTTTAAGAACCTGAGTGATTTTTTAACTCTTGTTTTAAGACCCAAGGGGATTGGGTCTGAACTCACCAGGGATTGGTCGGGGGAAAAGGAGGAAGGGAATGGTTAATTTCTCTTTGTTTTAAGATCCAAGGAGTTTGGATCTGTATAGCTTCCCAAGGCAACCCAGGGAGGGGAAAGTCTGGGGAGCAGGGAAAGAGGGGGAATGGGTTATTTCTCCTTGTTTTAAGACCCAAGGGGTTTGGGTCTTGGGTTCCCCAGGGAAGGTTTTGGGGGAACAGGAAGTGTGCCAAACACTATATTTTTGGCTGGTGGCAGCGTTATCAGATCTAAGCTAGGAATTAAGCTTAGAAGGGTCCATGCACGTCCCCACTTTTTGGACGCTAAAGTTCAAAGTGGGGAAAAAACCTTGACAAAGTGTAAAAACTGTCTGTGGCCAAACAAAAGGAAGGAAATTGTCATGGCAAAGCAATGTCAAATGATATACTGGAGGCAGTAGAGAAGCTGAAGGAAAAGTTTAAGTGATGGGAGAAAGTAAGAACTGAGGACAGTCATAGGAATACAAGCTGGCAAAAAGCAGCTGAGGAAGATAAAGGTGAGGTACTTAAAGCCTTACATGCAGGACTACTTTTGAAGGAAGGAGAAAAAAAGGTTACACCACAAGGCAGCCCTGGTAGCACTTAAGAAGATGTTCTGCACCAAGAAAACGGAGTTGGCAGCAGATTTGGGTGGCATAAGAAATCTCAGGATCAAGTGAAGCTGTTTTCTAAACTCAAAGACAGAAGGTTGTTGGGTAAGAACAAACTCTAGGCCAAGTAAGGTACTCTTCTAAAAACTAAACCAAATTTTCAAAACTGGAATTTGGTCATAGGTGCTGACCCCCCCACCTCTGCACCATCCTTGCCCCACCCCCATTCCACCCCCTTCCCCTGGTCCCCGCCCTGCCTTGTCTCTTCACCTCCTCCCCTGAGTGCGCCGTGTCCCTGCTCCTCCCTCTCCCTCGCGGAAAGTCCTAAGCATTGCCAAATAGCTGTTATGTGGTGGGTGGGAAGCACTGGGAAGGAGAGGATCAGTGATGCGGCACACTTGGGGGAGAAGGTGGTGGCAAGGGTGGGAGGAGGTTGGCTGCCGGTGGGTGTGGAGCACCTGCTAATTTTTCCTTGTGGGTGCTCCAGCCCCGGAGCACCCGTGGAGTCAGCGGCTATGGATTTGGTGCAGTTTGATGCTCAGGGTGAAATTTGATTAATAATGTGTCCCCACCTCATTAGTATGTTGTTGTATTGTTCCTAATAAGAGTTCATAGTAACTATATATGGGAAAAGCCCTAAAGGAAAGTTTTAGAAACAAATATCAGGTGTCTGAAGCTCTGTCTGCATGGACACTAGATGTCAATGGAGAGGCATGTCTAAGCAAGCTGTACAGAAGGTTGTGCAATTGCATTGTTTAAAACTACATTGTTTTCCCCTTTTCTAATGTGAATTTAATACTGCTAGAAGGTGCTGGGCTGATAGCCCTGAAGATGGAAGTCTCTTAATAATTCTTAGGAGAAGATTTGCAACACAATATCAGTGCAAGAAGCTCTTGATACCAAACTGATTTAACTCTTATCTGGTGGGACCACCCAGTGATATGCAAAGCTATTTCAGTCATTCAATCCATGGTCCCTTTGCTGAGACAATGAGGAGTCCAAAAATTATGATGTGCTTGTAGAGACCCTGAAAGGTCACTGAATCCAGCCCCCTGCCTTCACAAGCAGGACCAAGTACTGATTTTGCCCCAGATTCCTAAGTGGCCCCCTGAAGGGCTGAAATTACAACCTTAGGCTTAGCAGGCTAATGTTCAAACCACTGAACTATCCCTTTCCCCAACCTGCTGCCCTTGCAACTGAAATGTGACCATCAGCTTATTTCATATTGGCTATCAAACAGCAGTCAGAGACAAATTACTTTTATTCATTATGGTCCTGAGCTGAATTGGAAGAAATAACCTAGAGGTAAAAGGTTCCATTCACATTCCCACTCTCCTGAACTAGTCAATCCTCTACTAACATTTTTATAATATATGCTAAAGCACAGCATCTGATGGATGGCAGGAAAAAACAGCTGGGAGCTCTTGCTAGTGTTCTCTGAAAAGAAATGGTTATGACACCAAATTGAGCTGTAAATTATTGGTAAATTGAACTGCATGCTGTGCTACAAGCTTAATTAAATTAATTAAAGCCAGTGCTAATGGATGTATACAACTCATAAAACTGTTGAAGTAAAATTAAAAGAAGCTAGAGAGATGGTGGATAAAGCTCTTTTATTGTACTTTTATGTCTAGTTCTTAGTAGTAAGCCAGCACCCAGAAGAATCAAAAATGGGAGGATCAGTAATGTACGCTCCACATACAGTACAATTTAATATTATATGTTCATAAAGCAACAGTTGGGGAGCACATACAAGAACAGGAGGGGAGAGGCATGAATTGCTGGAAATTGTAACAATCAAGCTGTTACCAGCTTTGATTATCAGCATAAACAGGAAAAAGAAGGCAAGATTGATACTGAAAGTTGGTGCAGCATCAGTAATGGACAGCTTTGACAGAGGAGAAAGAGGAATAAAAGACTGAAAGAAGCCAGAACTGGTGGAACGGAGGGGGCAAGTAGCAGGGCACAGGGTGATGAGATTATGGATTTAAATAGCATCTTGGTCATAAAGTTCCCTGAAGATGAGATTTTGGTTATGGATATGATTGTAAATAGGAAGCCAAATGGGAAGACAAGACCAGAGACGATGTGACAGTGTTTGCATATACAGGTGAGAAGGTGATAGTAATGTTCTGAACAGACTGGCGTGATTCTGAGAAGCCATGAAGAAAGGAGCTGTAATAAGAGCACAGATGCTTGTCTACATTACTCCACAGGATGAATGTGCAAGTAGTGGCAGACACAGGCTATGCTGTGAGGTGAAAAAGAGAGTGTGGAGTTAAAGGACAGCTCCAGATTTGCAGCTGAGCACTGAAAAGAAGACCAAATGAGAAATCTGGAAAGGGTATCTAAAATGTCTAGTAATTTTTATGATCTAAATCCTGAACTCCTTCCTCAGAAACTCCACAAAGCTTCTCTGATGTGGAGCCTATGGTTATGTCTACACTGCAATAAAGAGCGTGGCATGGCCGGGTTAGCAGGCTCAGACTGCAAAGCTATAAAGTTGCAGTGTTGATGTTTGGGCTTGATCTGAGAGTCTCAGAGCCACGCTCCTGACCAAGCACCGTGAACCTGAGTCAGATGACCTGGGCTGTAGGCACAGACTCTGTGGGTGCTCTGGGGCTGGAGCACTCACGGGGAAAAATTAGTGGCAGCCAAGCTCCCCTCATCACCTGCCCCACCTCCTCTTTCTCCCCCAAGTGTGCCGCATCCCCGTTCCCCTGCCTGCCTCCCAGCGCTTCTCCCCGGCCGCCACCAAACTGCTATTTGGTGGCGTGCTGGGAGGGAAAGGGAGGAGCGGGAACGTGGTGCACTCAGGGGAGGAGGTGGGGCTGGGATTTGGGGAAGGTGTCGGAATAGGGGCAGGGAGGGGGCCGGGCTTTGGGGAAGGGGTTGGAATGGGGGCAGGGCAGGGGTGGGACCGCATAGAAGGGGTTGAGTGGGGGAAGGGACAGATGGGGAGGGGTCGAGCACCCAGGGGAAAGCGAGGAAAGTCGCCCCCTGTGACCTGGGCTCTAATACTTGGTGCCACAGGTTTAGTTTATTGCAGTGCAGTCATACCGAGTAGGTTTTATCTCTGTTCAACAGGTTATTGAAACCATGCTCAATATCCTTCGTGACAACATGGTTTCTGATAGATCAGATGGCATATTGCAGCGCAGGATCTCCTAAGGGTTTTTCACCTTTTTGGCTATTTGAATATTTGTTTGTTTTTGCTATGATAAGATGTGTAGGTCACATGAGGCCCTAACACAAATTCCAAAGATGTTTATTTTTAGACCTTTGCAGCAGCCAGCATGCTCCTAGTTGAACGTGACATATTACAAGATCACAGGTTTTGAGATTTAGGTTCTTCATTCAAAGAATTATAAGTGTAACCAATAGAGTCAGTTTTGGCTGTATAAATAATCAGTTGGGTCAATGAAACCCTGGGATTCCTATTCAGTAGAACAGATTTTCCCCCTAATTTGTCGATAGTTCAAGATTATCACTGAATGCAGAAGAATGTCTTGCCAGCATTTATCCAAGCCAGATTCATACAGATAATTGATTAATTCAGCCTTGGTGTAAGTGATGTGACTATAGATTTTCAATGAAATTACAGTGACTTATGCCCAGGGCTGAATTTTACCCTAAAATACTATGCAGGACATGTCTGCACTGCAATTAAAAACCCACGGCTGGACCATGCCAGCTGACTCGGGCTAAGGGGCTGTTTAATTGTGGTATAGAGGTCCAGGCTCAGACTGGAGCCCGAATCAGCTGGTATGGGCCATCCCCAGCTATCTAACTGCAGTGTAGACATACTCTTAGCCTGTCTGGGGTGAGGTACTGGTGATATAGAATTCTGTATCAATTTCATTTAGCTTTAAAACAGATGTGCAATATTCATTCTTTGAGATAATTTTAATAAAAGCTTCATGGAAAGAGGTATGCTTTGAAAGAATTTTATTTTCTGCCAAGTGAAAACTGATTCATTCTGTTAGGGGGCATCAAAGCCTCAGTCACTTTGACTTTCTTTTCTTAGCACTCCTACTAAGAAGAAAAACAAACAAAAGCAGTTTTATCCTGTATATCACACTGAAGGATCTCTGCATCCTGGTTGCTAAGCCCAGGCTCATTCTCGCTTTTGTTAACATTATTCACTCTGCCAGAAAGAGTACAGAAGGTTTTGTCTTCAGTATCTACAATGTTATAGGGTATAAACACATCTCCAGTGATGTAACAAAGCAGAAGTTGAATTGGAGAGACTGCAGACATGCAGTAAACTGAAGGTACATGCTGCAGCCATACCCAGAAAGGACCAGCAGACATCTAGTCACAGGGAACTGGCACCAAGTGAGTCTTATGTAGGCTCAGGATCACGTTTTGAGAATTCTGATTTGTTCTGTTAACATACTTTACAAACTTATTGATCTAGTCTTTATGCTGTTTATTTTGCGTTAGATTATATTAATTATAACAATACTGTGATAGAGAAAACACCCTGTGACAGGTTGCCCAGCCACTCCAGGGTGCCACGTGATGTACTGGAGTCCCACTGAGCCCACCTGTTCCTCACCCTGTCCTGCTGTGCCAGGCCCTCAAGACTCCTCTGGCACACACACACAGGTAGGGACACGCCCAGCTGCAGAAAGACACAGACACTGAGATCAGTTCTGCATGGGAAGAATCAGCTAGGGGATTTCCCAGCACTCAAGTGCACATCCCCTCTGGGGCGTAAACCCAAAATTGTATGGGTTTTAGAATGAACAAAAAACAAGTTCATTAACTGCAAAAAGTAGATTAAGTCATTATAAGGGATATTAAACAGCTGAAAGCAGATTACTGAGCAAATAAAGGAAACACGCAAACTAAACTTAATACACTAAAGAAACTGGCTGCAAGTAGTCATTTCTCACCTAAATGCTGTTTTAAGCAGGTTGCAGAGATTCTTGAAACTGCTCTTGCTTGCAACTTAGAACTTCAGATATTTCTTTCACAGGTCAGACACCTTCTAGCCTGGGTCCAGTCCTTTCTTCCCCAGATCAGTCTTAGGGCATGTCTTCACTAGCAATCTTTAAGCGCTGGCTGCAGCAGCGCTTTAACATGGCTGTGTAGTCACAGTGTAGCACTGAGAGAAAGGGGAATAGCTACCAGTGCTGGGAGCAGCTTCCAGGGCTGGTGTGCTGTTCACACTGACTGACACTTTACAGCTCTGAAACTTGCAGTGTTCAGAGGTGTGTTTTTTCACACACACCCCACAAATATTAGTATCCACACAGCTAAAGTGATCTGGGCCCTGACTGGATAACTCAGAGAGGAGAAGGTCTGTAGGCAAGGGCAGCATTTGGCTCTTTGTTATAAGGCTCTCTCCTGATCTTTATTTTTTCTGGGCCATTCTGGGATTTTTTTTTTTTTTAAGCAGATCACTGACAAGTGGTCCTTTAAAGATAGCTTGGAAGAACTGTGTTCACTTAGTTGCAAATCCAGCTTCCCTTAAACAACCAGAAATTGTATTTTGTAATATCAACCAGTAGAACACCTAGTGTGTTCCCCTATTATCCTAAATTTACATTGGGTTGCAGATGCTTAGGGCTTGTCTACATTACCCACAGGATTGACGGGCAGCGATCGATCCAGCAGGGGTTAATTTATTGTTTCTAGTCTAGACACGATAAGTTGATCGCCGAGCGCTCTCTGGTCAACTCCGGTACTCCACTGGAGCGAGAGGCACAGGCGGAGTCGACGGGTGAGTGTCAGCAGTCGACTCACTGCAGTGAAGACATCACAGCAATAGATCTATGTATGTCGACTTCAGCTATGTTATTGATGTAGCTGAAGTTGCGTAACTTAGATCAATCCACCCCCCTAGTGTAGACCAGACCTCAACTGAGGTTAAAGGCACCAAGTCAAGCACAATAGAAGTTAGGTATTATGTATAACATCTATGTTGCTGTGCTCAGATCAATGCTGATAGCACTATCAAAAATAACTAATTATAGGAAGTAGTTATGTAAAGAGATTTATTTATTTCACCTCTAAAGAGACAATCTGGAAGACTAATCTGATTATTTTTCCAAGTAGAAGGTAACATGAATTATTTTGCCACTTTCCTTGCAATCTTGCTGCTTCTGCTACAAGCATGAGCAATGTGGTTTTGGTATGCAACTCTTATTACTCTCACTGTGAACCTGCACACAAAGCACAAGAGTTTGCTAAGGATAAGGGGTGGGGGAAGAAGTCAAAATTTGGGGGCTTGAGAGTAGGAGTAGGATAAACACAGAAACAATAAAAAGTTATCAGGCAGCAAGAGGGATTAGAAAAATATTACTCTAGAAAAACGTTTGACCAAGGGGCCCTGTGGACAACAGCTTCATTAACTATACAACTCTGTCTTATTCCACCCCTGCGGAATAAGGCAGGGATCTTGTGGAAAAAAGTAGAATATGATTATGCAATTATAGTAGCGACAGAATTAAGTTGGTCAGTCAGTCATTTTCTAACTTCTGAGTTCTTGACTTTTCAACCTTAGCATTCTTTTGATAAAGGGATTTTTCTAATGAAGAAATATAATGTACAGTTAGAGACATAGCATAGATTATTATCAGCGATAAATATTCACAGAGTGGGGGATATTACACTTCAAGTTCACTTGACAGGGACAAGTCTCTTGCACAAACTTGCTATCAGTTCCCACACCCACAAAATAAAAAAGTACAAAGATATTAAATGAACCATGGAATAAAATTACTTTGATGTGTCCTTGGAGGCTCTTCTCTTTGTCCACTGACCTTCAGACAGAAACTAAACAGAGCCCCAGTGTTTATGTGCTAGTCTCCTTTATAGCATGTCTTCCTCCTCCATCTGAGTTTGGTTGCTGTGTATGGACATATAAACATCCGAAGATTAGTACAGCATAGCTCCTTAGAGCTTTACTAATATTTACTGGTAACACATTTTTATATAAATAGCCAGATTTACACGTACAGGGACAAATGAGAAAATTATCAACAAACATTCAAAACTGGTACAAGTGCCGACTAGTGCCAAAAGCAAGGGATAGCCAGGTGGCTGGCTGTCGTGCAAGAGACTTGGAAAGAGAAATAATTTTACTCTCTTGGAGCTGCAGACTCTGCTTTTTTCTCTCCCTACTTGCTAAGGATTCTTTTTAAAAGTGCACACTGCCTTTACAGAGACCTCCATACCAACAGTAACACTCCTAGCACCCAAGGGCCAAAGGAGATAAGAACTTGCCAGAAGCCTCATTTACACCTCCAGAGTATGGCAGTGAAGTTGCGTCTTCTCTTATCAATCAAGGCCATTTTCCATTGAGCTTTTCATTACCAGTCTAGGCACAGACAGATACTGGGCTGGTGCAATGTGTACTGGTAACAGACCGCAGATAAGGAGGTGGAGTAGGGGTGAGATGTGTAACTGTAATAAAGTAGCTTCCAAGAAAAGTACATTGCTTTTGGTAGGCGTGTCTACCATAGAGTGTAAGGAAAGAGTTTAAGTCTGTGTCCTCAGAGAGATTTGCTATATCTCATCAAAAGGCTCTGTCTTGTATTTTTATTTAATTTTATATTGATATAAAAACAAGCTCACCCCAAACCAAATAATGAAAGCAGCACTACAATGAACATCTTGTAACAGAGACATTGAGTACTGTAATAAATGCCGGAAGATTTCTAATTGGCCTCCCTCATGGTACCAAAAAAAACCAACATTCAGCAAGAGTACTGAATAAGGAGACTTGGGTGTCCTCAGTTGTGCCGCTGGTTCAACAACCATGAATAAAATGTATCTGTCTGTATGGGGGAGTGGACTGAGAGACACATGAATAAGCCACAGGACCTCTTAGCACATGAGCAAATCAACATGTCACAAATAGTCTCAGCCAATTCTGAATGTGAGAATGAAGCTCATAATTAAAATACATGTTGATTTCTGACCCTTTCTATTGTTGAAAAAGAAGAAAAGAAAAATATTAATACTGACACCATAGAGTGGTGTCACCAAACCAACATCCTTATTCCCCTCAAGACTGGACAAGCCTATTTTGTCTCCAACATTATAGTTCCCATTGGTCTCAAGTCTTAGGTGTGTCTCAAGCCATGAAGAGGGTAGACAGCACTTGTGTCTGGCAGGCCTTCAGGGTGCACATAGATAGATACCGTGCTCCATGTCCATGCCTTGTACAAAGAGTATAAGTGACAGCTCCATAATGTAGTACACTGTTTTTGCTCGCTCTAATATGCACACACAATAATTTTATACTGAATTTACAAAATGCTTCACATTTTAAGCAAATAACCTTCACATCATCAGTATAAGGTAGTTCAATATTAAATTACAGTGAATAAGTGAAGACTCGGCACACCACTTCTGAAAGGTTGCTGACCCCTGCACTATATCATCATCATGGTAAATCCCAAAATGACATAGTCTTCTTGAAGACTGAGCACCACCTAGATCAATCTCTAGCTAGGTCCTTAAGTCTGTCTGGATGTTCAATCTACATCCATCATGGGCAAACTTATTGTGCCACCAAAGCTTTTGGTGCTCACCTGATCACTGACCAGATAGTAGTATTCCTTGGTAAATTCAGGGCAACTGCACCTATAATTCCCCTCAGTGGTCCAGCAGGGTCATACATTCTCAGGCTGCCAACTCCCTAGCCATTGCCCTTCTTGGGTGGACACTTAGCCCTCATTCCCTTCTGACCAGTGTGTTTCCAGGGTGCACAGTTCCTTGCCTTTATTGTGTTATTCCCAGCAGAGGCAGCCTGCCTAAGCACAGAGGTTTGCTTTCTCTTCAGAGGCCGGTAATAGAGGGATTGTCAACAGTTATGTTACCAGAGTTCTTTCTATACAAGTTATTTTATTTTTAAGGTTAAAACAGTACAGAGAAAACAATAAAAGAACCTACACACATGCTAATAAGCCTACCAGAGTTCACCCCAACCCTAACATGAGCTCTGGCTGGAGCTGTCCCAAACCCCAGCCAAGGGGTTTATTTTGTGGTCACAAGTTCATCACAGCTTCTGTTCAGAACAAGCACACTCATGTTTAGTCCAAACTCTTGGCTGCTTCAGCTTCAAGAGCAATCAACCAGATTGTCCCAGGTGATCAGCTTAATGAAATTAATATGCCAATCATGGAGGGTTGAAACAGACTACATATTTAAATTGCCCTTATTAGGCTTCAGAGTTAACACAAATTAAGATGAATGGGGTAGATATTACTAATAAGTAAGGCTGTGAGATAGTCACAGAGGCTACGGAATCCGTGATTTCCAAAGACCTCCATGACTTCAGCCAGCGCTGGCTGGGAGCTGCAGGGTCCCCTGCCACTTGTGGAGGCAGAGAACTGGGAGGTATCCCCGCAGCTCCCAGCCACCGCAGATGGTGGGGGGGAGCCCCAGAGCTCCCTGCTGCAGCTCCCAGACACCACAGGTGGTAGGGGGGAATCCGCTACTCCTGGCTGCATCTGATGAAGTGGGTATTCACCCACGAAAGCTCATGCTCCAAAACATCTGTTAGTCTATAAGGTGCCACAGGATTCTTTGCTGCTTTTACAGATCCAGACTAACACGGCTACCCCTCTGATACTTGACATGCAGCAGGGGGGCCCATGCTGCTTCCGGCCACTGCAGGGGGGATCCCCAGAGTTCCCAGCTATGGCAGCGGGGATCCCTGCCACCACAGGCAGTAAGAGGAACCCAAGTTCCCAGCCATGGCAGCGGAGATCGCTGCCACCACAGGCAGTAAGAGGAACCCCCGAGTTCCCAGCCATGGCAGCGGGGATCCCTGCCGCCACAGGCAGTAAGAGGAACCCGAGTTCCTGGCTGCTGCAGCCGGCGGGGGGACCCCTGCAGCTCCCAGCGGTGACAGCAGCCCCCTTAACAGCTAGTAGTTTTATAATAGCTGGCAACTTTGGCCATTGCCAGGAGGCAGCTGACAAGGAGGTCCTGCAACTTTGTGGGGCATAAGACTGAGGTGCATAACTGAAAAGATAAGGAGAGCAGTAGAGCCAAAAATGTAATACAAGATCTAGGAGAAGCTGGAATAGGGACTTCCTGGCAGTGGGGAAAAATGGGTATGGGCAGTACAGGAATCAACTCCATGAGCAGGGGCCAGAGGACAAGCCCAGATCGCCCTCCAGAGCAGTTGGGTGGGGGGTGCAACGGAGGGACTCGGCCCCGCCCCCACGGCAGTTGGGGGCGGGTGCAAAGGCGGGACTCGGCCCCGCCCCCTCGGCAGTTCAGGGGTGCAAAGGACGGACTCGGCCCCGCCCATACGGCAGTTCGGGAGGGGGGTGTGTGCAAAGGAGGGACTCGGCCTCGCCCCTACGGTAGTTGGGGGGGTGCAAAGGCGGGACTCGGCCCTGCCCCCACGGCAGTTCGGGGGGGTGTGTGCAAAGGAGGGACTCGGCCTCGCCCCTACGGTAGTTGGGGGCAAAGGCGGGACTCGGCCCTGCCCCCACGGCAGTTCGGGTGGGGGGGGGTGCAAAGGAGGGACTCGGCCCCGCCCCCACGGCAGGAGGGTGCTGGGCTGAGAAAGCGGTTTCTCCTCCCCTCGCACACGTCGAGGAAAGACGCGGAGAGCCGGTGGAGGGACCCACGGAAGGACGTGGGCTGCCCCGCCGCGGGTGAGGGGCAGCTCTGGAGAGCGCGATATCCCAGCAGAGGGGGCACAGCCGGGAGCAGGAATGGGAGGCTCGACGGTCAACCCGCTCTCGAGGTGACTAGAAGTAGAGGACCGCTTAACGTCGCTCTCATCACATCAAATTCCCGCGTTCTTCTGCGCATGCGCGGTGCTTTCTTTGGCAATTGCACCCACAATATGCGCATGCGCAGTATTCCCCCTTCCTCCCACAAGACTGGTTTAGTGCTCTGTGATCCGAGGACGCGACTTGTGCGCGTGTCCCTAGTGTGACGCATGCGCATCCTCACCCTTATCGCCTCGGGACAGGTCGACTTGTCTTACCCCCCAGCGCATGCGCAGCTCTGCTCTGCTCTGCTCCTCCATCGGGCTCCGCCCCGCGCCTCCCGCAGAGCATGCGCAGTTGCGTAGCTCCCGTTCGGAGCGGCTTGTGTGACAGCGGCGGCGGGAGTCAGCGAGCGCCCTGAGGAGGGAGGCCCGGAGCCCGCCGGAGCCCAGGGAGCCGGAGTCAGCCGGGGGAGGCGGCCCCAGTCTCCAGCACGATGAGTATCGAGATCCCGCCGGGCCTGACCGAGCTGCTGCAGGGCTACACGGTGGAGGTGCTGCGGCACCGGCCGCCCGACCTGCTGGGCTTCGCTGCCGACTACTTCACCCGCCTGCGGGATGCCCGCGACCAGGAGGCCGCCGCCGGAGCCCGCAAGGGGGTCAACTTCGACGGGGAGCCCATGCAGACCGAGTCCAACGGCGAGGAGGAGCCCGGGCGGGACGACGAGGACTCCGACTCCGACTTCGAGCGTAAGGGCCGGGACGGCAGGGGGGCGGAGTCCGGCTCCCGGGGCAGCTGTCGGCAGGGGGGCGGGGGTTGGCCCCATCCCGCGGGGGGATGTGGGCAGCAGGAAAGGGACGCCCCCTACAGGGATACGGCTCCCCTGCCTGGCCCAGGTGCCCCTAAGAGCCATAACGGCAGGCAGGTGGGGGAGGGGGCACAGTGTTCGTGCAGAAGGGGAAAGGCAGGTGGTCTGGGCTTGGATCCCTCGGTGTAAACTGTCTCCTCGGGTGTGCGGTTCCTTATTTCCGGCGTTTTGCGGTCAAAGTGATGGACAAAGCAAAATAGCGACTGACAGCGGTAATGCTGGCCGTCCTGTGAGCTGGAGAGCGTCCCTCGGGAATGTGGCACAATTGAGAGGAATGATGGCAGGGAACTGGCCGGGTCCCCTTTTTCCTAGCGGGAGGGGAACGGGCTAGGGCAGCGGTTCTCAAACTTTTCTGCTGGTTACCCCTTTTACATAGCAAGCCTCTGTGTGCGACCACCTTTTAAATTAAAAACACTTCTTTACGTATTTAACACCATTATGAATGCTGGCGGCAAGGTTGGGTTTGGGGTGGAAGCTGAAAACTCGCGACCCCCCCGCCCCCATGTAATAATCTCACGACCCCCAGTTTGAGAACTCCTGGTCAAGGGGCTGTCAGAAGGTTATTCTCCTGTCAGCATTCTTCCCAGGCTGTGTTCTCTCAGCTCATCCTCCTGCTATCCTTTGTTATCGAGAGATCTGTTTGATGAATTCCACAGCAAAAACCTCAACAATCCTCATCCCTCCCTAATGTCCTGGGTCATTTTAGCTGCAGATTAATACTAGACACCGTGGTTTGAATGGGGGAAGGGAATCTAGGGCTGCTGTAACCCACACTTTATGTTCTTCAGACATGAGCTTGCGTTGGAGTGGAGTCTGCTAGTAATTGTTTCTTAGCTTCCTTTGCTGGGCTTTTCTATCTGTGTTCCTTTGCCTTTTGTTATCGATACTATTAAGAAGTTATACTTTTGGGTTCTGAAGCGTTCTTGCCCATAACAAGTAGATATGCAGTTGAAAAGGGATTTTGCTGTACAAAGTTACGCCTTTATTCCACTGCGAGAGAGACATCCCAAATAAATTTGTTAGTCTTCAAAGTGCCACAAGGATTCCTCATTTTTTTTTATCCTGGAGGACGTAATCAAATGTAAGCAGCTACCCAGTAACTGCCAAAACGGTACTTTAGGGTCTGATATGAACCATCAAAGATTGAAATGTCCCTACTGCTGAGTATGCAATATGTAAGATCATGTGCTTTTGTGTAGCCTTTACAATATTTACCACAGTGTGGTTATTTCAGGATAGAGTTGCAATCATAACAGTTTTTCCTTGACTTTGAGTATGAACTTGGTGCTTGATGTTTTCCTCTGTTTATTTAAGATTGCACACTATTATGAAGAATTGAAATCTGTTGCTAACTTTATTACCTGGATTATTAAAAGCTGAAAATTCTAAACATCTAATATCCTTTTCTCCATTTATGTGGAGTTTTTTTTTTTTTGGGGTGGTAGTGGTGGGTGCTGAGCTCAGTGTACATAATGGGATGCTGATGTGGATGTATCCTAACTGTGTAGGCAATTCAATTTCCTAAATAATCATAATTAGTTTAGGGCATCTAATGCTTTTTTCTTCCCTGGGGAACTTTCCTTCTCTGTGAACCTGGTGGAGGTGGGAAGGCTCATATGCTTTTTGTGGTTCTTGTCTTGAGCAGGTATAGGGCAAAAGGGAACACTTTTTAAGTGCTCTACTCTACTGTTGCAGTGGAAAACACAGTAATTATGTATTGGAAGAGCAGGTAAAAATGTCCCTACTTTAGGTCTTGTACAGAGCGCTTCCTGGCTTAATATCAGAAGTTTGCAAAATGTCACTTTTAAAGCACCGTAGCACCTTTTGGGGAAAAACACAATCAAGAGTTTCAAGTCCTTTAAAAGTGTTATCTTCTATAAAGTGATATCAGGTAATAGAGGAAGCATCCAGTCTACCTGTGAAGGATAAATTGAAGCATTTGTAGTCCTTTTAATGGTCAGTAATAATTACTTTACAAACATTGACATAGTTAGATCAGTTATTATTGTTCACATTTAAAATATGAGTTGCCTTATTTTTTCCTATACTGTACTAGCTAGGTAGGCTAGATCTGTTGTTTGTGTTTGGGGGCGGGGTGGGGAGGGATAGCTCAATGATTTGAGCATGGCCTTCTAAACCCAGGTTGTGAGTTCAGTCCTTGAGAGGGCCATTTAGGGAACTGGGATAAAGATCTGTTTGGGGATTAGTCCTGCTCTGAGCAGGGGGTTGGACTAGATGACCTCTTGAGGTCCCTTCCAGCCCTGATAGTCTATGATTATGGAGTTTGGTACACTGAATCAACTCACTTGAGCAACTCAGTTTGTGCAATGCTTCATCAGTTTAATTATTTTAATATTTTGGAGGAGGAGAACAATGGGTATTGGTGCTTGTTGATGTGTTCTCTTCAAGTTGTCAAATGCAGTTCAGTTCGGGTTGGTTTCAGAGCTCTCTTTGGTGACATAACAGCCTCTAACATTAAAGTGCTTTAACATTTAGCAGCATATTCACCAAATGAACAAGTACCTCCATATTTGATAAATCTTTGGAAATAAGGAAGGCCACAAAACATAGTACTATTAGCCCCATTTTGCCTTTTTGGCCGGGCGGGGGAGAGACAGGATTAAAAGTAAAATAACTTTTTACAGCATGCTCTTATTTGTGCTGTTGCACATTGTAATGCTAAAACAGTCCAAGAGATGAATGTCCTATTTGTAAAGCACATTATGTATGGACACTACCACAATAAATAATAATAATTAAGGCTAGAACTACTTTTTACTTTGACGTTGTTGCAGCTTACAGTGTGTGCCTTAACTTTTTGTAATCACAATATTATTTTATACCCTGCTGTGGCTTTCAGAGTCCAAAAAGAAATAGAATTTCAGAGTCTTAAAGTTTTTAGGTTACTATGCTAGATCTTGGAGGGAAGCCCTAGCAAACTTTGACCAAATTAAATTAGGCCCTTGGTTTTAGAAGGGAAAGTGTGGTTTACAAAACAGATCACCCTATCTTATATAAAACTCTATAAACTATAGAGTTGTATACAATATATATTTATGTATAAATGCTGAGAGTGTCTGAGACCACAGCAAACTTTGTTATAGACATATTTTAGCATAACAGGGTATATTTTGAAAGTGTTTAAGATCGAACAGGTCTTGAACAAGAAAAATAATGTATATGTAAAAGTGTAATGATTATACATGAGACAACATCTTTGCATCCAAGAACCAATTCCTACAGTTTTAAGTCTGAAGGATTAACTAAAGGTAACTCCTGTTAGCGTTAATGGAGTTACGGTCAAATTTTCCTTGCATTGATGAGACAAACTTAGGGGATGTAAAATATTTAAGATAAACATAGATACATACAGTACTGTTGAATTTAGTTAAATTATGCATCTAGTACAAGAAGAAATTTTGATAGGTAAACTCTTGAGTACAATCAGAGCAAATACAAAAAACCCCCGAATCTGATGAAAGGGGACTCTGCTGCTTGAACATTTGGCTAATTATGTATGCTAATATGCTAATAGATAGAGGTTTTCATTCTCTTTACTTTTTATTAGTGATTGTTATGGGCTGGCTTGCCCTGTGTTTAGGCTATGAAGAAAATAGTAATAAACCATGTATTTTCTTTCTGTTCTAATCAGGTTCTTGGACATAACATGAAAGCTTTGGCTGTGTGTCTGTCAGGTGTGACGTGTTATCCAGCTTTTATTCTTTCCATATCTGTATTTGATTTTTAGTACCGTATTTTCTTTGTTACACAATTGAATTATGCTTCATATGAACAATGCAACAGTTAGGGAATCTTCATTTACATGTTAATGAAGGTCTAGAAAAGGTGTATGAAGAATCTTTAGCAACGCAAAAGAAATGTTTGATTAAAATGTTAACAAAAAGAGGGAAGGAATACAAGCCAAAGAGAGAGAAACAGGTTAGAATATTTAGATCTCTTAAATGTATTTAAGTCGGCAAGGTCAGATAAAATTCATCTATGGGTACTTAAGGAACTAGCTGAAGTGACATCAGAACTGTTAGCGCTTATCTTTGAGAGTTCGTGGAAGGCAGGTTAAGTCCCACAGGACTTGAGAGAGGCAAACATAGTGCTTGTCTTTAAAAAGGGGAACAAAGAGGACCCAGGGAATTACAGACCAATCAGCTGAACTTTGATACTTAAAAAGATACTGGAACAAATTATTAAACAATCACTTTGTAAGCACTTAGAGCATAAAAGCCGGCATGGATTTGTCAAGAACAAGTCATGTCAAACCAACATAATTTTTTTTTTTTTGATAAAATTACTGGCCTAGTGGAGAGGAGGGAAGCTACAGACTTGATATATCTTGATTTTTAGTATGGCTTTTGACACAATTCCCTGTGATGTTTTAATACGCAAAGTAGGGAAATGTGATCAAGATGAAATTACTCGAAGGTTGGTGCACAATGAGTTGAAAGATCATACTCCAAGTATAGTTATCAGTGGTTTGCTGTCACACTGAGGCCAGGTCTACACTGCGACTTTAAATCGGTTTAATGGCCGATATACCGATTTAACGCTGTATCCGTTCACACGACGTCGTCATTAATATCGAAGTTAAACGGCTCCTTAAATCGATTTCGGAACTCCTCCCAAACGAGAGGAGTAGCGCTAATTCGATAGTGATAACTCGGATTAGGGTTCATGTGGACGGAAATCGACATTATTGGCCTCCGGGCGGCATCCCAGAGTGCAGCACTGACCGCTCTGGACAGCAATCTGAACTCGGATGCAGCGGGCAGGTAACAGGAAAAGCCCCGCGAACTTTTGAATTACATTTCCTGCTTGCCCAGCGTGGAGCTCTGATCAGCACGGCTGGCGATGCAGTTTGAAATCGAAAAAGAGTCAGCATAGCCGTACGGGAGATACTAGGTCTGATCGCTGTATGGGGAGACAAATCTGTTGTATCCAGCTCCGTTACAGAACACGAAATGCCAAAGCGTTTGAATAAAAAACTCCAGGATACACAGCGTGTGTGACAAGCGTAACGGGAAGCCAGAGACTCAAATGGACGCTCATGAAGGGAGGAGGGGGTACTGAGGACTCCAGCTATCCCACAGTCCACAGCAGTCTCTGAAAATTATTTGCATTCTTGGCTGAGCTCCCAATGTCTGTAGGTTCAAACACAGTGTCTGGTGTGTGTTCAGGGAACAGCTCCTCAGTTTATTTCCCCACACACCACGTGAAAAAAAAAGGGAAAGATTGCTGTGCTATGGCGTTTGCTCAATGCACTCCGCGAAAAAGGCGCCAAAGGGTTGTCTGCTGCCTCACAAAGGGAGGGTGAGGCTGTACCCAGCACCACCCGGGCAGTGTTTTCTGCCCCATCAGGCACTGTCCTCTCAACACGGAAGTGGGAACTATGGGATAGCTGAGGAACAGCTACCCACAGTGCACCGCTCCTGAAATCGATGGTAGCTTTGGACCATGGATGCAAAAATCGATTTGCGGGATCCCACTGTGGACGCGCTAAACCGATTTTATTAGATCTGTTTTGTAATATCGGTTTAAGCTAATTCGAAATAATCGTGCAGTGTAGACGTACCCTGAGAGGGAATATCTGTTGTGGTCCCACCGGGGATCATTTTTGGGTCGTATTATTCATTCTCTTTGTTAATTACTTGGATAATGGAGTGGAGAGTATGCTTATAAGATCTGTGGGTTACAGCAAACTGGGAGGGGTTGCAAGCACTTTGGATGATGGGATGGGAATTCAAAACGACCATGAGAAATTAAAGAATTAATTTGAAATCAATAGTATGAAATTCAGTAAAGATAAGTGCAAAGTACTACACTTCAGAAGGAACAATCAAATACACAGTTACAAAATGGGGAATAACTGTCTAGGTGGTAGTACTGTTGAAAAGGATCCAGGGGTTATAATGGACTCAAATGGAATATAAGTCAGTAATGTGCTGGAATATACCTAATATTAAAGTTTTTAAACAACAACAACAAAAAACCACCCAAAATGACCAAACTAAAACCCAATAAGCCTGCCTCATTCTCCAATTGCTCTAGTCACAAAAGAGCAAAGAACCATCTTTATTGTTGTGAGTTAGTGTTAGTTATTTTTTTCTACATCTGGATAAATGGCTTGATGAATTAATACAAAGTTTAAATTTCATCAGATTTTCAATACAGTTCTAATTTTACGCTGTTGGGAGACCTCACATTTACTTTAGCCTTCTGCTGGGAAAAAAAATCTCTCTTGTAAACTAAGTCAAACTTCAGATACAAAATGTTGATACTTTAATAGGACAATTGAGACTTCTGATACAAATCTAAGCAATATGCAGTGCATAGTAGATGCTTACCTCTCTTACAGTAAGACATTTTATTAACAGTGCTGTCACAGGGGCCGCTCTGTAGTGCCCCCTCTTGCAGGGCGAACCATGGTACCTCAGGTGCTCCATACCTCTTTCCGAAAGCTATGGGTGCGTGCCTGGAGCAGGATAGCCCATGCCAAAAGCTCGGCATCAGTCTTAACAGTTAAGTAAAAATAACAAACTCAGAATTTGGCTGTTTGTGCCTTTAAATAAACACAACTTCAAAGGCAAGTGCTTAATTGCAATGCTTGAAGGCAAGACCCTGACCTAGTCCTGGGATTCTGAGTTAGCACTGATGAGCTCTTCCTCTTTGCCAGCACTGTCCCTGAGAAGAAGCAGCCAAGCCTTCTTAATTAGCCTGCTGGCTCCTGATTTGTTAGTGTCTCCTCCTGGCCCTTCCAGTCCTGTGGAGGACCAAAAGTCTTGGTAGCCTGGGCTTGAGTGGGTTTTCCTTGAGCAAGGGAATGTCAGGGCTCCAACACCTCCAGTAGCAGCCAGAGAAGGCCTGGTAGACCCCATCACAAGTGCCTACAGGTTTGGCTTTATTTTAAGCCCATGTTCATTTTTGTTCACCATATCTCAGTCATCTCGGTCAATTACAATCCTTGCTGTTATTTATATCAACTTACTAGTCTCTTTTGATGACTCATCTGTTCCTGGGAACTTATTTTATGTTTAACATCCTTTGTGTAAAATTACTTCTTTTGTATTCTCTGTTTACTTTGTTTTCTAATTTAATTGAAACCTAATTTTTGAAGCTTCTGAACTGTTTTAGTTTAATATATTGATATCTCTTCTACACTAGCATGTTTGGTAGCTTTGGAAGCTTCAACTATATTCTCTCTTTTCCAATGAGAATAATCCCATCCCCCTTTATCTATCTTCATATTTTACCTTTTTCAGCCCTAGTGTTATAATTATTGTCCTGTAGTGCATTGGCTCTAAGTCAGTAGTAGATACTCTGGTTCTACCAAAAGAGAGGTTATTTACACCCAAGAAAAGTGTGTCATTTTCCACAGCACAACCCCATGCATTTTTAGAGTATAATGGATATTTTAGTTTTCTTTGCTCAACTGTTGCCATGTAGGTTTTGAGCTAATATTTTATTTTCCTCTTTTCTCCCTGGCTAACATATTTGTTAGGGAACATTTAAAAGAGATCATTTTTTAAAAAATGAATATTTAACTTTCTTTACATAAAGAACAATCTACCTGCTGGTCCCAAGCAATAGTGGTGAAATCTTTAATCAGCTCCTCAGCCATCATTCTTTCATTTCTGTTTGCAGTTGGTCCCAGGATATTAGAGAGACAAGGTGGGTGAGGTAGTATCTTGTATTGTCCCAGCTTCTGCTGGTGAAAGAGACAAGCTTTTGAGTTACTCAGAGCTCTTTTTGGAACCTTGTACATTAGGAAAATGTGTCCAGGACCCGTTGAGCAAATAAACTAATGCTGTCAGTGACATGAATGCAAGCAGTGCATTTTTTTTAAATGATCAGTCTTGTCAAAAGTCCTGTCAACTGGAACAGTTGCAGAATTGGCCTAAAGCAACTTCGTAAAACACTTGGTTGCCTGTGGTGAATAATCTTTTAGATCTTGAATATGGGCTAGTAATTATTCATGGCAGTTTTATGAGGCTGGACTAAAATTTGTGATGTATTTTTTTTATATTACTGTGAACATACGGGTACTTAATAAAAAGATTCTTTAAAAGCTTGTGGCGCTGAGAATTGGCAAGAGTAAAACAAGAGTGAGTAAAGATTAGTAATATCAGATGAGCCCAACACAAGTGATATGTGGCAGACACTGATGCCTTCACAGAGTTAACCTGACGTCCAGAACCACTTGATTTCATTCAGTATTGGCTTGCTTTAATACACAGTAGAGTTGCTGAGCATGAAAGGCTAAGATGCCACTTCGTTTGTTTTGCATGTCCATAAATCTGCCTTAACCTCTAATCCTATTAATAAGAACAGCTGACAACAGTGGCTTGTAAGAGGCAGCACATTTGTTTTACTAAACTACAAAGTCTCTTAATCTCTAAGAAATAATTTCTAAGGTTAGCTCAAGAGTCTTCAATATCAACCATACTGGGAAAAGATGAACTACTAATCAGCTCTTTAGCAAGACATCAATTGGCAATTTTATAGAGTAAGCTAGAACACTAATATAAAGAGAGAGAAATTGTTTTTAATCATACTATTATTGTAGGAGAAGCCCAAAGGTTTTTCAGCAGAGGTAGGAATTCTAATGTTCGACCTATAAAAGTGTTTTGATAGTGAGCTGACTGACCAGTGCAGGCCAAAGGCTCTTGCAAAAGATTTTGAAAAAGTGAGATTGTTTCCTCTTTTGCTGCTTTGTGATTTATAAAGACACCCTAAAGAATATTTGTTAAAAACAAAAAAGGTGGCATTTATATTTTAACCTTAAGAATGTGAGCTCCGGTCTTCCCTATGTGGGAGAACCTTCTGGATGTCACGGAGGGTGTATATTAGCTCTCAGAGCTTAATCAGAGGGACAGGGATGTTGAATCTTTAAGAAGGATGTCTTTTCTTCAGAGTTTTAGTAATTGAATTTAATAGGTGTTAACAAAACAAAAAACAGAATTTCAAATAGTTTGACCTAAAATGTCTTCTCTTACAACTGTTCATTTTTCACTCATGACTCTTAGTACCATTTCACTAGTACAGGTTGAACCTCTCTACTCCTGCACCCTTGGGACCTGACCAGTGCCGAACCAGAGAATTTGCAGAACCATGGAAGATCAATATTGTAGTAAGCGGGTCTCTCTCTATTTTTATCTCACTGAGGTGAATAAACGGAACAATGCTTGCAGTGCTGCCTAGCCAAAGCTTACCGGCTCTCTTCATAACAAAGTGTTGTTAGTATTGTGTATTGACACAAAGAAATAAGTAGATAAAGCATAAAAAACAAAAAATAAAATCATGCTGGACTAGAGAGATTCAACCTGTAGTACAATCACCACAGTCTTCTAGGGTAGAAAAACTGTCAATTTATAATGTAAAAAAACCTTTCCTAGACCTTTTAACCCTTCTTGTAAAACAGCAAGAACAAGTAGCTAAGGTCTATACGCATCATAAAAAAAGAGAGAATGAAAAAAATCTCCAGGAGGAGGGAAGTATTACAGAATAGAGACATGGGAAATGGGAGAGAGAAAAGACAAAAATCTAGCATATACTAGAAGAATGACCATACCACTGGGACAGTCCAAGGGTCTTCCGACAGTGGCCCATGCCAGTACCCCAGAGGAAATGAATAGAACAGATAATAATCAAGTGATCCCTACCCTGTTGCCCATTCCCAGCTTCTGGGAAACAGAGGCTAGGGACACCAGTTGGAGTATTAACCTAGTCTTCCCCAGTTTGGTGACCATGTTCTCTCTTTTCAAAACCCCCTCCCCCAGTATTTTCAGTGGGATAAAGTATACTTTATTAAGCTATTGTAAATTGTTGCTTTGTGCTGCTAAGAAAGTGGCTACAGCCACAGATGAGGTGAAGTAATTTTGTATATAGTTTGTGAAATGTTTTGGAATTCTTCAGGAAGAAACATGCTAAATATATATTATTTATTAATGCTGAACATTTTAGAATAAAAAATTCCTAACTCAGTTTCATCCATTAAAAGTGCAGTGTCCTGCATTTGCTTACTAATATTTATCAAGTTTTATAAAGAATTTTAACATGTACGTTTAGTGCTGCAGTGGGATTAATACAGTAGATAAAAATCTACTGGGATCTATCTGAAAGCTAAATGGGTTTACATGAAGGATTACTGCAATGCTCTTTACAACAGACTTGTTTCTATAAAGAGCTAGTATTTACATCTGAATGATAATCCCTTGAAAAAATTTTATGGTGGGAACTGTAACTTAACTTTATAGCTATACAAATGCACTCCCGTAATTATATTATAAGAGTTTTGGTCGCTTCCAGTGACTAAATTGATATTCATATTTATTAATCAAATAGACATTAGGTTTGTAGAATTATGCTATTTTGGCTTATCTCTTCTAGTTTATTTTCTGAAATGTTCACAAGTACCACCAATTCTACAAAAATGGCAAGGTGCGAAGCACCATGTGTCTTCTGAGGGCTTGGCTACACTTGCTAGTTGCAGCGCTGGTGAGGGGGTTACAGCGCTGCAACTTAGTAGGTGTCCACACTTAAAAGCTCAGCCAGCGCTGCAACTCCGTTTGCAGCGCTGCCTGTACACCTGGGTCCGCTTCCGGTGTAGCGAGACCAGCGCTGCTGATGCAGCGCTGGTCATCAGGTGTGGACACTCACCAGAGCTTTTATTGGCCTCCAGGGTGAAGGAACTTACCCATCATTCCTTTTCAGCCTCTCTGCGTCACCGCTTAGCCACTCATCTGCCTGGTTCAGGTGATCCGCACTTTAAATGCCCCGGGATTTTTAAAAATCCACTTCCTGTTTGCTCAGCGATGGTGTGAGTGCAATCAATTCAATCAATCACAACAATGCCTTCCACGCCCCAAACGAGCCCCAGCATGGAGCACTGCCGAGCTGCAGGATCTAATCAGTGTCGGTGAGAAGACGGTTCAGTCTCAGCCTGCGCTCCAGCCGCAGAAATTAGATATCTACGGCCAGAATATCAAAGTCAATGCAAGACAGGGGCAGACTGAGATGCCGTCTGTGTAAAGGTATTAAGGTGAAGGAGCTGCGGAGTGCCTGCTGCCCAAGCAAGAGGAACCGCCAGTCAAGGTGGCTAGCGCCCACTAACTGCGGGTTTTACAAGGACTGGATGCGATACTTGGATTGAACCCACTGCAATCCTAGATCATACGGACATCGTCAGAGCCTGGAGACTCAGGGTGAAGGGAGATGCGAGTGGGCGGGCAACGGTGGAGAGTGACAAGGGCAGGTGAGGTGCTTGACATACTGCAGCAGGAGCGTTTTAACCAGAAGAAAAAGCCAGTCCCTGGGACTTTACTGTTGAGGAATCATCACAGGGCCTGTTCGCAGGTAAGAAGTTTTTATTACCAAGGATCGAAATGTTTTGGGAGGCAGGGGGCTATCCGCCGATGTGCAGGATGGCTTTCTGTGATTCCTGCAGCGATCTTTGCTTTCCCAAAACCCCATGGCTTCCAGGTAAGCAAAAGGCAGCCAGACAACCCACCCCCTCCCCCTGTGAGCCGCGGGTGCAGGATGGCTTTCTGTTGTTTCCCTGCAGCTGATCTTTGCTTTCCCCAACTCACAAAACCCCATGGCTTCCATAGTCAATCATTCCCCACCCTTCCTTTCCAGGTGTGCTGCAATGTGTTTATTCCTGTAGCAGAACCAATCAACCCCCTTTTGCCCCTGTGATCCGCGTGTGTTAAACTCACCATGTGTATTTATCTGCAGCCGCCATCCACCATGTGCTATGGTCACACTGTTGTGTAAATGATGCTACAAATACTCTAAAAAACAATGCTTCCTCTGGTATTAACATTTTATCTCTCTGTGTTTTTTAAAAGTGACCTTGAGTCCCGCTGCAGCAACGCAGACTTCTGAAAGACTAAGGAACTTAAGAAAAAAGCCAAGGAAATCAAAGGAAGAGCTGTGAAAGCAGTCATGAAATGTATTCCACAGAAAAAAAAAAGTTACAGCATAGGGAGGGAAAAACGTAAGCATTAAGAAGATCTGGCTGCAAAGAGAACCACAGAGCGCTCGCTAAGCCTCATGGAATGCCACACAGACCTCATGCCAGTATGGTAGACATACAGGCAGACCACTACCGTGGATGCCTCAGCCCATCCAAAACTCACACACATTGTGCCCCACGTTTCCTCAAAACACCTTTCTCCAGCATCCTGGTTCTTACCACACACTGCCCCAACACCAATACGTTCACCTCACAGCCCTGATAACTAACGCAGCCTTACCTATGCACTCAACCCCATCACCATGCAGCATATTAATCCTCAGTGCAGCAGGCAGTGCAGAGCCCTCAAGGAGAACATATTCAAACCTGTGAGGTGTAATGCTCATCACCGTACCCCCTTCCTGTTTATGTACTGTATTTTTAATAAAGGATTCTTGTCTTTTTTTAATCAGTTTTTATTATTCAGAAAGTGTAACATACTGTACACAACGTGAAAATAGGCACTGCAATCATTGCAACCACTGCAGTAACTGCTGTGAGAATGCACTTAACTGCAGTGGAAGGCACCCAACATTACTGTTGGCTTTCAGCCTCAAGTGCTCCTTTAAGGCATCCCTGATCCTTGAAGCCACTGTGCTGGCCTCGCTAGTCGCCCGTGCTCTCTGGCTGTGCAAATTCACGCCTCCAGGCGTTAACCCCTTCCGAGGTCCATTCGTCACTGAAGGTTTCACCATTCCCTTCACAAATATTATGGAGGATACAGCACGCGTTTATAATCGCTGGATGCGCTTTCCACCACTCTAGCTTCCCATAGAGATTCTCCATCTCCCTTTAAACAGCCAAAAGCACACTCCACCTCATTCGGCACGGCTCAGCCTGTAGTTGAACCGCTTCCTTGCTCCTGTCAGCTTCCCTGTATACGGTTTCATGAGCCAAGGCATTAACGGGTAAGCGGGTCTCCAAGGATCATAATGGGCATTTCGACGTCCCCCACTGTGATCTTCCTGTCTGGGGAAAAAAGTCCCATCCTGCAGCTTCTCGAAATGCCAGTGTTCGAAAGATGCGTGCATCATGCACCTTTCCAGGCCATCCTGTGTAGATGTCAGTGAAGCGCCCACGGTGATCCACAAGCGCTGGAGAACCATAGAGAAATACCCCTTCCGATATATACTCGGTTGCCAGGTGGGGTGGTGCCAGGAATAGGAATATGCGTCCATCTATTGCCCCTCCACAGTGTAGGAAACCATCTGTGCAAAAGCCATCCACAATTTCCTGCACATTCCCCAGAGTCACGGTTCTTCTTAGCAGGATGCGATTAATGGCCCTGCAAACTTGCATTCACCAACTATTCCAACGGTCGACTTTCCACTCCAAACTGGTTTGCGACCGATCGGTAGCTGTCTGGAGTTGCCAGCTCCAGATTGCAACAGCCACCCGTTTCTCCACTGACAGGGCAGCTTCTCAGTCACTCTGTCCTTGCGCTGCAGGGTTGTGGCGAGCTCAGCACACAGTCCCATGAAAGTTGGCTTTTCTCATCCGAAAGTTCTGCAGCCACTGCTCGTCATCCCAGACTGCAGGACAATGTACCACCACTCAGTGCTTGTTTCCCGAGTCCAAAGGCGGCGTTCCACAGTGCTGAGCACGTCCGTTACTGCCACAAGCAATTTAGTGTCAGCGCGTCAGGCGAATCTATTTCATCATCGCTCTCACTGTCACTTTGGAGCATAAGGAATAGCTCCACTGCCAGACATGATGTGCTGGCAACATTCATCAGCAATGTCCTCAGCAGCTCGGGCTCCATTTCTCTCTGAAATCACGCGACAGACTCACAATGGCACCAAACGGCTGAAAAGGGAAGCGATGCACCATGGTCGTTGGAACAGGAAGCGGAATGACCCGCACCCTTCCGTCCCCTTCCCACAACCCACAGTGACAAATGGACGAGGTGCTCTGTGGGATAGCTGCCCACAATGCACCACTCACAACAGCGCTGCAACTGGTGCAAGTGTGGACACACTGCAGCGCTGGTCGCTGTCAGTGTGGACACACTGCAGCGCTGGCCGTACACAGCTGTACGAGCACAGCTGTAACTACCAGCGCTGCAAAACTGCCAGTGTAGCCATACCCTCAGAATGCTCTTATGTAGCACTGTAACAGATGACTTAGGAAGGAGGCAAGGACATAGTTTAGGGAGGTACGTAGTGAGTATTTCTGAGGAATACTATACAAGATTCATCCAGCGGGCATGACAAAGGGGCAGTAAGGAGACACTAATACCACAGTGTCAATTCTGCATAAAGATCTGTGCATACTGAGTCCTTCTGAAGTCTTGCAAGAGAGAGGCCTAAAAGAAAGAAAATATTATGTATAAACTTAGTCATTTTGTTAAGCTGACATCCTTCCCTCAGCTGATGCAGTGTTTTGTGGAAGATTGTTACAGATGTTATGGTCAGGGTGCAATTCTTTATGGGTAAACTGAATCATTCTTCCCTCTTTAGGGATGATTTACTAACTTCTGCATCCCACTGTGAAGATTAGCAGATGGAGGGGACTGAGAGGGAAAATTTTCTCTTATTTTTGATTCTTAGACCTATATGTCAGACGGTCTGGCGCTCCCTCAAAGGATGGCACTATGGCCAGGGTGTTTTTCTGGCTAATGCTTATTTGTTGAGTAGTTTGAAAGAAGAGGGTGTTCCATCCCTAAACTTCATGTCAAGGTTCTGCTGCAAATTATTTGAGCTGAATAGCACTTTTAAGCTTTGCAGGGTTTTTTCCAGCTTTGGAATTTACCATTCTGGAGAATCCTAAGACTAGACCAGAGCAAAGATCTAGTCTGCCTCCAGTTGGCTATGACACGGAATGCCCCACTGTGAAACTCTCTGATGTGGAGGTTCCAAGAATGAAAAGTCACAGGTAAGACAACTTTCCCTTTTTTTTCTCCCAAAGGGATAATTCTGGAACTAATATGATTCGGAGTTTAAGGCCAGAAGGAACCACCAGAGGATCCAGTGATCAGTTGGCATCCTGAACTCAACGATCAAAATCAGACCAAAACATCACAGCCCACTAAAAACTAGGCTGTTATGTGCCACAGGGATAAAATAGGAGGGACTGAAGTGCACCAATGCCCTCGGCCCCTGAAATGGCATGAAAATGATTGAGATACCCAGAGAATCCTGGCAAGTCACTTGTATCAGAGGAAAATGACCCCCCCTCTCCCAAGTCACTGCCAATCTGATCTGGGGGAAAATTCTTTCTCAACCCCACATATGGTGATGCGTTAGACTCTGGAAATGTGAGCAAGAACCAGTCATCCAAGCACCTCAGAGAGAATGGTTGGTGCCACTTCAGAGCACCACCCCACCCCATCCAGTGTTCCATCTCTAGCCATGACTATCTCTGATGCTTCAATGGAAAGAGACCTACCCTTCTCTCTCTCCCCCTGCCCCCCCCCCAAAAAAAACTGGGGAGCAGGAGGAAAATAAAACTCCTTTTCTGACTCCTGTGGGTGGGTGGCTAAAGTCCTGAAACATGAATTTTAAGGAATATAAAACACAAACCAGAAGTGAGCCTCAAGGCTGTGGATCCTGTCCCCCACAATCAGAAGCAGCTTTGTCTTACTATTGCACTCAAAAATTTACCAGCTCTTAAAACTAAGTTGTTTGCTCTCACAACTCCTACTGGGAGGCTGTTTCAGACCTACACCCTCTGATTAGAAACCTTCATTTAATTTCCAACCTGAATTTGTTCATAGACAGTTTATACCCATGTGTTCTTGTGCCAGCATTGTTCTTGAGCTTAAATAGCTCTTTACCCTTTCTGGTGCTTGGTGTATTTATAGAGAACAATTATATATCTGTTCAGTCTGCTTTTTGCTAGGCCAAACAAGCCAAGCTCTTCCAGTCTCCTCTCATAACATAGGCACTCAGTTATCCTGACCATCCTAATTGCTCTTTTGTGCATCTGTTCAAGAAGGATTAATTCTAATTGGAACATGGGTGACCAGAACTGTATACAGCATTCCAAAGGAGATCTTACCAGTAACTTGTGCAATGCCATTATTACTTCTCTATCTCTGCTGAAAATGTCTTGTGTAATGCATCCTACATTTGCTTTTTTCACAGCCTCATCACATAATCATCATGTGTTTGACCAGGACACTCAAGTCTATCTCCTTTTCTGTTGCTTCCAGGTGATGAGCCCCCAGCTTATAGCAGAAATTCTTTTTGACCCTAAGTTCATGACCTCACACTTTGTACTGTTGAAGCTCATCCAGTTTTTCTGTTACTCCCATCTTCAAGGTCACCCAGATGTTCCTATATAATATTCTGGTCCTTCTCTGTATGGATGATGCCTCCCAACTTTATATCAGCAGCAAATCTAATTAGCACCCTCCTCTTCTTTGTGCCAGGGTGTTTAATAAAAATATTCAATGAGATTGGTCCCAGGACTGATCATTGATGGACTCCACTGGTAACCTCTCTCCAGTCCAACGCTTTGATCAGCCTATTTGTGTCAATTTATCATTGTTTGTAAGACTCTTAAATCCTACAGTAGTGGAGGCTGTAGTGATGCCTCTCTTTTTTTTTTTTTTTTTAAATCACACTCATGGTTTTAGAATGACAAAGATTCCTAAATCCCTGTTTTAAGGGGCTAAATCTTTGTAAGTCCATCTTATCTCTGATCATGTGGATTTTATTTAGATCAGTTTCTGAATGTTTGAGTAATATTTTGATTAAATACTTCTGCAATTTCATGTATATAACATTTTTTTGAATTGGATTTAAATATGGCTTATCTCTGATATAGGATAATTAGACTGTTGTTCAAATGAGGGTCAACATTCCCTAATTACATAGGGTTCCAAGCTTGCATTTTGCTCCACTTGAGTAGACCCTTGTACCCATGTGGAGTCCCACTGAAGTCAGCCTTTTTTCTCACTGTTGGAAGCTTTTGACTACTATGGATATAGTACTTTGTGGTTTAATTGTGGATAGCAATGTGAGGGTGCAATTCCTGAGATATGTTTACTTTTGTACACTAGTTCTTTTTTCTCATGACCTGTTTAAGCTTTTGTATGTAAAATCTATGAGGAGTTAACATTTATCTTAGCCTTAAAACAGACTTGTAATGTGTAGTGTGTGCTGCAGGTTGCTCTGTAACAGTGGCTTGATGTTGCATTTACTAGGCAAAATATATATTTTTCTTGTGGGCAAGATTTGTAAATGGCAATAATGATGTTTTTAGTAACAATGAGCTAATTTGGAATTTGTACCTTACAGTAGGTTGCACCTGCTGCCATTAAAATAGTATGACATACGTTTCTGATCACTTTTGTAGTGCACCTCCAAAGGTGAAGAGTTCAGCGACTGCTTTGATCTTTCTGCCCAAAATCAATTATTCAGGGATAAATCCCCATTGATTTGTAGTGCTCAATATCAAGCAATAAATGGTTGTTGAGACATGTAGAACGCCAAAGCAAAGTTTCTCAAGTGTTTTACTGAGAGTATAGTTAAAAGCAATAAACCCTAATACAGAGCATTTTTCTTTTTTTTTTTCCACTTGAAAGTATAAAAGTGTCTTGATCAGCATTTTTCTTTACTCTGAAACAAAGGTGTCTGAGTCTGCTTTGAAGGTGACTTGTAAAGGAGAAATCGGTCATTCTGCCCTTTCTGCCTCTTCTCAGTTTATAAAAAGGACTTCAACAACAATAGAAAAACTGTTTTTTCTCTTAGAAATATTAGTAATACCAAGTCTTGTCTCCTGTGTTTTTACTGGGGGATTCTTGGGAACTGAGAACTAGAGTGCAGCTCTGTGAATCCTCAGTTTGAATGGGTGAGGGCTCTTTCAGCTTTCACCAAGAGCTTTTTTTTCCCCACATGTTCACCAAATATTTGGGTTAAATAAGTATTGATGATAAGCTCTAAAGAGTCTATTTAAAACACCTTTTTCTCTAAATTGCTCAAATTTGTCTCTTATGAGAGGAGCCTTCGAAATAATCAGTAATAATAAGAGTAATAATTCTCCTAGTCCTCCAGCAAACATGGAGAAGTCAAAACCTGATATTTCTAGTGTAAATACAACAACAGAAAACAAAGCATATTTAATATCTTTCAGGCCTTTTTAGCTGTAAGAAAGAAGCAAAATGGGCACAGGCAAAATGTGCAAAAGCTTGAGTATGGTCAATTCTTCCACTACCATTAATACAGAGAATGGAAACTAGTTGCAGCATTTGAGAAACATATGCAATGTGACTATGTAAGGAATAATACATAGCCTCAAGCTTGGGGGAAAAAAAAAAAAGCTGGAATTAGTTTCTAAATTATTTTAATTTTCCATGACAATGGACAACATAAATTTTTAAATTTATAATTTTTATACAGTTTATTTTCCATAACTGTTCCCATCTAAATGCTAAAAATATTCAGTTTTTGTCTTTATGAGGAATGTTTGCCTTTAAATTCATCTAATGATGTGGCAGTTTGGACTAAATCAAATTTTTTAGAAGCCGTTCACTCCTACTATTCAATGAGAATGGTAGCAAATAATTACCAAATGAACATAAGAACGGCCATACTTGGTCAGACCAAAGGTCCATCTAGCCCAGTATCCTGTCTGCCGACTGTGACCAATGCCAGGTGCCCTAGAGGGAATGAACAGATCAGGTAATCATCAAGTGATCCATCCCCTGTTGCCCATTCCCAGCTTCTAGCAAATAGAGGCTAGGGACACCATCCCTGCCCATCCTGGCTAGTAGCTATTGATGGACATATAATCCATGAATTTATGTAGTTCTTTTTTGAACCCTGTTGTAGTCTTAGCCTTCACAACATCCTCTGACAAAGAGTTTCACAGGTTGACTGTGCGTTGTGTGAATAAATACTTCCTTTTCTTTGTTTTAAACCTGCTGTCTATTAATTTCATTTGGTGACTCCTAGTTCTTGTGTTATGAGAAGTAGTAAACAACACTTCCTTATCTACTTTCTCTACACCAGTCATGATTTTATAGACCTCAATCATATCTCCCCTTAGCCGCCTCTTTTCTAAGCTGAAAAGTCCTAGTCTTGTTAATCTCTCCTCATATGGAAGCCATTCCATACCCCTAATAATTTTTGTTGCCTTTTCTGAACTTTTTCCAAGTCCAATATATCTTATTTGAGATGGGGCGACCACATCTACATGCAGTATTCAAGATGTGGGTGTACCATGAATTTATATAGAGACAATATGATATTTTCTGTCGTCTTATCTCGCCCTTTCTTAATGATTCCAAGCATTCAGAGCCAGAAGAAGATCTTGATATCAACACAGACACCCCAGCTAAGGAAGAGATCGTTCAAGCCATCAAATCCTTAAAAAATGGGAAAGCTCTTGGCAGTGATAACTTGAATGCAGAATTGTTCAACGTGAATTCTGAATTAGCAGCATCAGTTCTGGCCCCTCTGTTTACATCAATCTGGGAAAGGGAAGAAGTGCCAGATGAGTGGACCAGTGAGGTTATAGTGAAGATACCAAAGAAAGGAACTCTCTGTGATTGAAATACCTGGCCTGGTATCACACTTTTATCTGTGCGAAGCAAAGTATTGTGTACGATCATAGTCCAGCGTATATCAGAGGCAGTTGATAGCGTTCTCGGAAAAGAACAAGCCAGTGTTCGGAAAGGGCATGGTTGCACAGACCAGATCTTCACTCTACGAAACATAATAGAACAGTCCTTAGAATGACAACAGCAGCTCTACATAAACTTCATAGACTTTGAGAAGGCTTTTGGTAGCATTCACAGGACCAGCCTGTGACACATTCTGCGAGCATATGGAATGCCTCTGTATAATGAACATCATCAAAAGCTTTTATTTCAACTTTACATGCAATGTTGATTACAGTGAGCTCCGTTTTGAAGTCAAAACAGGAGTACCTCGGGGTGTATCATATCTGCAATCCTCAACATTGCCATTGGCTGCGTAATGCAGCGTACAATAGGAGACGTGTCAAGAGGCATTAAATGGACACCCTTCTCATCCCTGGAAGACCTGGACTTTGCAGATGATGTTGCTCTCCTTTTTACAAGAAAAAACAACTTGACTCAACACATTCAGCCAGCAAATTGGACTGAAAATCAATGGCAATAAGACAGATATCATGACTTTTAATATTACCTTACTCTCACCAATATGAATAGAGGATCATGTTCTTACCAATGTAGAAACATTCACATACTTGGGCAGCACCATCAGCCAGGATGGTGGAACAAGCCAGGACATCCAGAACAAAATCAGTAAAGCCAGGGGCACCTTCAGGAGCTTAAATACTGTCTGGAAATCATCAAAATACAACACCAAAACCAAATTCAAGATTTATCAGAGCTGCAGACTTTCAACATTACTTTATAGTGCAGAATGCTGGGGAATGAGAAAGTATGACACATTCAAACTGTCTTTATTCCATGGAACCTGTCTCAGAAAAATCCTCTGTATCTTTTGACCCAGAACAATCTCAAATCAAGATCTATTGACACAGTGCAACCAAGAGGATATGAGCACCATCGTTGCCAGGAGGCGTTGGAGATGCATTGGCCATGTGCTTTGGATGGAGACTGATTCCATCACTAGAGCAGCAATAAGATAGACACCTGAAGGCAAATGGAAATGAGGCCACCCGAAAATAACATGGTAAAGAGCTGTGGAAACCCAGCTGGAAAAATGTGGGGCACAGATGGGGAGCCATTGAAAGATTTGCAAGAAATGGATAGGAGTGGAGGAGCTTCGTCGCTGCCCTAAATGCCAAACGTGTAATGGGAACATGATGATTCTGAAAACTGACCATTTATTCCTACCCTTTGTTTCCTATTTTTTAACCAGCTACCGATCCACGAGAGGACCTTCCCTCTTATCCCATGACAGCTTAGTTTTTCGCATGAAGTTTATAATTTACCTATACTTTCTATTAGACAAATTTAAACTTCTGTATTTTCACAAAATCGGGGAAATAGTTTGGTTCCTTTTTAGAACTATTTCTGTCTTGTACTGAAATGAGCATAGTATCAGTACATCCACTTACAAATTTATCAGTAATACAGTGTATATGGTTTCAAGTCACACTGTGTGTAAAGACTTGAATCTATTTCAGAAGTTTCCTCTCACAGAATATCAGATCCTTTATTCTCACCTTTGTTCTTAAATATGGTCTTTTGCAGTGAACTCTTAATATATCACCTCTGTATTTCTCCCCAATTATCAAATATTTAATAGTCTATAGTGAACTATTTTATTTCTAAGACTTCATTATTGGTTTGAGCATTAGTCTGCTAAACCCAGGGTTGAGGGGGCCATTTAGGGATCTGGGGCAAAAAAATTAGTTGGGGATTGGTTCTGCTTTGGGCAGGGGGTTGGACTAGATGATCTCCTGAGGTCCCTTCCAACCCTGATATTCTATGGAATTTATATGAAATTATTTTTACAACTGTATGATAGAACATTTTACTGTATTATAACTTATTATAAATTCAGTTTTAATTGTCAAAATGAACAAGGTTAGCCTGGTATTGTATTATCCTTGCTTTTTTATTATGTTTCCAATTTTGCTAATTTGTAATGGTTTTCTGTCATTCGTGTAAATTAGTACGGTAAATGGTTGAGTAATCCAGTGCCATATGCTCTAGATACTGGATTACTGGTGTGTAAATCAGAGGTTCCCAAACTGTGGTTTGTGGCAAGTCACTTGTTGCTGGCTCTCCCCACTTCCATTTGGTCCGTTCTTTTCTCAAATGGGAGGGAGAGTTGCTGTGGTTCACTTTTTTTTTTTTAAAAGGGACAAAATGCTGAAACAGCTAATATTATACATTTTCTTAATATTTTTTCCTGGTAAGCAACTGCTTTAGCTCTCCCATGGATGTTGTACTATTGCAATTGAGAGAGGCAGTGGTCCATGTGATAACAGATGGGAGGGACATATCCATGAGACAAAGGTGTGTGGTCTACCTATAAAAAAGCGGGACTTACAGAAAAAGTTCTTCCCTCTAAGTAATGTGAACAAGATTAGATGGAGGAAAAACTAACCCCTTGCTCCACAAAGGTTCCTTGGAACTAACAAAGCATCTGCAAAATTCACCCCTGCCATTTTGCTTGGCTTGATAAATCCCTTTACCATGCTTCATCTGTCTCCTGCATTGTAAACTGTTCAGAGCAGAGACTGTGTATTTGTACGTATGTAAAATGTCTATCATACTGGTGCAAATTAGAAGGGTGAAGACAGTTACCATCATGAAAGTCTTTTAATAGATTGCAATATTGGATCAGTCATTAGAAGCTATGAAATTGGGTTTTAATGGAAAAATACATTTGCTGAATTATCAAAGAAATACAATGGTGCCATTTGCAGCAACACTGGAGAACTGGCATGGCCATTTCCCAGCAGAGTGACAAATGTATACAAGTGAGCTGTTACAGACAGCAACAGGGTGAAACTGCTCTGAGGGGATTAAGGGCTGCCTGGTAGGTGCTATGGTAATACAAATAATAAATGAAAATAATATGACTCAGGGGATTGAAGGAAGAGGTGTGTCTTCTTTCAGGGCCTGAGAGATGCAAGGAGAAAGGCTTCTGGGTACTGCAACCTGTTTTCTGTTAAGTTACTTCATTAATTTTTTGTGTATGAATAATTGTACCCTGAGGCCAGGGCCTGAAACAGATTCTGGCATGGCGCTGGTTCATTCCTGAGCTGGTGAGTTAGCCCACCAGCTTATACAATGGTAACTTTATAGGAGTGGAGGTACTTTCTTCCTATTCCTATGAAAATGTACAGAACAAAGTTTCTGTGAAAGCTCCAATTGTTTCATGTTTTCGTAATGAGGCTTCTCTGTTTTCAGCTGGGCACTTTCACATGAAGATCAAAATATTATGCTTAATTTTCATAGGATAGCTCCATTAATTTTTTTTATTTATATCTCCTAGAACTGGAAGGGACCTTGAAAGGTCGTTAAGTCCAGCCCCCTGCCTTCACTAGCAGGACCAAATACTGATTTCTGCCCCAGATCCCTAGGTGGCCCTCTCAAGGATTGAATTCACAACCCTGGGTTTAGCAGGCCAGTGCTCAAACCACTGAGCTATCCCTCACCCCTGTATCCCTTTGTATACATTTTTTTTAAGTATTGAATTTTTGAGTTCATATGTATTCTTAGCAGTAAAAACGTAAAAGGTACTTTCTCAGTGTATTTTGTAAATAATCTCAATGGAATGCTTATGATAAAATTGAAATGTTTTTCAGTTGAATCCATTTTCTTTGGATACTTCCTCATAATTTTTAAAATTTTTTTCTAGTGCACAGTCTTTCATTATAGATTACAGCTTCAGTACTTCCCAAATAAGGATTTTTAAGAGTCTGTAAGTTTTAAATCAGCCATATTAAGAGATACTTAGAGATTTATTTATATTAAGTATTTGCCAGAACAAATTTATGTCTGGATTCCATAAGACCCAGCTATAAATAGTCATAGAAGTAGGTTTATGCATTTTTTTAAAAAGGGGCTCTAATAGCTTATTTTATTGCTTTGTTGGTCTCTTCTGGACTCTTGCCAATTTGTCTATATTTTTCTTAAAGTGTGGTGCGGACACGGTGCTCCAGCTGAGGCCTCTCCAGTGCCGAATAGAGCAGGACAGTTACCTCCTGTATCTTACTCTTGATGCTCCTGTTCATATACCCCAGAATATTAACCTTTTTTGCAACTACATCACATTGTTGAGTCATTCAGGTTTCCATCCACTATAATTCCTATACCCTTTTCAGAAATATTATTGCCTATTCAGTTATTCCCCATTTTGTAGTTGTGTATTTGATTTTCCCTTCTTAAGTGTAGTACTTTGCACTTGTCTTTATTGAATTTCATTTTATGGATTTCAGACCAATTCTCTAATTTCTCAAGGTTGTTTTGAATGCTAATCCTGTCCTCCAAAGTTCTAGCACTTCCTCCTGAGTTGATGTCATTTGAAAATTTTATAAGCATACTCTCCACTCCATTGTCCAAGTACTTAATGAAGATATTGAATATCAGACCAGGACAGACCCCTGTGAAACCCTACTAGATATGTCCTCCCAGTTTGACAGTGAACCATTGATAACTACTCTTAGAGTTGGGTCTTTCAACCCGTACGCACCCACCTTATAGTAATTTAATCTAGACCACATTCCTCAGTTTGTTTATGAGAATGACGTGGGATTGTTAAAAGCCTTACTAAAATCAAGATAAAGCACATCCATTATTTCCCCCCGATCCACTAGGCCAGTAACCTTGTCAAAGAAGGAGATTAGATGGATTTGTCAGGAACAAATGCCAAATCAATGTTGACTATTCCTTATAACTCTATTGTCCTTTAGGTGCTTATATAGTGACTGTTTAATTTGTTCCAGTGTCTTTCCAGATATTGAATTTAGGCTGACTGGACGATAATTGCTCAGGTCCTCTTTGTTCCCCTTTTGGAAGACAGGTACTATATTTGACCTTTTCCAGTCCTCTGGGTTCTTGTCTGTCTCCATGAATTCTCAAAGATAATCCTGAGAGTTCTGAGGTTGTGGCAGCTAGTTCCTTAGGTATCCTTTCATCGGGCCACGATGATTTGAATACATCTAATTTGTCTGCATATTCTTTAACCTTGCTCTTTCCCTATTTTGGCTTGTTTCTTCCCCATTATTAATATTAATTGTGTTGACTCTCTGGTAACCATTAACCTAAGGTGAAGACTGATGAAAAATAAGTACTTAACACCTTAGGTTTCTTGAAGCTGTCCGTTATTAGCTCTTCTTCTCTGCTAAGGTAACCTGTGCTTTCCTTTATCTATCTCTTGCTCCTGATGTATTCGTAAACCCTCCTCTTACTACCTTTTATGTCCTCTGCTCGGAGTTACATAAAATGTAACTCATTTTGTGCTTTAGACTTTCTGATTTTGTCTCTATGTGCTTGCACTGTTCTTATGTACTCCTTTGCAATTTGCCCATGTTTCCACATTTTGTAGTATTCCTTTCTGATTTTCAGATCATTAAAGAACTTCTGATGAATCCATATTCACCTCTTACTATTCTTGCTATCTTTCCTTTGCATCAAGATAGTTTGCTGTTGTGCCTTTAATACTGTCTTCTTGAGAAACTGCCAGCTCTCTTGATCTCCTTAGATTTTCTTCTTCCCATGGGACCTTATCCGCTAGTACTTTGACTTTGTTAAAGTCTGCTCTTTTTGAAGTACATTGTCATAATTCTGCTGCTCTGATTCCTTCCTTTCCTTAAAACCATGATCACTTTTACCCAAAGTGCATTCTACCTTCAGAAGCACAGCACAGAAGTAAGAGTAGCAGTACCACAACTCCCACCACCCCTGCTACAATAACCTTGCACGTGCCCCCCCCAACCCCTTTATGGGTCAGGACCCCTAAAATTACAGCATTATGAAATTTCAGATTTAAATGGCTGAAATCATGACATTTATGATTTTAAAAATACTATGACCATGAAAGCAGCAAAGAATCCTGTGGCACCTTATAGACCAACAGACGATTTGGAGCATGAGCTTTCGTGGGTGAATACCCACTTTGTCAGATGCATGTAGTGGAAATTTCCAGGGGCAGGTATATATATGCAAGCAAGAAGCAAGCTAGAGATGATGAGGCAGTCCTTTGTTTCATCAATTTGACCCAGTCCGTCATGATTAAACAAGACTGTGAAATGGCTTGGCCAGTACAGAAACCGGTTTCTCCTCCCTTGGTTTTACACCTCAACTTCTAGAAGCAGGGCCCTCATCCTCCTGTTATCTCTAGCTTGCTTCTTGCTTGCATATATATACCTGCCCCTGGAAATTTCCACTACATGCATCTGACAAAGTGGGTATTCACCCACGAAAGCTCATGCTCCAAATCGTCTGTTGGTCTATAAGGTGCCACAGGATTCTTTGCTGCTTTTACAGATCCAGACTAAGACGGCTACCCCTCTGATATAGGACCATGAAATTGACCAAAATGGACTGTGAATTTGGTAGGGCCCTAATTCTTGTATACTTCTTCTTTATGGGAAAAACTGAAGGTACAGAATCTGGAATTTACCTAACTTCACTGTCTAAGACAGCTACAGAGTTGAGAATAGAGTTGGATCCTGACTCTGTCTCCTGTTTTAAACAACGCTGCTTGGTGCTTATTCTTTTAATGATATTTTACCTCCCAATGAGCAGCTGTTTTGCCGTTCTCTGTTAACTTTTGTGTGAGAGGGTTTGTGCAGTGTTCTGCTACTATGGAAAAACAATAGAGCAAATGGATCATGCAAAAAAAAAAATATTTGTGAAATCAGTGTCTTTTTAAAAATATACATGTGTGTAAATGCATTTTTACCTAAGATTGTAATATATATTTATAAAGATTTGTTTGTTTTTAGCTTATTTAGTGCTTATTTGACAGGACTTTATATACAGTCGCTTTCACTGTCTCCTCCCTCCCATCCCCCCGCTGGTGGTTAGTCACTTTGCCCTGTTTGTGAGAGCCTTCCATGTAGTAAAAGGAGAGAACAATGCTTTAAACCCTAGGAAAATGCAATTATGTAAAACCATGAATTGGCAGAGGGACTTGGGTACTTGAAACTACTTCTAACTCATTGTTTTAAGGATGACTAGATGTATCATTATTCATGTTTAGAATGACTTGCCTGACACATGAGACTGGGTCTGTTCAATCCACCACGCACATTTGTTCATTGAGACTGACCTTTTCTATTGTTCACTGCTTTTGTGTGTTTTGATATGCAGTATATTCAATTTTATTGTCTCACGTTTGACAGTGTAATTTCAATCACACTGTATTTGTCCATCTAGCCTGGTCCCCAAAACTTTGATTAGAAGTTATATATTAGATGTTTTCCCCAGTGGAAGGTATGTTGTCATGTTACGTTAGCCTATTTGGCTGCTCTCTTTGAAAATGGTGGCTGAATATAAATGCTGTTACCAGCTGTTAAAGTAGCTCAAATTGACGGTAAACAGTATATCAGATGTGGATGGATTGGAAGACTGCTGCAGGATATTAAGTATTTGATTTTCAAAATACTGTCTATACCCTCATATTACGTTATTTAAAGACACTATCAGTTTCAATAAGATTTCTTATTATAAAGCCTGCCAAGCAGCTGCCAAGTGCAGATATCCAGCATTTACATTCACTGTGCTACTTGATAGTAGCTGTGACATGATTCCAATTAAGGACTGCACATTGCAGGCATCTTCCAAAAATTAATGTGTGTTACTGCAGAACAAACTCTGAATTCCCTTGAATACAGACCACTTAATGAAAGTAGTATTTTCTGCCATAATGTTTGGTTTCTTGTAAAAGTTGAATAGTAATCAATAATGCAGTTTCATGTTTTTCTTAAAAGTTGTATAAACTCATTAAATCACAAGATGTATGTGTATGTGCCATTAGATGGCAGTAATACAGGGAGTAATTTTTTCAGTAGTTTGTGCTACCCCACATTGCATTGTCATATTAATCATAAAGTAACTTTGGACAGTTTTTAATTAACTAGTTACTACTCCACCAAAACAAAATGCACTGGTTGAAGGAAGACAACACATTTTTTGATGTTTAAAACTTCAGTATGATTGACACAGGATGCTAGGAATATACATAATGTTTTCCAAAACCGTTGAAACACATGGTCCCTGGCTTGAGGACTCTGTGTTGTAACTAGGACAGATATGAAGCACTGGATAACTTGAAACACAAGATGCACATATCTCATTTGCTGAGTCGTTCAGTAAAGAAGATTTTGTAAATGTTTTTTAAATTGGGTTGGAAGGTGCTGTTGGAACACTAAGAGTTAAGTCTATTCCAAACATAAAATGTAGCATGAAACCAGGAATAATTGTGGAGGACCGTGACTGTGATAGGGCACAGAATGACATGTGGTAAGATGAGAATAATCCAGTACGTAGTTTATACTGGCTAGTGTAATTATGTTGCCTCAATATATTTTCACTTTATCTCTCATACCCTCTCATAGTTTAGTTTACAGTAACCCAACTCTAAGGCCTGGTCTACGCTTAAAAATTAGATTGCTCTAGCTACAGTGCTTACATGTGTGAAGATTTTTTTAACCTGAGCACTGTGGTTAGGTTTACCTAACCCCTGGAATGCATGCAGCTAGGTCGATGAAAGAATTCTTCCATCAACCTAGCTGTCACCTCTCAGAGAGATGGATTAACTATATAGACAGAATTCAGATTAGCAGCCGCATTAGTGTGTATCAGCAAAAAGAACAGGAGTACTTGTAGCACCTTAGAGACTAACACATTTATTTGAGCCTAAGCTTTCGTGGGCTAAAATCCACTTCATCGGATGCATGCAGTGGAAAATACAGTAGTAAGATATATGTGCACAGAGAACATGAAACAATGGGTGTTACTATACACACTGTAACGAGTGATCAGTTAAGGTGAGCTATTACCAGCAGGAGAGAAAAAAAAAAAAGTTTTGTAGTGATAATCAAAATGGCCCATTTTCAGCAGTTGACAAGAAGGTGTGAGGAACCCCAGGGGGGAAGATAAACATGGGGAAATAGTTTTACTTTGTGTAATGACCCATCCACTCCCAGTCTTTATTCAAGCCTAATTTAATGGTGTCCAATTTGCAAATTAATACCAATTCACCAGTCTCTCGTTGGAGTCTGTTTTTGAAGTTTTTTGTTGTTGTTGTAATATTGTGACTTTTAGGTCTGTAACTGAGTGACCAGGGAGGTTGAAGTGTTCTCCAACTGGTTTTTGAATGTTATAATTCTTGACATCTGATTTGTGTCCATTTATTCTTTTATGCAGAGACTGTCTGGTTTGGCCAATGTACATGGCAGAGGGGCATTGCTGGCACATGATGACATATATTAAAGTTATTGTAGATGATAATTGTCGTCAGTTGTGTGTACGAACCTCTGATAATGTGGCTGATTGGATTAGGTCTCATGATGGTGTCCCTTGAATATAGATTCTGGACAGATTTGGCAATGGCTTTGTTGCAGAGGATTTCCTTGGTACGTGGTCTTGTTGTGTGTGGTTGCTGGTGTGTATTTGCTTCAGGTTAGGGGGCTGTCTGTAAGCAAGGACTGGCCTGTCTCCCAAGATCTGTGAGAGTGATGGATCGTCCTTCAGGATAGGTTGTAGATCTTTGATGATGCACTGGAGAGGTTGGGATTGAAGGTGATGGCTAGTGGTGTTCTGTTACTTTTTTTGTTGGGCCTGTCCTGTAGTAGGTGACTTCTGGGTATTCTTCTGGCTCTTTCAGTCTGTTTCTTGACTTCATGAGGTGGGTATTGTAGTTGTAAGAACGCTTGATAGAGTTCTTGTAGGTGTTTGTCTCTGTCTGAGGGGTTGGAGCAAATATGATTGTATCTTAGAGCTTGGCTGTAGACAATGGATCGTGTGGTGTGGTCTGGATGAAAGCTGGAGGCATGTAGGTAAGTATAGCGGTCAGTAGGTTTCCTCTATAGGGTGGTGTTTATGTGACCATCGCTTATTAGCACTGTAGTGTCCAGGAAGTGGATCTCTTGTGTGGACTGGTCCAGGCTGAGGTTGATAGTGGGGGTGGAAATCGTTGAAATCATGGAGGAATTCGTCAAGAGCATCTTTTTCCATGGGTCCAGATGTCATCAGTGTAGCGCAAGTAGAGCAGGGGCGTTAGGGGACGAGAGCTGAGGAAGCATTGTTCTAAGTTAGCCATAAAAATGTTGGCATACTGTGGGGCCATCCGGGTACTCATAGCAGTGCCGCTGTTTTGAAGGTACACATTGCCCCCAATGTGAAATAGTTACAAAGTTCAGCCACCAAACCTGAAGCAAGTACTCACCAGCAATCACACACCACACAACAAAAACATAAAATATAAAATTTGCTGCAATAATCACTAATCCTCTGGGGCCTCTAGAAAAGCTGGCAGTGTGTATTTGAGAATAACTTGTTCACTAGATGGAATGCTGTTTTTGGATCCGGACCATAATCAGACTGGTAGGACTGAATTGTCCTTGAGACCTGGAATAAGCAACAGTGACTGTATAACTTCACAGTGAGGAAGGAGACACTTCTGTCCCTCTGTGGTGAGCTAGCCTCCACCATGAGAGCACCTCTCTGTTAGGCTGAGAGAGAGAGGGGGAGAGAGAGAGTAGTGTTGCTTTTATGGCTACTCCATATAGTCAGTTAGTTGGGATCAGGAAGCCCATGGTGGGAGCTACTGTTGTGGAGGTTTGCATAGTGATACATAGCATATTGCAAGGGATTGTAATCAAGGTGATCAGTGCGCCAGAGGTAAAGGAGGGGTTTAAACAACTGGGCTTCTGAATTGTGCAGAAGCTGTTCAGGAAACCCATCTCCCCATATTCTGTGATACCACCTCCAGGAAGTCAAGGAGCATATTAACAGAAAGGGCTACTTCTTCATGGTGATGCAGTATAAGTTCTTGGATGTGTAGGTAGAGTGGTCAGAGAGCATGATTTCCAGAATTTTCAAAAATTGGAGTTTTCGAGATTGGGCAGAGAGGGACTTTATTTCCAAAAATCAAACAAACACAAAAAAACCAACAACACTCAGACATAAAGATTTCTATTCCCATCTTAATTATGAGTGATACTGCAATGCTCACTCTTACTATAGACTAACGAACCAATCTCATTTGCACAAACCCAGACAAATGCTGATTAAGCTGTGTGTTCCATTTATGTTGCATGGTGACAAAATTTCAATGACTGATACAGAGATTATAGTATAATATATGCCTGCTGCATTTTGTATAACATATGTAAAGCAAAGATAATGTTTCTGGAGTAAGGATGCAGTGGTACTTGCAACCATGGGCATTGAAAGAGGGGGCTCTTGCCCCTCTGCACTTTTTACCAGGCCGTAAGGGTGGGCGACATGGAGGAGGAGGTGGAGAGGAGTGATTGGAGGCAGGGTCTTGTGGAGGGAAGAGGCAGCACGATGGTGGGGGCTCATGGAGAAGGGGCAGTGCAAGGGCGGGGACTTGGTAGGAAGGGGGCTCAGGGATAAAGCATGGCGTGGGGCAGAGTCATGGTTTGGGAGTCTCGCTCCTGCTTGCAAATCAGTGGACAGCTGGACAGACCAGCTTACACCTGAAGCTCTTCTCATATTAGGGCAGCTTGCAGTTGATATACTTCCCTAATTTAGAAGCGCTTTGTAAATGATGGTGGGAAATAAGGAAAGGAAAATTGTGGGGAATCAGAACTAAATATTTTATTTTTCATTAGGCAATGTATACAGATATGTTGGATTTCTTGTGTGATGCATGTCACTTGTTAATTATCTGAACTGCTTGATTTGTATAATTACAGTTTATGGAGCAGTGAATTGATGTTGATAGGGCAGTAATTACTAGCATTTACTGCCTTTATGTGCTGTAGATGATGTGGAGGATTACATTTGTTGTTATGGTTTTATATTTGCATTTCTCCATACGCGTATTAGTTTTTGTGAGGGAGTGTAGGGAGCAATGAACGTTGTTTTGATAACAGTATAATGTAGAAATTACACACTCTCCTCTCCCCCCCCTAAAAAAAAAAAAAAACTGTTATATCTCAAGCAAAGCAAAACTAAGGCTGTATCTACACTGCCACTTTCAATGGGAAAACTTTAGTTGTCCAGAGGTGTGAAAAAACAACCCCTGAGTGACAAAAGTTTTAGCACTGAAAATTGCCAGTATAGGCAGCGCTTTATCAGTGATAAAACTACAATTACTCGTTCAGGGTGGTTTTTTATCACTGGGAGAGCTCTCCCTCGTTAATGTGTGTGAGCTACAGAGGATAAAAAAGATTATCTAATAGGTTCATAAAATGCATCTCATTAGGATTCTAATTTTTTTTCTACTATGGTTTTGTAAAGTGGAATGCCTGGGGAATGCTGTCAGGAGGCTGGAGAGTAGATGTTACAATAGGTAGCATTGTCCTGATTTTGAAGAAACTTGGGTAAAAATTGGGACATGTTTCACAGGATTCTTAATTTCTTGATGCTTAGAAGAGCATCTGCTTTGTTTTTCTCCTTAATCACTATTGGAATATTTTATACTCCTGTTTCTGCAGATGCAAGAGAACTTACTAAGCACTCCAGAGTTCGTAGGCTTCAATTCTGCAGTTGGATCTGCAAGGGTATCCCCTTGTGCCTGCCTTGGGCTACAGAAGTCAGTGGGGCTCCTGAAGGTGCCAGAGGCCACTTGTGTAGATCGAATTACAGGGTGAGGGCCTTTAGTGCAGAGATTCAGACAACCTATGTTTGCTCCATATTGATTGATCAGTGGGATTCCTTTAGTGTGCTGCAGGTGAAGAAAGTTTATATTTTCGGTTTGCTAGAAACTGGTAATTAGAGAGAAAATGTGAGTGAGGTAATTTCTCTCATTGGATCAACTTCTGTTGGTGAGAGAGACAGGCTTTTGAGCCACACAGAGCTCTTCTTGAGGTCTGGTAAAGGTACTCCAGAGTCACAGCAAAATACAAGGTGGAACAGATTGTTTAGCCTAAGTAGTTAGCACACATTGTAAGGGACCATTCAAGGTAAAGTGGCCCCATTAGCACCTCTTCAGTCATAGGATAAAGGAGGGGGGCGTTAGAGGGTTACAGATTGTTCTAATAAACCATAAATCCAGTAAAATGATACCCCATATGGGTTCCAGTGTGGGGTGTTAGGTGACAACCAAAGGTGTGTAGTCAGAGGGGGTTTTATTTCTATATAAAAGCAGGTTTTCTCAGGGTATTTTGGTAGCCTGTTCTATGATGCGATCTACTTCTCTGGTGAAATGTCCTTGTCTGGTGAAGGTGGTTTTAAGTGTGTTAAGATATATATCCTGGACTTATTCCTCAGAGCATATTCAGTGGTATCTGAGTACCTGGCTGTAGATAACAGATTTCTTGGTGTGTTTGGGGTGGTCACTGGATCTGTGAAGGTAGGTGTGTTGATCTGTGAATTTCTTATATACGGTTTTTGTAGGGTTCCATTGTTTAAACTGATCGTCGTGTCCAGGAAGTTGCTAGTGTGGGCATGTTCCAGAGAATTTAATGGATGGGTGGGGATTGACGTTGTGGTAGAAATCTGAGGGAGTTCAAGATGTCTGTCCAGAGGATGAAAATATCATTGATGTATCTCAGGTATGTCATTGGCTTGGTGGTGTATTTGTCCAGAAATTCTTCTTCAAGGTGGCCCACAAAGAGGTTGGCATATTGGAGAGCCATCCTAGTACACTTGACTGTTTGCATGGTTTGGACAAAGTGTTTATAAAATTGTTATGGATGAGGATGAAATGGATGAGTTTGGCAATGTTTGGGGTGGCTATCTGAGTGTTGTCCATTGTCTTGTAAGCATTTGAGGCAGACAGCTATGCTGTCATTGTTAGGGATGTTGGAGTACAGGGAAGTGACTTCCATGGTGGTGAGAATAGTGTTCTAAGGGAGGTTGTTAATATTGCGGAGTTTGTGGAGGAAGTCAGTGTGTTCTGGTGGAAGCTGGCCCTTAGTGGTTTGAGGATGGCTTCTGTAAGTCCCAATATTCTTTCAGTAAGGGTGCCATGACCAGATATGATGGGTCTGCCTGGATTCCCTTGTTTGCATATCTTGGGAAGCGCATAGAAGGTTCCTGGAGTGGGTTTATGGGGGAAGAATTTGTAGAGTTTCTTGTGGAGTTGTTTGGAGAAAGATTTGATGATATCATTAAGCTTCTGGGTAAATTGTGGTGTGGGGTTTTTTGGAAGAGAGCCCTGAAAATCTGTGGATATCCACTTTATATCCGCTGACCATGTTAGTTGATCACACCTTAGGTGGAGATACAAATTTGTATCTGCACAGGGCTCTATCTGTGAGTTCTTTATAGTAGGTATTATCGGAGAGTTGTTAGTTGGCCTCATTAATGTTGTCAGCGTGGTTGAGAACTACAGCGGCGCCCCCTTTGTCTGCTGGTTTGATCACTATCTGGTAGTTAGATTTCAGGATCTGCCTGGCAGTTCTCTGGACGATGGAGAGATTATGGTGGATATGTTTGTTAAGGATTTCACAGTCCAAATATTTTTCACTCTGTGATGTCCGGTCAGATGATTCTTTTTTCTTATTATTTTTGGTGGGGATGTGGTAATTGTGAGTGGTGTCGTCATAGTGAAAGAATTCTTTGAGGCAGAGATGGTGGAAGAATTCTTCTAGTTCTCCACAGGATCAGATTCCTTGGTGGGGGAGATGCTCAGTCCCTTAAAGTGTAGATAAGTTAGTTTGGGTGCCCTGGTTTCTCCTGGAGATGGTGTTCTGTGCGTTGTGGAGTAGTTATAGTTGGTTCCACTCTGTTTTGTGTTGAATGGCTGTCATCAGCAGGTGGGTTTGCTTGTTTTTGATAGTTATTTTGGATTTCTGGCATGATTTCCAGGTAATTTTCAAAATACTTACAAGTATTCTTTTGGAAGGATTGGTATTGGAGTCTTCCCTCCCCCAATCCCCTTCCTACCTCCATGGATAAGGGTCAACCTGGAAGAAAATGCAAAGGTATCTGCAGGAAAAGCAGGTGATCAAAGCTGGCATTGTTGGCAAAGCAAAGGGAGTAGCAGACAGTGTCGTTGTAGATTGTAAGTTCTATGGGACAAGTGCCTGTGCTTAGCTGAAGTTTATTCAGCACCTAGCAATGAGGCCCTGATCCTGATGTCTCTTGGCAGTGCCATAATATACATTTTTAATAAAAATGAAACTTTTTACTTAGGCCTGATCTACACTACACAGTTGGGTTGACATAAGGCAGCTGTCATTGACCTAATTGTGTCAGTGGACAAACTACAACCTTGTCCCACCAGTGCAAATGTCCTATTTCACCAACATAATAATCCATCGCCACAAGAGGCGTAGGGCTTATGTTGGTGTAGTTAGGGCGACGCAGTATCTGTGTAGACACTGCATTACTTTGGCTGTTGGTCGTCTTGCCAATCTCCAGGCTCCATGTAGGAGGCAGCTGGCCCTGGCTTCCCACTCCAAGCTGGAGTGCTGCTTGGAGGCACCCTGCTCTGGAAGAAGAGAAACCTGTGCGTTTGGCGCCCTCCCCTGCTGGTAGCGGGGAGGCGAGAGCTGGGCTTCAGGTGGGGAGCAGCACAGAGGTCTCTCAGCAGCCCCCCCCCCCCCACGCACAGAAGGAGGGTAGTGTGGACATCAGCCACTGCTGTAATTACTATGGTGGCTGTAAGTCAACTTAACATAGGTCGACTTAGGGTTGTAGTGTAGACATGCTCTTAATAATATTGTTTTATTTGTGGTTTAAGTTTTTTTCATGCTGCACTCACTGGCCCCCATTTTTTTTACTTATTGCCATGGAAGTTGAAAAGTTATACCATGTTATCCTTTCATGACAGAGATGTTGTACAACTGTGAATTGCTGAATTTAAACAAGTACAACAACTTTAGAGAATGTTAACTCCTTAAACTATCTTCTCAGCTATTGAGACATTAACAATTTGTTTCTACTTATTTAAAAATGGTTCTTAAAAGTTTTCAAGTAGGTTGTATCTTTGTCTGTTAATTATTGGTGAAGAGTCATTGCTGTATGTTAGCGGTTTACAGATAGATAAGACTCTCTTTGCTCCAGAGGTATTAGGATCTGATTTTTAAAAGCTCTGAAAATTGAAGCCAAGGAAAGGTGTTATTGCTCAGCACCTCTGAAATCAGACCATACTAAAATTAGGTGAAGTACAGGCTAGGGACAGAGAATGCATCTTTAAATGAAGTGTGAGTTGAGTTGCTACAGTAGGACATAAATCTTGTTAATGGGTAAAATTTTCAAAATTGCCCAAGTCCAATGGAAGCTTAGGCTCCTAAGTCTGTTAAGGTGGGATTTTCAAAAGCAGCTGTTTCTTAGTTTAATAACTTGTATTTCTGATGTGATGGGAGTCTAGTAATGAGGGTGAGTCATGAGAGCAGCATTGAGTAGGTAATTGTGGGAAGGATGCCAAAAGTGAGCGTTTAGGAGAGACTCAAAATAGAAAGAGGTTGCTTGGTACACTGGAGGAAGGACACTGTTCTAAGTGTTGGAAACAGTGTGGGAAAATATGTATAAAATTACCTATGATTCTGACCAACTGGGAAATGCTTCAGGATTCCCTAGGCAGGATACACCTTCTGTTTTTATAGTTGACAGTTTTTTAACTTTTTACAAGTCTTAAAATGTTTTGTATACACTTTCTTAATTTCTGTGTACACTTTCTTAATTTCTGAAGACTCTATTATTCTGATTCCCCCAATTAGACTGCCATCTTCAATTTCTTCTCCCCTCAAAACTTCCCTGTCTAGGCTCTTTCCAAATTTTTTGTATTCTTCAATATTTCAAAAGAAAACGACTTTTGTACCAACGTCTAAAACCCTTGGTACATGCCTTATCTCACTGTGACTACTGAAATGTCTGTAGTGCTGCTTCTCTGACCATATTACTGCACTCTTTTTCAAATAATTTTCCTGGCTTATTATTTCAGAATCAAGCTTAAATTGCTCTTCCTCACTCGCAGGACTCTTCATGAGAGCCTCACCTACATCTCAGCTTGTTTCCTCCTCCTACACTCTGTCTCTTGCTCTGTGCTCGCTTTATGGTCTCCTCCCACTCATTAGTTTGTGCCTCTTTTCATGACTTTCCCTATACTATGAACATCCTTCCCCTTCTGTGTACTATAAAAATTCCTCTTTCAAATCCTTCATGGACTTCAGTTCCTAATCTCCTCTATTATGCAGTTCTCATACAGCCAGATCCTTAATTGTTATGTGTTGTATCATTCTAATTTAGATTATACCTTAGGACTGGGACCTTGTTTGTAAGGAACCGTGTACAGCTGTGCTACTATATAGATAATCTGTATAGCCCTTCTAAAAATGAACTCCTTTAAAAAAGTTTTCAGCATTTGCCAAGAACTCTGAAACATGTCAGCAAGAAATAGAGAGGTCTGTGTGGATCATGTCATTGCAATGGTAGATAATATGGAATGCTGTCACAAGAGAATGAAAAAGTGCTTCAATCAGGCTGCATTAACTCCTTAGTGCTGAGGCTTGCATCACACGATTTTGTATGAAACCTTGACATGTTGCCTCTAATGACTTTAGCTGAGCTACAAAGGGGTATATTAAATAAAAACTGTTCAAACCAATCATAAAAATGTACCAGTCCAGGGAAAATTTCTGCAAGTCTATCTGTCAAATCATCAGTTTTTAATGTAACCATAATTATATTACTTGCTACTTATCCAAAAAGAGTAATATTTTTGGTTGGCATTTTTCAAGGATGGTGAAAGGAATCTTCTCATGTTCTTTCAGTTCACCAGTTTTGATCTGGGAGCTGGGTGTTATAGGGAGAGCTGATAGCAAGTGTTTATTTAGGTTGACTAATATTTTCCACTGTAAAAAAAAAAAAAAATTTACATACATTTTAAAGAAGTTTGGATCCCTCCATTGTTTGCAGCAGACCTTGAAGATTCGTGACTGAGAGAAGTTTCTATTTGTTCCATGAAACCCTTCTCCTGGCATCAGCGGTAGGAGCCCAACCACCACTCTACAATTGGGAGACGAAACTAGCGAGGGATTCCTCTACTTATCCCTTGGATGTAGCCCATTTCTTCCATCCCTGCTTCCCCAAATAACAGCTGCTTTCTGCTGTCAAACAATGCAGGTAGTTCTGTAGCTCAAGATTCAGGATTCAAACTCTGATGAAGATGCATGATCGAGTGAGCAGTTGTTCCAGATGAATATAATAGAATTTGTTTTTACCTCATTTCCTAGGAAATTATATTTTAAAAAAATGCTATGTTAAGAGTTATTTAGGTTGTAAAGTCAAGCACTCAAAAGCTGGGAAATGATAGGATTATGATTGCCTGTGCAGCCTTAATTCCGCCCGCTTGTGCGTGTGCATTACGCTACAGTATTTAATTGCATGATCATGTTACTTTTTCTACAGGACCCCAGCTTTATTCAATGCACAGGTTGTCTAAGAGGCAGGATTAAGGTTGCATGGGCAACCATATGTCTGGCATTTTTATATGTAATTATTTATGGTCGTATATAAATAGTGGCTCAGCAATGTTTTATTTAATTTGAAAGCCACATTAAGAAGTGCACAGCTTTTTGACAGTGCCATTTTTTATATTGTTCCGTTTAACCTGGGATTTAAACAGGATTGGAATTCATATCTTCAAAAGTAAAAGATTAGTGAATAAACTGACAGCACTATTTAATCACTGAAAGCAACCTAAAAATTTTATAGTCTTAATTCATAATCTCTAATTAGCACATTGAAAATAATCGTAGATGGTAGCCAAAATATGTATTGACAGTTGTGATGGATTCTTCCCGGGGTGACGCTTGAAATTGTGGTACCACTGAGCCCACCTGTCTCACTAGTCTGGGTTCCCTTTACACTACTGCTGAGGCAAGCAAGCCAAGCATTCCCTCAGACTTCAAACTGCACTTTACCAGCACACACACAGGTAGGGGTATGCCCAGCTGCAGTTTTCACACAGATGCTGAGATCAGCTCAGCATGGGGAAGCTTAGCTAAGGAATTGTCCAGCGCTCAAGTACACACCCCCTCTGGAGTGTAAATCCAAAATTGTATCGTCTGGCACTGCACAGAGAACTGTACAGCATAAGCTCATTGAAATTTGCACCCTCCCTCAATGTGGAGAGAGATGTGCACAGCTTTATGCCTCCCCATTATGAATTCCACAAAACGATTTTAGAGAAAACAAAAACAAGTTTATTAAGTACAAAAGATAGATTTTAAGTGGTTATAAGGGATAGCAAACAGATCAAAGGAGGTTACTGAGTAAATAAAACAAACATGCAATCTGAGCTTTAAGATACTAAAGAAACTGGTTACAAGTAGCACATTTTCACCCTAAATGTTGTTTTAGGCAGATTGCAGAGATTCTTGAAGGCAAGCTGGTCTTGCTTGCAGCTTAAAACTTCAGAGGTTTCATTCACAGGCTAGACATCCTTCCAACCTGGAGTCAGTCCTTCTCCCCCCGCCCCTCCCTTGTCTTTTGTTTCTTAAATGTTTACAGCAGCCATCCTGGTTGGGGATTCAGTGACGAATGAACCACGATTGTCACTCCCCTGCCTTAAATAGGTTTTACATGTGGCAGGAATCCTTTGTCTTCTAGTGTGATTCCCACCCTGGTCAGTGGAAAAGTACTAATTTTATCATGGAGTCCAGTATTAGGTTACTTGATCATATGACCTTGCAGTCATAACTCAAAGTTTATTTGCAGTATCCACAGGAAGGCTCTCCAGAAAGGTGAGAAATTAACATCTTCAAAGACCTATTCTTTTCTGTCTAGTGGGCATTTTCCAGGTATAAACACATTTTTATAGTAGGTGCATAGACAATATTCCTAACTTCAGATACACAAAAAATACATGTATGCAAATGATAATCATATTCAGTAAATGATAACCTTTCCAATGATCTCTCATGACCCATCTTGCATAAAATGCATCTTAGATATGCTGTAATCATATAACAATATTTCTGTGAATAATATGGGGCTTACTGTCGCAACAATGATTTTTAATTTTTCAATATAAATTTTTCAGTTCATATTTACATTTCAGCTAAAATAATTCATGATAGAAGCTAGTAATGGAAAAGATCTATTGGGTCATTATCAATATCTGTCAAAAATCCTTGTTCATTTTTCTAGTTCTGTGATATCTCTCTCCACAGTTCCCTTTGCTCAGGGTTGGTTTTTTTGTTTTTTTTTTGAGACACCATTATAATAGAAATCTCTCTAAGATATTTCTTAACATCAGCTTGCTCTACTTGGGGCTACAACTAATGGGAAACTACAGCATAATATAAGAGATCATTATCGCTGTATCTAATTACAAAGAGTAAACCACAGAAAATCACTGTTAAATTAAAAGAACAGTTAACAATCAAACAGAAGCCACCATCTTGACAATTTAACAGGGCAAAATAGAAAAAAAGAATCTGCTTTCCATTAGAAAGAATTAGAAATTTTAAGGTTTCTTAGGTGAAAAGTAAAAACCCAAGAATTTTTATAAAATTATACAACTATGAAACTTTCCCCTGTCCAGTAGAAAGCCAGTTCTTTCTTCCCTATTGGCATTATGCTTGTCATCTGCTGAAAAGTATTGTTAAAATAGGATAGGATCCTCCCACCTCTATCTTCACTGAGATGCAAATTCAGTTATTGCATGGAAATAGTAAAATTGCAATGGGTTTTTAAAAGCTATTCATTTTTAAAAACATATTCTTTAGTAAATATTTGGCAAAAGTGTTCTGGCTAATCAGTGGAGCTTTCCTTTTACCTGTCTTTCTAAGTTTTAAAGTTTACTCCCTTCGAGATCTGCCAGATTCCTAAAATCTATCAGTATTGGAGTGCAAAGGCTTTTAATAATTCATTAGAGAGCTGCCTGAGTAAAAGAACATAATACAGTGTTTGCTATGTGAACTTAGTCCAGATTTTGTTTCTTTAGACATTTCATTTTGCTTGCCTGTTGACTCAACTTTTACCATAAAATATTTTTTAAATTCTCCATATAGTGATTTGAAAGCAAACAAAACAGAAGAAAACAAATACCCAAGAGCCACTTCCATATTTGAGATCAGGCTTCAACGCTGTACTTTTAAAAAAAAAAAAAAAAAAAAAAACCCAAAAACCCACCACTTTTGCTGCTGCAATGTCAAACTCCAAATAAAAATAGATTGAATAGATCTGGTTCCAAGGATGTGAGGCTACGCTGAACTTGCAAACTTTACTGTCTCCTAGTTAGGCAGAAGACTAAGCTTTAATACCCAGTGTGAAAAATAACGGCATCATCACTCCCTTTGTAGTACGAGGGACAAAAATGGGTTTATTGTTTGTGCATTGAATTCAACTCTAACTTTGTCAATCAACTTTAGTTTTTTAGAAAGATGCAACTTTGTATCTCATTTTTGTTGTACTTTTCCATCAATATATTTTTTTCCCTTGTCTTTCCTATCCTAGATCTCTTTCCTTGCAGTGTTTTCAATAACTGGTTTTCTCTCTTCTATTCTCTCCCTTCAGCTCCTTTCATCACTTCCTCTTTTTTCCCTTTCCTCCTTTGTCTCCCTCTTTCTAATCCCCTACTTTTTGTCTACTGATGTATCATCTAAATATCTCCTACTTCTTTGCAACCTCAACAAAATTCCAGGTTTCCCCCTCAGCCTATTTACCCTTTTCAAATTTCTGCTTGCTGTAGTGTGGATTTCAAAGTCCTGTGGCTACTGTCCAAAACTGAGTTGGTCCTTAGCATTCATGTTAGCACGAGCAGACAGAACATAGTTTAAATGTTAATTTTCCATGTTAACATTTCAAAAATAAGTTTTGAACCTTTGCATGACATTCTAATGACATAGGTGCAGCATGTATTACTGACCTACTGTGGAGAAGTTCCATCTTCTCTAAGAAACTTGTGTATTGTGGCTTTCTCTTAAAATATAATATTTGCTAGTCGATACTGCTTTTCATAGAGTATCTACTGTAAAGGATTGTTCATCTGTTGATAGAAGTGTTGTTTCTGTAGTAGCACTTTAAACATTTTCATAACTGAAAATCCTGTAGTGTTGAAACTGAGTCTGTTAAACTTTCTCGCCATCATAATTGTTTGCATTGGTATGAGCCTGCTGACATCTTGGTGAGAGGAAAAATGGCTTGACAGCCAGTCTCACACCTCCTTATCAGCACTTGACGTGGCATTCCATACAGCCAGTCATCGCAACAGTTATTTGACTCTGATCCTAATATTTACACTGTGAAGAGTTTATAGCATGAGCCCAAGTATGATTTGGGGAATTTTTAATTGACTTGTTAAGTAGGAACAGTTTACTTTCTGTTTTCTGTCTTCGTCTCATTCACACAGGATAATTTTGTACAATAATCTGATGCTAGTCACTTGCTGGCGTTTGTGTTTTATCCAAGCCTGTTTCTTATTTTTCAGTTTATTTTTGTTTAAGCTGGGTAGTGTACATGTGAATTTAAGCAGTACTTTGTAAACTTTATTCCTTTATTCACCAGGGCTTTTCTTCTGATACACTTTAAGGAATAAACTTGGTTGTCCAGTCCAAGTTGGAACAATCAAATTGTTGTGGACAGCCAGGCTTAAAAAAAGCTATTTTGGGTGCATGATAGACTGTAGAACATCTGCCCATTAGTATAAATATTATGCAAGATTTTTAAAAAAATTGCCAAAGTGTTTCCTATTGCAAGAATTAGAAACCACAAATGCCATCATAAAATCAAATTCTGTCATTGTAACTAAGGGCCCAAAGTTATGAGTTATTACTATTGGAGAATTGCGGAGGCGTCAAGGCTGTTTTAGAGAAAGATAGAACAGAAGGCAGAGAGAATAAAAATGCAAGGTCTAATGGCTAGATTTCTTCAGTACTCTGTGGAACTAAAACCTGCTGCAGCCTTTCTTAAGCGTACACCACTGGTTCAGATAGACACTTCCTCTTTTTCTCTATTTATGAATGAATTAAAATTTAAATTAATATCAGATACTGTCAGATACAGTAATGAAGATTAGGGAACTTGATGGAATCTAATATTGTAATTGTAATGAAGTTACATGTATAAACGGGAAGTTATACAGCTTTGGGAAAATTTTAATGATATGGTTTACCACTTAGGCAATCCTGTTAGGAAGTGGATAGCTCAGTGGTTTGAGCATTGACCTGCTAAACTCAGGGTTCAGTCCTTGAGGGGCCATTTAGGAGTCTGGGGAAAAGATCTGTCTGGGGATCGGTCCTGCGTTGAGTACCAAACAGTTTGAGCAAGAGGTTGGACTAGATAACCTCCTGAGGTCCCTCCCAAACCTGTTATCTGATTCTGTGGATCAGATATGTAACAGTTTGATTAATAATGCACAAACTCAGCTCAGCCGTTTACACCAGGGTCCCACCATTGTAATAGAATAGGGCTAACCCAAGCTAAGCAGGTTGAGGATCTCTTGTTTCAGCTTAGAAATGTTGACATCTTAAAATTTCAAGCAGCGCAGTGATACAGTACCTTCTGGTTCCCTTCCCCCAGAGTTCAAACTAATGGAACAAGTGTCTCCTCTTCATGGGTTTGTGTTTGGGAGAGCAGTCAACAAAGTCTTTGTCCTTTTGGTGTTTCACAGTAGCTCATTTGGTTTCAATGGAGCTTCTTTACATTAATGCTTCTTTCTTGTTTGCTGAGCTAAACCATACAGAAACAATGTACAGTTACAATGCAAACACTCAACATAACTGAATACCATGGGCTACCAATGTAAATAACATTCAGCATCCTACAAGCATTTCATCAAGACTGAACACATTCTTACCAATTTAACATCTGTTTTAACAATGCTAACATGCAGGTAAGTCAGAATGGTTTCCAGCTATGCATTTGTCAATGTTCAGTGAGGCCTACGGGCCTTGGCATGAGCTGGCACCTGGTCTGGTAACATCACAACAGCACCTGTTTTTTCCCGGTTTCAGCCCTGCCAGACCCAGATGACTGAACTCCTCGAAGATAAGTCCAAAACTCTGAATTTGGCACATTATTATATGGGAAGCAAGTGTAGCAAGTGGAGGACAGGTTTTAATATGTCTGGTGTGAGGAGGCATGCCACTGCATTGTGCTCAAGTTAGAGTTTGCTGAGGGTTGATCATTTCGTGCCTAAGTAAGTTGCATTGCTATAGTTCGGAAGATAATGAAGGTGAGTATTACCTGCTGAGGCTAGGTCATCATCTGCCAGAATGGGGACATTCTTTCCTTTCGAGCTGTAGAAGGTAGGATATGTTATTTGTGGACACTGCTGTGTGTAAGCTTAACATGAGGAAGGAATCCAGGAGCTTTCCTAAGCTGTGGACTGACATGACCAATTCTGAATACATATCTTCAGGCAGAGGGAGACTAAACTATGGCTATCAATCTTTTTGAAGTGTTTTTCCTCTGACAATCAGCATAACTTCTATTTTACTTGGATTTAGCTTCAGCCTTCTGATTTAAGACAAGCACATAGCAAGCTTGATGAAAGTGATGTAGTGATAAGGCATTCCAATCAGTGATGCCTCCTCAGTTCTCCTGATGGCTACCTGCAAGTGTTGAAGACTAAAGAGAGAATTGTGTTCCCTCTAATTTTTCCCACTCATATGCGGAATGAATTTTGGTATGTACACCAATATGGAAGTGATGTGTGACACATCACCTTCATATTAGTGCACATACCAAAATTCATGTGGTGGGGGTGGGGCCGAGGGGTTTGGCGTGTGAGGGGGGCTTAGGGCTGATGCAGAGGGTTGGGGTGCAGGGAAGTGAGGGTTCCGGTAGGGGTGCAGGCTCTGGGGAGGGGCTCAGGGCTGGGCCTGAGGGTTAGGTGCAGGGGGGTGAGGGCTCCGGTTGGACGTGTGGGCTCTGCGGGTGGGGCTGGGGATTAGAGATTTAGGGTGCAGGAGGGTGCTCTGGGCTACAGTGGGGAGAGAGGACTCCCCCCAGCTCTCTGCCTCTGTAGCAGCACCTGGGCTGGCAGGGAGAGCCACCTCTCCCTGCCACGGCAGCTGTGGGGCTGGGGCCGCAGGACAGGCCGCCCCTCCCCCAGAAGGTCCAGGCTGGGATTGGGTTTGGGCCAGCTGCTGCAGAGTTGGGAACGGGCTAGGTTTTGGCCAGGGGAGGGGCACCCCTGCCATGGCAGGTCCATGCACGGGTTCTCTGAGCGCCTGCGTGGTGCTAAGATGGCTGCTGCGCGGCCGTACAGCTTACAGGGAATTTAGCCTGTGGGACTCTGCAAGTGAGGCATGTGGGGGTGGAAGTATTGTTTTCCAGCACTACTTTTTGAATGTCTCCAGAAAATACTCATGCCATTTGATCTTGTTCCCTGGAACCTGCCACCTCCCAGAGATGGGACAGAAACTCATAATCACCTGTCTGGAGGTTTCAGGAGAATGAGAATGGATATCTGCCCTCAAGAGATAATCCATCAACAGCCCTTGTGCTGTTTCTGTTGTGCCTTCTAGTCTGAATCCAGATGGTGCAGGACTGAGGATTTTGGCCTTGGCTAGATAAGCTTGTTGAAGTTAAAGATGGATACTGAAGCTGAGTATTTATCTGATTTTCAGTAGCCCTAAAGATGCCACATTATACTTCGGTAGGTTTTAAGGGTTTGGAACAATGGGATCCTGCTCAAATTGTGCACCAGAGCAATTATGTTGCCATTTGTTGTTTTATATAGTCTGTATATTGCTTATTTATACTTTACTTCTCCACAAATGTTGTATTTTGCCACACAAAATGGTGGTCCCTCTCTGCTACTCAGCAAAGACTGCAATAGTCTGGTATTGTAGAGAGGTCTCATATGACTGACTTAATTCATTTTACAAAATTTATTACAGTGTGTTCACTATAGAACTGAAGTGGAACTGAGATAATCAGAGCAGGATGCTGCACAGTGTTCTCAATTATGAAATTCCCTGTGTTGATGGGCTATGACAGGCTACTACCTGCCGCTAAAAGGGTGTCAATGTGATGAAATAATAAGATTAAGTGGGGTTGGGTTTTGAAGAATCTTGAAAGCAGAGTGAGCTAGAACTTAACATGAAACAGGAAGTCAATAAAAGGATCCAAAGGTCTGTGTTTGTGGTAGACCTGATTAGAGAAGAGGAAGTGGAGGAAGATCTTGTTAGTTACTGATTGAGGGGAAAGTGCCACCTGCTGAATTGTCTGCCCATTTCTATGAGTCAGCTTGTGAGATCTCACAAGCTCATAGCCTGAAGTGGTACGGCTTTTGGCCAGTAGTGTTTCTTATTGTGTCTGATTTAAACCATGTTTTTGTGAACCTCAGTAGACAGAATATGCAAGCACTTCTTTTATTTAAACATCTGACTCTGTCATATAATCTTAAAAACTTTGTTTACAGGCAAGTAGATCTTGTATGTAGCGGGGGAAGGATATTCCAACCTTAGTTAATTACTTTATAAGTGATTAATATTATTGCTCAGCTAACTTGCAGTAACATCAAACAACATTTTTGGCATCATGCCTTTTATTACTAATGTGACTGCCATCTGTAACCTCTCCTTTGCCTTGAACATTACAGTAGAGTTGCTCCTGTAAGCCCTCCTCTTGGGGAACAGTGATCCATGGAATCTGGTCAAAGATGCTCCTTTATGCCATGTATGTATTTTCTCTCTCATTTTACCCTTGATAGTTTTGGAAAGGAAGAGTAAGATTTTAATATCTCCTTGTATTGCTCTTGATTTCTCTACTGTATCGCTTTTGAGAGCATGACAAAAACTGAACTCAATATTCAAAGTGATTACATCTATGCTAACATCTGGGCTATTTTCTTTACCACTACTGTGCACTGAACGCGCCATTTCATAGTCATGCATATCATCTTTTTCCTGAGAGTTTATAATTAACTCTGAACCCAATAGATCTGACGCTGCAGTGTGACTGAGCAATAGTCCATTGAAATTAGGTTCTAGAATTTTAGGGCTTTTCTGCAGAGAGGGGTGATGCCCTGTGCAGGGATGTGATTTCTGAAATCACTGTGGTGCACATTAATTGGTCCATGTAGATCCTGCTGGTGCCCTCTATAGGTTCCCTAGTGCATTTTTAACAATAGTATTGTTTCAAACAAACAAGCACTCCAGCAGGGTCTACATCAGGGATGCCCAAAAGGCGGCCTGGGGGCCAAATGTGGCCCACCAAGGCTTCCTGTGTGGCCTGCCGGCTTGCATATAAATGTAAATAATGTTTATAATTAAATTAACAAACAGTGATGTGCTGCCTATCTTTTGCCTATGGTGTCTTTAGTAAGTAACTGACTAGCTCGTAAGTTCTCACAATGGCATCAGCTACGCTTGAGCTAGGATGCCACCCACCTTTTTGTTAGTGATGGAAATGGAGCAAAAAATGAATGAGTGGGAGTACACATCCGAAGTCGACAGCAAAGACTGAGCTTTTAACCCAAACTGGACAGAGGATTTTCTTTTTGTTATACCACCTCATTTAAACACAAAACCTTTGTGTTTGATGTGCCAAACTGTTGAGCCTCATGGTGACAACCTTACAGGTGGGTACCACTTTGAATCAAAGTAAATCAAATTTCAACACTGCCTATCCTTCTGGCAATGTTGCAAGATGTGACAAAACTGAAAATCTTGAAGTTTCCATAGCACACTTCAAATGTCATTCTCACAACATCAGCAACAGTACAGGAAAAATGAACAGCTGTCTCTCTTCGGATAATGTGAGTACTAGCTAAAAAGAAACAGCCTTTTCTAGATGCCGAGCTTGTGAAAGCATGCACGTTGGAAATGCTGGAGGAGCGTTTTTCCAGAGATAAAAACAAAGATGACATTGTGAACCATATGAAGCAAGTTCTCCTGTCTGATTCCATGGCAGTCCGAAGATTGGAGATAATTTATGGGATTGTCTGTCAGCACTGCTTTCTGATTTAAAAAACACCAAGTACATGTCTCTTGCAATGGAAAAATAAAGAGATTTAAGTGACACTGTTTGGTTAGATTTTATGATGGTCTTTTTAAAGCTCTTTTATAAGATGTTTCTGCCAAATATAGTGACCTGTTGTTGCAGCATGACAATATTTGCTGGCTAAGTAGGGGGTATGTGTTAAAGATATTTTGTGCACTTTAAAAAGAAATAATAAAATGTATTTCAAACCACAAGACCAATAAGAGTTGTGAGTTCCTAGAATTTATTAATAATGTCCCCTCTATGTCACAGGGATCGTTTCAGTGCAGTACCACTGATCACTTGAATTCCCTCAGTTTGCAGCTCCAAGGCTGTGCAAGCTGTGTTGGGGATCTGTTTGAAAAAGTGTATGGAGGAATCTTGCAATCAGAGGAGTCTTGCAATCTTTCAGACTTAACAGGAATGATGTTGCACTTTCCCACATTGAGTGGTGGTGTTACAGATGAAACCTCAATGAAAGCAATGCAAAAGTTCTTAAATGATCTGATTGAAAATTTTAAAATCTGAAAGGATTTGCTTTTCTTTGTTCGTGATCCGTTTTTGGTCTCTGTGGATGGACCTTGCTCTTCTGAAGCAAAGAACATTCTTGTTCTTCTTCAAGTGCTTGCCTATGTCCATTCCAATGTAGGTGTATGCTTGCCCTGAGCACTGCCACCAGAAAGTTTTCCCCTCAGTGGTATCACATTGACTCTGATGGACTCTGGAGTCGCATGGTCATGGTGATGATAGAAAGGGTCCTGATGACCCGCCACCCCCTGTGTTCCTTCTTACTGCCAGTCATGGTTGCTGGAACTACAGTTTGTCCTTGTGTTTCACATATACTCCTTCAGTGGACTTGGATTCTTTTATTTTGTATAGTCATCTCTGTTTGTAGTTGTTAAGTTTCAGTTGTTAAGACAGTTAGGATAGCAAACCCCGCTCAGCAGGGTAAGTCCCTCTGGGCACCAGGGATGACTCGGTCTCCAGAGTTTTAAGTCTTGTGCTTCATGCCACAAGTCTGTCTGTCAGTGACTCCCATTCCAGCTGCCTAAGTGCTTGGGGAATCTCACATGTGGAAGCGCTGCAATATCTGCAAAAGCTTCAGGCCCCACACTGAAAAAAAGACAGACACGTTAGGCTTAGGTTTCTCCTCATGGAGGCAGCACTTCATTATCCCTTGGTGCCAAGTCACTCTGTCTTCTCTTAGGAGAGTCAACACTGCTTCACATCTCTGGCACCGGAAAAGGATGCTCCTTCAGCTTCTCAGGGCTCCTGGTACTGTCCATCATCCCTGGTGCAGAAGAAGATAATTATGATAAGGGACTTTCAGCACCGTTCTCCACTGATGCTGAGAAAAAAGTTGAAGATGGACAGAAAGCAATCTCCAACTGCGAGGTCTGTGAGGCAAAGAGATGGTAGCAGAGTGCAACCCATGTTGCGCCACTCTGAGGCTCCTGCAAATTGTCTGGTGCCGTTGACTCCAACCCCGGAATAGGCACCATTTAGTCTGGCGCCGATGGACTCTCCACCATAAGAGAGTCGTCGAAAGGGAAACCGGTCATGATGGCACAGCCCTGGTCTCCTCCCTCCCAGCACTGTTTGCTAGCACCACTCCTTCCTGATCCTCTAAAAGGGAATCCTCAGAGGCAGAGTTGTATGTCTCCTGCAGGAGCCAGCATCAACACTCTAGCTGACATCCCCCGATGACAGACCCAGGCCAGGGCATCCCACCTGCAAGGCTTGGCCACCTGCACTATGGTAGATGCCAGCACAGTAGCTGTTCTGGAACCCTTGGGCTTTTTCTCCAATCAAGGGGCACATTCCAGAAGGTCTTATTCTGTTGTATCGGAATCTAGAGCACCTCCATTTCTCCTCTCGGAGCAGGACCCTAGTTCCGGTACCGAGCCTGGTACTGAATATCAAGATCCAGAACCGTGAGTTCCAACCAATGCAGTCATACTGCTCTCTTACATACAGTGCAACTCCACCATCTTTTCTCTCCCACCTGTCCTTCCTGAACAATTTATACCCATCCATGATAGTGCTCCAATCATGTGAGTTACTCTACCAAGACTCTGTTATTCCAATCATATCATAGTTCTCCTTCTTCCCTTTTTAAAAGATGGGCACTATATTTGCCTTATTCTAATCATCCGGGACCTCCCCTGATTGCCATGAGTTTTCAAAGATAATGGCCAATGGCTCTGCAATCACATCAGCCAACTCCCTCAGCACCCTCAGATGCATCACACCTGGTCCCATGGACTTGTTCATGTCCAGCTTTTCTAAATAGTCCTGTTCTTTCACCACTGAGTGCTGCTCACCTCCTCCCCATACTCTGCTGCCTGGTGGAACAGTCTGGGAGCTGACTATGAAGACTGAGGCAAAAAAAGCATTGAGTACTTCAGCTTTTTCCACATCATCTGTCACTAGGTTGTCTCCCTCATTCAGTAAGAATCCCACACTTCCCTGATCACTTTCTTGTTGCTAGCATACCTGTAGAAATCCTTCTTGTTACCCTTCACATCCCTTGCTAGCTACAACTTCAATTGTGCTTTGGCCTTCCTGATTACACCCCTGCATGCTCGAGCAATATTTTTATACTCCTCTCTAGTCCAAGTGTTCGCTTCGTGTAAGCTTCCTTTTTGTTTTTAAGCTCACCAAAGATTTCTCTGTTAAGCCAAGCTGGTCGCCTGACATATTTTGCTGCTATTTCTGCACATCAGGATGGGTTGTTCCTGTGCTCTCAATAAGCCTTCTTTAAAATACAGCCAGTGCTCCTGGATTCCTTTCCCCCTCATATTAGCCTCCCAGGGGATCCTGCACATCAGTTCCCTGAGGGAGTCCAAGTCTGCTTTTCTGAAGTCCAGGATCCATATTCTGTTGCCCTCCTTCTTCCCTTTGTCAGGATCCTGAACTTGACCATCTCATGGTCACTGCTGCCCAGGTTGCCACCCACTTCTACTTCCCCTACCAGTTCTTCCTATTTGTGAGCAGCAGGTCAAGAGGAGCACAGCCCCTGGTTGGTTCCTCCAGCACTTGTACCAGGCAGTTGTCCCAAACACTCTGCAAAAACTTCCTTGATTGTCTGTGCATTGCTGTATTGTTCTCCCAGGAGATGTCAGGGTGATTGAAGTTCCCCATGAGAACCAGAATCTGTGATTTGGAAACTTCTGTTAGTTGTCCGAAGAAAGCCTCGTCTACCTCATCCTCCTGGTCCGGTGGTCTATAGCAGATGCCCAACATGACATCATCCTGGTGGCTCTCACCTCTAAACTTAACCCAAAGACTCTCAACAGGCTTTTCTCCAGTTTCATACTGGAGCTCTGAGCAGTCATACCGCTCTCTTACTTACAGTGAAACTCCTGCACCTTTTCTCCCCCTCCTGTCCTTCCTGAACAGTTTATACCCATCCATGACAGTGCTTGAGTCATGTGAGTTACCCCACTGAGTCTGTTATTCCAATCACATCATAGGTCCTTGATTGTTCCAGGACTTTCAGTTCTTCCTGCTTCTTTCCCAGACTTTTTGCGTTCGTGTAAAGGCACCTAAGATAACTAGACATTTGCCCTACTTTCTCAGTGTGAATCAGGAGTCCTCCCCTGTTGCACCCTCCTCCTTGTGTTTCCTCCCAGTATTCCACGTACCTCAGAGCTTAGGTCTCCATCCCCTGGCAAACCTAGTTTAAAGCCTTCCTCACTAGGTTAGCCAGCCTGCCTGCGAAGATGCTCTTCCTTCTCTTCGTTATTTGGATCCATCTCTTCATAGCAATCCTTCTTCCTGGAATAACGTCCAGTGGTCGAAGAGTCCAAGTCCCTCTCTCTGACACCACCTGCATAACCATGCATTTACCTCCACAATTCAATGGTCCCTATCTGGGCCTTTTCCTTCAACAGGGAGGATGGATGCGAACACGACTAGTGCATCAAATTCCTTTATCTTTTTTCCCAGAGCCACATAGTCTGCAGTGACCCGCTCCAGGTCATTCTTGGCAGTATCATTGGTGCCCACGAGGAAAATTTGGAAGGGATAGTGGTTTGAGGGCTTTATCAGTCTTGGCAGACACTCCATCGCATCCTGAATTCTAGCTCCAGGCAAGCAGCAGACACTTCTCAAGTTTCCCAGTCTGGATGGCAGATGGATGACTCAGTCCTCCTTAAGGGGGAGTCCCCGACCACCACCTGTCTCCTCCTCTTGGGTGTGGTGGTGGTGGTGAAACCCTCATCCTTAAGACAATGCATCCCATACCTTCCGGTGAATGGAGTCTCCTTCTGATCTCTTCCCTCAGATGATTCTTCCAAACAATTCTCCGCTGTAGTACCTGTGCAGAGAGCCTGAAAACAGCTTCTTATTTGCACTGTAGGTACACAGATTCTCCTCTTTCTTCTTCTGGAGGTCACGTGCTGCTAACTTTCTTCCCTGTTCTGCACTGCCCTCTCTGGTTCTTCAGCATGCTGTGCCTACAGTACCAAACACTTCTGTCCAGGAAGCCTTCCTTTTCTCTGATGCAACGCAGGGTTGATACATATTTCGCTAGTCCTTCAACCTTCACTTCTATCCTCTGGGAGAAAGACAAACATGACACATCCTGTGTAGGTCATAGTATACTTTCCTCAATCTGAACCTTAGAGTCCAAAAATGAGGTACTAGCATGAAATCCTCTAAGCTTAATTACCAGCTTAATCTGATACGGCCACCAATACAGGACTCTGAGTGCCCGATAATTCTGGGGATCCCCCAAAGACCAGTCCCCTGGATCTTAAAATAAAGGAAGTAACTCTTTCCCTCACTAGTGCCTCTCCTAGCTTTCCTCCCTGGGTTACCTAGAAGATCACTGGATTCAACTCCTTGAATCTTAAAACAGAGGCTTTTCACCTCACCCAGAGGCAATACAGATTCAAGCTCTGTGAATCTAAAAAGGGATTCCCTTTTCTCCCTCCCTTCTTTCTCCCTGTCTCCCCCTCTTCCCTGGTAAATACAGACTCAATTCCTGGCCCAACTAGGAAAATCAAACAGGTCTTCAAAGCAGAATTTTAATAAAAAAGAAAGGGGAAAAAAGTAAAAGTTATCTCTGTATCTAGAGGTAAATATTACAGGGTCTTTCAGCTTATAGAGAAAAAGCTTTCTCTCAGCAGAATATAACAATTATAATAATTTCAGCCAAATACACATTAAAACTCTACCAGTCAGATACACAGTTGCAAATACAGAAACAATCAAAAGACTATAACCGCCTTTTTACTCCAATACTCACTATTCTGAATATATAAGAAACTGTAGCAGGGAGATTGGCAGAAACCTGGTTGCATGTCTAGTCCCTTCCAGGACTCAGACAGAACAAAGCAAAACCCCAAAACCACAAACAAAGGCTTCCCTCCACCGAGATTTGAAAGTATCTTGTTTTCTGATTGGTCCTCTGGTCAGGTGTTGCAGATCACCGTTTGTTTGTTAACCCTTTACAGGTGAAAGAGACATTAACCCTTAGCTATCTGTTTATGACAGCTAGTCCTTCAACCTTCGCTTCTATCCTCTGGGAGAAAGACAAACATGACACATCCTGTGCAGGTCACAACAGCTGATCACTCAATATCCATATTGTCTTCCTTCTAAGAGCCTCTTCAGATGTTGTATTTACTGCTTACAGAAGCCTGAAAGGCAAAAAGCTATCAATCCCATATCAATCCCAGCTATGTTAGAAGCAAAAAATTGAATTGCTCAGTCATGAGATGAAATTGTACTTCAGCAGAAAATTCTGTTACCCTGTGGTGATTCGGAAAGTTAGTGTGTAATAAAATATGGTGGGTTTTTAATGTACCAGCACTTTCATGTTATGACTTCTAGTAATAGTCTCTATCTTTGTCGTTTTGTTATGATACTGACTTGTTCTGGTAATAATAGTAGCTATGTAATATTGTAGATATTTCATTCGTAGTGCAATTCTGGAATGTTAACCTGCCTAAATATGATAGCTTTTGAAAAATGTTCAGCAAACTTCACATTTCAGACTCTGCATCCATGAAAGTGAAGGGGCAGTTTTTTCATTTGCTCTTGCACTCATATGTGAAGATTGATTGATTGATTTGTCTTGAGGAGTGAACTGCATTTAGAGTTAAAATTACTGCATCCCTGGAGTAAATTTGTGAAAAGGTGCCATAAACTGCTGAGTTGCATTTGTGTGTACAAATCAGCGTTTCCAACAGGTAGCATTTAAAAGTCGCAGATCTACTGCGCTCCAAAATATAAGGCAAAGTAATTGTTCAGGTCTTAGGTGATGCCTTGGTATTTACAGTCAGTGCACTTTACATGAGTGAGGCACAAATTGTGCTCCTAATATAGAGGATGTCTCTGCAAGGAAATATCAGAAAGTGCTTTTATGCTTTGCTCTATCAGCCTTGATACATGACATACAAATTGTGTGTGTGTTGGTACACTCCCCTCTAAAGTTCTATGATCAAATTACCATGGCAACGTTCTTATGAAAGATTTAAAAACAAAAGAAATTTTTAATAAAAAATTGAATGGAAAACTCCATTTCACATAGCCACTATAACACTCTTATGCATGGTTCATGTGTGCTTGATGTAGTAGAGTGTTCTTGGAGAGACTCCATAAAAGTGTCTCAAAATATGTAAATGTGGAAATAGAGATAAATCTGATCCAAATCCCAGGCTTCTTGCTTTATTTCTTCTTTCCTTTCAGCAAAATACATAATAATTCTCAGGCCCCTGCACTTCCCTGGTCCCTCTCACACCTCAGTCTCTAATAATTTTCATTCATCCCTACTTGTGGTTGTCCATTCTTTCTTCCACTTGAAAGATTTTTTTTCCGTATGGGTCTGTGATTCTCTGTCTCTTGAGTTAGCACTGCACATTGTTCTTTATGGTAGTCTGCCAGTGTAGCCATTCTAGCTGTTGGTTGGGCTTGTCTGTAGTTTTGATTGCATAGTTTCACTTTCCTCTCCTTGGAAGGAGACTGTGAGGTTTTGATTCTTTCTGTACTGCTATTCTTTCTTCCACATAGGCAGAAAGAGTGGCCTTAGTGCCATTATTTGTCTTCAGCAGCACCACTCAACTTTATCTTTCTGCTTTTGCTTGCTCCACTCTTGATTTAAAGAAAGTTATCTGTGCAGATGCAGAAAAGACAGAAGTTTTTCAATAAATATTTCTGCTCTGTATTTGGAAAAACAGGATGATATATTCATATCACAAGAGGAGGAATTACTTTTCAGTCGGTTAGTAATGAAGGGGGTATTGAACAGCATCTGCTAGGGATAAAACAAAAAATGAAAAAACAGCAGACCAAGATAACTTACACCTGATTCCTAAAAGTTGGCTGAGGAGATCTCTGGCCTGCTAATAAAGTTATTACTTCTCAGAAAGTAGTTGTCAATAGGGAATCATGAAATGGGGGTATTTTGAGTGGGATTCTGCAGGGACTGATTCCATATGTGATGCTATTCAATATTTCATCAGTGATCTGCCGTAAATATAAAACCATTGATGGTAAATTGTAGAGAAAACATAGTGGCAAATGGTGGCAGGACAGCTATACAGAATAATCCAGACCAGTAGTTTACCTGGGCCCATTCAAACAGAATGTGTTTGAATATAGCCAAATGCAAGGTTATAATCTAGGATTAAAGAATGCATGCCATACCTACAAAATGGAGGACTGTATCCTGGAAAGCAGAGACTGAAAAAGATCTCTTGGTCAAAGTTGACAAACAACTGAGCATAAATCCCCAGTGCGATGCTGTGGCAAAAAGGCTAACTCAGTCTTTGGATGGATGAACAGGGGAGTAGGAAAGTGATTTTACCTCTGTGTCCAGACATGGTGAGATTGATACTGGAATACTGCATCCAGTTCTCATGTCCACATTCTAAAAAGGATGTTGAAATGTTGGAGATGGTGCAGAAAGAGCCATAAAAATGACTTGAGAGGCTGAAGAAATGCTTAACAGTGAGAGATTTAAGGAGCTCAATCTGTTTATCAAAAAGAAGGTTGCGATGGTAACCTGATTAGTGTAATGGGAAGAAAATACCAGTACTAAAGGGCTGTTTTATTTTTTTATCCCATTACATTCTTGGTAAATCTAGCTTAGCTCTAAATATCCAAACTCCTCCTGGTACATAAGGAAGTGGATGAAGAGTGTATGTAAGATTTTAATAGGATGGGATATAAAATAGAAAAAATATAGTGGCATTACCAATGTGATAGTTTTGATTCTGAATGACTTATTTTAGCAAACAGTAATTTCACCTTTAACTGATTTTTTTTCTTTATTTTGCAGCTCCAGTTATTAACAGATTTAACAGAAGAGTATCAGGTAAAGTTTCCCTTATTATTTTAATACACTTTTGAAAATATTTTAAATATGTACTTATTGAAAGCAATAACTTTCCAGCTTATGTGGCCCGTTCACACTTGTCTTTTGTATTTAGCACATTACATACAATAACATAGTAGTTATTCTGTTTAAATAAGTGTAATTCTCTCTCTCTCCCCATTTATTTATTTTATAAATCAATAGATGGCAAATTATAGGTTAGCACGAAACCCTTTTTTCTATTAATGACAATTTCAGGCTTTAAGGTAACTTCAACATTAATAACCATTCAGTCCAGATAACATTTGTGAAGACCTTTATCACAGAGGCCACAGAAAAGACTCATCTAAGTAACTCTGGGAATGTTTCAGCTTCTTTCATTTGAATCTGCTGCTATTTCTTCTTGCTTATCTTCCAGATTGCTGTCAGTTTTATCTTTGACCAGAATGCAGAAAGTTAGGCCTTCTCCAATAGACCATATTTGTCACTTGGTCTAACCTGAAGAGATGATTATCTTAAGAGCAGCAGATGCCTACGCCATGCCTCCGGAGACTGATAATAGCTAAAAATTAGACACGTGGGCTAGGTAGTATCTTTTATTGGGCCATCTTTTGTTGGTGAGAGAGAGAAGCTTTCAAGCCACACAGAGGAGCCTGAGGAAGAGTTCTCTGTTGCTCGAACGCTTGTCTCTCTCTCACCAACAAAAATTGATTCAGTAAAAGATATTATCTCATCCACCTTGTGTCTCCTAATATTCTAGGACCAACATGGCTACAGCTACACTGCCATAGCTAAAAATGTCAGATCTGCAAATGTCCATTTGTTCAGGAAGCATAATTGATGAATTTGTTCCCAGGCATAGTTCTTACACATGATTAAATATTTTGCAACTTTCTCATTTGATTTTACCATCCTTTTTTTTAAGTTGACATTGAAAATGAGTGGTATTGAACCATCAGAAGGTTAAATATAAAAAAAGGAACTCCACTGTTCTGCCAGTGTACAGCACAAATCGTCTGAAATTCTCTTTGATTTTCATTTAACTAAACTTGGATAATTGTCCAGTAAATTAGTTAATGTAGTTCTACTTTAAAAAGTACTTTTGTGAAAATGGCATTGTGCGTTCCATGTTCATTATCTGTCAATTATTTCTTGTTCAAATATTCTCCATTTTTAAATAAAAAGATATTTTTTCTAATTCACCTGTGCAAATTCAGCCTGAGGTTAGACAATTGAGATGGTCCTTTCCAGTGATAGTGAATGAGAAGGAAAGATCTTTTAGGACCTTTGTATTTTCACATGTAAAGTCCCCTTGTGACCAAATTGTGTCCTCATTTACACCTAGGCAGCCCTATTAGCCTTCAGTGCAATTCCTCAGGTTCAATTAAGGAGATGATTTGGAGAAAAGGGTGTTGCTGCACATAAGGAGGTGGACTATAATCAGAGCTTTTTAATTCATGTAAATTATTTTAACACTACCATATTTGACTATTGCATTGGTGAATTTGGAGGTACATTGACAACTTGTTAAAGCACCTTATTGGTGTGGTCTCAAGGCATTTTACATTAACGTAAATACTAAAGTAATCCATCCTGAGAACTAGTAATTGGTTAAAAGCAATTAAATAAAAAATGTAAGTGAGAAAATGGAACTGTTCCAGATGTCCAAAAAAAGTAAGCTCCATAGTGAAGGGGCAGAATGGCTAAGTGATCATTGAAAGGGGACGTACTTCAGCACAGAATATGCAATGAAATGCCTGTATCAGTGGTCTCATTGGTGACCAGTGCAATAATGAGTCAGTCTTTATTGAGAAACAGGGTACTTGTTTATGAAGGCCTCTATATGTTAGCATGAACTGGCAGTGAATGTAAAACCAGATTACTAACGCAGGCAACTGGGCTAAAATTATGTTAGGTAATATGGTTGCAACTTCAGCTTTTACATTGTACATTGTTGATAAATTTATAGGAGTTGTAATAGCAATGACTGAACCTTATTATATTAGAGTTACATGGAGCTGTCATACAAATGTGTGATTTAAAACTGTACATCTTATAGTCTTATACTAGTTTTTATTAGTCTTATGTTTTTAAAACCTCTTCATGATAGCTTTTTTTGATGTGGATGGGGGGAGCAGTAGACATGGTATATCTTGACTTTAGTAAAGCTTTTGATACTGTCTCGCGTGATCTTCTCATAAACAAACTAAGGAAATGCAATCTAGATGGAGCTACTATAAGGTGGGTGCAAAACTGGTTGTAAAACCGTTCCCAGAGAATAGTTATCAGTGGTTCGCACTCATGCTGGAAGGGCGTAACAAGTGGGATCCCACAGGGATCAGTTCTGGGTCTGGTTCTGATCAATATCTTCATCAGTGATTTATATAATGGCATAGAGAGTAGACTTATAAAGTTTGCAGACGATCCCAAGCTGAGAGGGGTTGCAAGTGCTTTGGAGGATAGGATTATAATGCAAAATGATCTGAACAAACTCAAGGAATGGTTTGAAGTAAAGAGGATTCATAGACTAGAACTAGAAGGGACCTCGAGAGGTCATCAAGTCCAGTCCTCTGCCTTCATGGGAGGACCAAATACTGCCTAGACCATCCCTGATAGACATTTATCTAACTTACTCTTAAATATCTCCAGAGATGGAGATTCCACAACCTCCCTAGGCAATTTATTCCAGTGTTTAACTACCCTGACAGTTAGGAACTTTTTCCTAATGTCCAACCTAAATCTCCCTTGCTGCAGTTTAAGCCCATTGCTTCTTGTTCTATCATTAGAGGCTAAGGTGAACAAGTTTTCTCTCTCCTCCTGATGACACCCTTTTAGATACCTGAAAACTGCTATCATGTCCCCTCTCAGTCTTCTCTTTTCCAAACTAAATAAACCCAATTCTTTCAGCCTTCCTTCATAGGTCATGAAATTCAATAAGGACAAATACAAAGAACTCCACTTAGGAAGGAACAATCAGCTGCACACATACAAAATAGAAAATGACTGCCTTGTAAGGAGTACTCCGGAAAGGGATCTGAGGGTCCTAGTGGACCACAAGCTAAATATGAGTCAGTGTAACGCTGTTGGAAAAAAAGCAAACATCATTCTGGGATGTATTAGCAGGAGTGTTGTAAGCAAGACATGAGAAGTAATTCTTCTGCTCTACTCCGTTGTGACTAGGCCTCGGCTGGAGTATTGTGTCAAGGTCTGGGTGCCACATTTCAGGAAAGATGTGGACAAATTGGAGAAAGTCCAGAGAAAAGCAACAAAAATGATTAAAGGTCTAGAAAACATGACTTGTGAGGGAAGATTGAAAAAACTGAGTTTGTTTAGTCTGGGGGAAAGAAGACTGAGAGGAGACATAACAGTTTTCAAGTATGTACAAGGTTGTTACAGGGGGAGGGAGAAAAATTATTGTTCTTAACCTCTGGGCATAGGACAAGAAGCAATGGGCTTAAATTGCAGCCAGGGAGGGTTTAGGTTGAACATTAGGAAAAACTTCCTAACTGTTAGGTTGGTTATTGTGTAGGGAGGTTGTGGAATCTCTATCACTGGAAATTTTTAAGAGCAGGTTAGACAAACATCTGTCAGGGATGGTCTAGATAATACTTAGTCCTGCCATGAGGGCAGGGGCTGGACTAGATGACCTCTTGAGGTACCTTCTGTTCCTATGATTCTATAAGGTAAGCCTCCTCCACTCTTGGCTTACATAGCAGGTCATGAGCAGAGGTGTAAGATAAACATGGGCAAATTAATTGATGATGAACAAATAAAGCATAAGCAATGGAAAGAGTATTTTGAAGACCTGTACAATGTCGTGACCACGGTAGATGAAAATCTCCCAGAGAAGTTTGCCAGTACAAATGGGGGAGAGAAGATGCTTGAATTCTTAGAAGACAACGTAAAGATCTCTATAGAAATTTTGAAAAAGAAAAAAGCGCCAGGAATTGACAACATAATTGCAGAGCTGTTGCAAGCAGGCAAGGAACATGTGATAAAGGTGTTGCACAAGCTATTTAACAAAAATTACAAGCAAGACCAAGTGCCAAGTGAATGTGAGAAAATAAGAGTACCAATCTATAAAAAAAGGAGTTAAGAGTAAGTGAAAGAACTAGAAGAATCATCGTATTGAGCATGCCGACGAAAGCATTCATCGAGACGTAGAGAATGAAGAGGTACCTGAATGAAGCAGTGCTTACAGAAGAGCATGTTGGATTTAGATAGAGATGAAGTACAATAGATCAGGCATTTGTGATAAGACAGATATTGGAGAAATACCTAGTGTGATGCTGACTACCCTGGTGCCCGCTCAGGACTGGGCTGTAGGCTAATTCACTCAAAGTTAATAACAATCCAAGGAGCAACAAAAGGTATTGTAGTATAATCAGGCCTATTCACTTGTGTATTAGTTTAGTTAAAAGAAATGTTAAAGATATTGTCTTCATTTATCTATGTTGATTGCTACTGCATTACATTATGTATATTCCTGTAACTAGTTAACCCTAGATCAAACGTGTGTGTTAGTGTTAAGATGAGAGTATACTTGATGTGTAAACTTCATTAAAATTAATGGATTGTTGTTTGCTATTACTTTACCTTTTACATTGTGTATATTCCTGTAATTAAATTACCCATCAAATGCGATTGGAGCCTTGGAAATATAAATGAAGAAGAGTGCTAACTTCAAAGCAAGGGCCATTATGTTTGACAATGGAAATTCACTGCTCCACACAGGAAGACATTGTTCAAATTGTCGTTTTTAAGCAGACACTATAATACTGATTCAAAGGAATAATCCTTATCTCTGACTGCTTGGAGTCTTACAGAGAGGGTATGAAATGCAAAGTGGAGATCCGCAGAACATCAGGGTTCCATGAAAAGATTTTGGGAAACTAGCAGTGTATTACATCAACTGCTATCATTTTGGATTTACAAACTTTAACTCATTATATTTAACTGCTTTAACCTCTCAATAACTCATTTTTTCTTAACTAATAAACCTATAGTTAGTTTACTATAGAATTGGCTGACAGTGTTTTCTTTGGTGTGAGCTCCAAAATACCAACTGATCTGGGGTAAGTTACTGATCCTTTGGGATTGCAAATAACCAGATGTGGTGTGATTGTTTTGTTTTTGGGTTTTTTGTTTGTGACATTATCACTAAGTCTAGTTTGTCTGGGTGACAGGATGAGCCTGGAGTGCCCAAGGGAACTGTCTGGTACAGTGATCCAGGAGTTCAAATTTGTTATTGGCTTGGTGAAATCTAATTTCTGACGTTCTGACCTAAGATTGGCACTCACAGTTATGAGCCACTCCAGACAGTGTGACACCTAGAACACAACCAAACCTGTTGCAACAACTTTATAAATTTCAAACAGGCTTCTGATAGCATTTTGCAGAAGGGGTTATGGCAAGTCTTGAGAATGCATGTCATTCCTGAGTAATTGATCAATCTGATAGAAAAATCTACAGCAAGTTGAGGAGTGCAGTGAGAGTAGAGAGGAAGCTGACTGCATGGTTCAGGACAACTGTAGGAGTGAGATAAGGATGCATGCTATTGCCAGATCGGCTTAACTGGGTACTGGAAGCAGCAATGGCTGTAGCGCTGACAGATGGAATGAGAAGTCATATTACATGGGAAGACCGTGAATAACCTTATAGTTGCAGACTATATTGACCTCATGGCTTTGACAAAGGAGGAGTATTTACAGAGAATAACTAACGAGGTAGACCGAGAAAGCAGAAAACTTGGATTGAAGATCAGCATGGAAAAGACAAAAACTATGGCAACTGGAAGACAAGAAAAAGAGGTAAAGATTAAAGATAGAAGTGAATTAGAACAAGTGAGAAAAATTTGTGTACCTTGGAGGATTAATATCAAAGAATGGGAATTGTGAAGATGAGATAAAGTGAATTGGACTAGCCACTACTGCATTTGGAAAACTCTACAAGATGTGGAAGGCTCATTTAGATAAAAATGCGTATTTGTGTATGAGAGACACATGTGGTGGCGATACTGGTTTTTAGGTTGGAATGCTGGAGTCTGAGGAATGCTCACAAATGAAAGATATTGACTGCAGAAAGGAACTGCTGGAGGGGAATACTGAGTTTCAAGACTATTAAAAATATAGTTTAAAATGATTTAAATTGAAGATAGTCTGGCTTTTCCCAAAGTAATTTTATTGTTTGAGGCTCTGTTCTTTTCAGATTTCCCAGTCTTTTGGGGTGATTTTTTTTAAACGTTTCAGCCCAAACTTTTCAGCTATTTTTGAGAGAAAAAATTCACCCTAAATCCTTTCTCTTCATATCTAGAGAGAGAGAACGTCGTGAACAGTTTTAGATTGTGGAACCTTTTCTATATAACCAACAACCTCTAGGAAATTAAACCCGGAAACTATATTGAACAAATGGTACAGTTGCATGGTTAAGTGCTTAAAAATTCAAGAAATGACAACAAGTTTCCATGCATAACTGCAGCAGCATCCCTCTGTGAATATGCATTTTGATAGTCGTTACTTACATGATATTATGTGAGAGTGGAGCATATATCATTCAGCTTTTTTCTTAAGGCCTCAAATTAACATTTGTAGCATCCTGTAGCAAACTTTGGTTCTTGTATATTTAAGTTATCCAATATTTCTGCATTTGCAATCATTCAGTGTAAATTTGCATCTGTAAGGTCTGCTTTTTAATAGAGAGCCTTGATCCTGCAAGTTGTTTTGTGCTAAAACTTTTTATGTAATTTGGACTCTATGCAGGTGCAGGGAATGTAATTTATACATAAAAGCAGCAGAGTCCTGTGGCACCTTATAGACCAGGGGTAGGCAACCTAAGGCATGGGCACCGAAGGCGGCACGTGAGCTGATTTTCAGTGGGACTCACACTGCTTGGGTCCTGGCCACTGGTCCGGGGGGCTCTGCATTTTATTTAATTTTAAATGAAGCTTCTTAAACATTTTCAAAACCTTATTTACTTTACGTACAATAATAGTTCAGTTATATATTAGACTTATAGAAAGAGCCCTTCTAAGATCATTAAAATGTGTTACTGGCACGTGAAACCTTAAATTAGAGTGAATAAATGGAGACTCGGCACAGCACTTCTGAAAGGTTGCTGACCCCTGTTACAGACTAACAGATGTTTCGGAGCATGAGCTTTCGTGGGTAAATACCCACTTCGTTGGATACACGAAAGCTCATACTCCAATACGTCTGTTAGTCTATAAGGTGCCACAGGACACTCTGCTGCTTTTACAGATCCAGACTAACACGGCCACCCCTCTGATAATTTATACATAGTTCCTTCTTAGGTGCAATTTACAAGGTAAATTAGATTCACTGTCACATTTCTCTATTGAAAATTTAGGTAGCCTGTATAGATAGATGTCCCTCTCTCTCTATCCCCAGACTTTCACTTCTATCATAGATTATGCTTAATCTGTAGCATATTATGTAAGAGATGTTCATTTTGTGCTTGTTATATGAATAACATCAGTGGATTTTGTTTGGTGTAAACAAAGCAGTCCTCTGTACTGCAGGGTGTTAAATACATTAATCTCAGGCAGTGGTTCTCAATTTATTTCATATCTTCAGTTGTAAATAAAGTTGCAGTTCCATCAAGAGGTTCTCTAATTATTTTGGTTTATTTATGTATAAAAAAATTCCAGGGTCTTAACAGTGACATTAACAATAATAATACTGTATATAAAAGGTCCCAGGTAAAAATAGAAGCTTTTGAAGTGTGATCTGAAGGTCAGCTAACTTTGGGTTCTCAGACCAAGATGGGAAGTTAGTTCTGCAATCTGTGACCCTTTACTGATTCCCAGTAAATCTGACTGACTTAACCTGAGTCTTTGAACTGCATTTCTGCAGTGTAGTGGATATTGCGTTTGCCTTGCATGAGGTTTTGGTTTCAAAACCAGGCAGAAACATTGCCTTTAGGAAGTCAGACTAGCTGGAGGTGGTGGAACTGAGGGAGACTTGTGTAGTGATTGATTTTGGGAGTTTGTTTGGTTTTGATAAGCACTTTGTTATCAGAACTCAAAGATGTAATTACAAGTTTATATCTCAAAGATTTGAGTACGTGTTTATTTTATATGGGAGCTTACTTCAATAAATTTAAGCACTTGAAAGACCATGATCCCACTTGAATATTGCTGGAAAGACCTTATTCCAGTTTTCTAAATACGTTCTCCCTCCCCCACTTGTTATGTGTACTTGTGCTGATTATTTGCAGCCTTTTGTGGTTTCTGATGTCAGTTAAGTAATAAGACTGCAAATGACTTGTAATTTGGTCTACTATTGGCTTCATCTTTATAATAAAACTTTAAATGCCAGGGATGCAGAGAACTTATGAAATTCTTTGAGATCCATGGATGTAAGGTGCTAGAGAGGCACAAAAATATTTTCCTTTCTGCCTTTTAAATTCAGCATTACCAGGAAATTTAATCTCCCAGGAAAGTTTAAGTAGGTAATAGATTTGTTCTCTCATAGCCTTGTGCTTTGGATGGAAGGTAAGGAGGGCTGGTTAGTGGGGTTTTTTCTAAATTGATAATTGAGTATATCAGTTTGCTAGAAATATATCCTTGTCCTACATTCTTGTGTAGGTCACAGAGGTAATATTTTCAGCTAAAAATGTCTCTCTAAAACTTAATATTTTTATTAATATTTTCAATGAGCACTTAAATGCTGGATACTAGTACAGAATCCTAGGATAGATACAACCTTTGTCACTGGTACATGACTTTTGTTTGTTACATTATTATCTGCAACCAGAGGAGCTACTGATCTTTGCAAAGATGAATGTCATTGACTAATTTTGGAATATATTTGATGGAATTATTTATTTATTAAAAGTAGCTTTTGCACATTATGGATTTGTGTATTATCACCCCGCTGCTGCAGGGTGCAAAATTTCAGGCCCTTGTTGGTCTGTTTTCTGTTGAAGGTAAAACCAGTGACAGTCTATATTTTGACTATAACTTATTTTAATAGCATTAAACACAACATTTCTTGAACAGAGGTGGTCAAACAGCCCTCAGGCAATCCTCTCTCAGGAATCTTGGCTAGAACACCAGTGCTCTGTTCCACAGGGTGAACTCTGCCCCAAGAATCCACTCCAGTTAGAGTAAGGCAGAGAGCCAGCTCTCTTGCTGTTCGGAAAGCTCCCCCCAGAAAGAAACTGCATCATAAAACTAAAAAGACTGCAGCATTTCTTTCAAACGGTGTTCATGTGGTACGAAAAAGAATTTAAATTATTGTAACTGTGCCATCTGCATTGTCACCATAACAGCATAAATGCCACCTGGCCACAGTGGGTGGAAGCAGCAATGATGGAAATAAAGGGGTGATTATCAGGGGCTGCATTTCAGATTTCAGTGAGAGGCCAGAGGCCGCTTCGACCCTTGGAAGCTCTTGGATTTTTTGAAGGATAAAACATTAAAAATCAGTGTATTTGGGGACCTTTTGTTGTGATTATTTCCAATATTTGAATAAAAATTCATATAGGTTTACTATAACAAAATTGCTAACACCGACCCCTTTCACTTGGGTTGACAGCAGGATTCAAACTTGGATCTGTCAAAGCTGAAAACACAAGCCTTTACAGCTTCAATTAAGAGAGTGACTCCTCCAGCTAGTAGCTTTAGTAGGTTCTTATTTTATATGGAGCAGTCACCAGCAGGGGACAGAGATGCACTGAACTAGATAGGATAATGGAGACTGTGCTAGGTGGGTGATAGCTAAGAACTTAAGAATGGCTGTACTGGTTTAGACCAATGGTCTATCTAGCCTGTCCTCGAACAATGGCCAATGAACAGAAAAGGGCAATTGTTGATTGATCCATCCTGTGTCATCCACTCCCAGTTTCTGGCAGTTAGAACCTTAGGACACCCAGAGCATTTAAGATAACGTTAAAATATTTACTGTAAACCAGGGGTTCTCAATCTTTTTCTTTCTGAGGCCCTCCAATATGCTATAAAAACTCCATAGCCCACCTGTGCCACCACAACTGGTTTTCTGCATATAAAAGCCAGGGCTGGCATTAAGGGGTAGAAAGCAGGGCATTTGCCTGGGGCCCCACACCACAGTGGGCCCCGCAAAGCTTAAGTTGCTCAGGCTTCAACTTCAACCCCAGGTTGGGATGCTGAGTTCTCCCAGCTTCAGCTCTGCACAGTGGGGCGTTGGTGTCCTGCTGTCATGGTATAAATCCCCACTCTGAACCTTAGTGTCCACAAGATGGGATACCAGCCTGAATTTCTCTAAGCTTGATTACTAGCTTAGAACCTGTAGTGCTGCCACCAACCAGGAATTCCAGTGCCTGGTACACTCTGGTCCCCCCAAAACCTTGCCCGGGGAACCCCAAGACCCAGATCCTCTGGATCTTAACACAAGGAAAGTAAACCCTTTCCCCC